>NW_028263379.1:28826330-29134187 GCF_051168715.1 Poecilia mexicana
GCTGGCATTTTCATGGCCTCGTTTCAAAGCCTCTCTTTGAAGTGTCTTAACGAACTACAGTCGAGCCGCATTTATCTGAAACTACAGCAGGGCGATAAAGCTGATCAGTTCATCAAAAAAGAAAAGGGCTGGGCTCGATTCAGTTCGGTGCCACCGGACTCGCCCCGTGGTGACGGGACTAACCTTGAAACCGTCTGATTAGATTTCTTGTCAGAAAGGAGATAAAAGATTTCCAGCTGCGAGGGGAAAATAGCATGTGAAAAGTCCGGAAATATGCAATTACCGAAATACCACAATATAATGTCAAAAAATGATGCTGTTAGAGTGTGAAAGAGGAAACTTAAATTGCTTCTTTTCACTATCACGGGCGGCCACATTGCTCCGTAAACAAACCCGGCTGCATCGCGGCGATCGCTTGCTGGCATTTAGAAGTTTGGGAAGCTCCTGCTCAAATCTTCCCCAACTTTAGATGAGAGGTTTCACTCACATTTTTGTTGAAAAGACAGCTTTGGGGATGCGGCATTGCCCCTTTGGAGATGCTGAGAAGACAAATGTCACAAATGTTTTTGTTGCGGTTCAAATTCTTCCAGAGATGCAGACTCACGTCTGCCACTTAGACACAAATCGCATTTAAGTTGCTAAAAACAGAGATGTCACATTTAACATGGAGTCGCTTTAGAACCTGTACTCAGACTTGAGGTACGTGAATCTCATGCTCATCTCTTGACATTGAGAACTAATAGAAAAATAAGGCAGTGTCGAAAATGATAAAATTAATTTATTTTATATTTCTTCCACATTTGGTCGTTACTCTAAACCTTACTAATGCTAAATTGGAGACACTTTTAAGGGTTTGGCTTGTAGATGACTTTGTTGGTGTTTGTTACCTCATTTGGCCAAGAGTTATTTGTTGCCTTTGTGGCCAATGCTTTTGTTTTGAAGGGCTTTGAGGGGCAGGGTTGCTAGGTGACTGACAGGGGAGCTGCAGACTAACTGACAATTAACTGTTTTGGACATAGTGCAGAGAGTAAGAGAGCGTACGAGTCACAGTTAAAGGGAGATAACTAAGGAATAGTCCAACTAAGGTCTAAACAATTAATTAGTTAGCGCTTGGTTGATGAGGGAACAAGGTGAGTGTTTTGACGAGAGTATTGTATATATTGAGCGTAACGTTTATGTTTCGACATGAAATAGTGTTAATATTTGATTAACTGTCGAACAGTTGAAACAGATGGAATATGTTTTAGTTCATTTGTAATACAGAAATATTATAGTTAATTAACTAGAAAATTCCGCAGAAATTTTAAGGGGCATGCCAAAGTGTGCCCGTCGGTTTTTAATCAAGCGTTCTAATGCAAAAAATTAGCATTAATGCTAAAGAAAGCTTCAATGTAGTCAATAACCTGTGGTGAGTCAGAAACATGTTGACTAAACTGCACCTGTACCATTCAGTATGTTGAAATTAATGCATAAGCCAAAATGCTAATATTAGCGTGAAGACTAATATTCATGTAGGATGTTAGGATGTGCACTGCCTTGCGCAGCAAGGCAGTGCACTAGTGGGGGCAGTAAAATGCTAAACTTGTGCTAATGTTAATGAACTGCCTTGCTGCGCAAGGCAGTTCACTATCCTGAGGAAAAAAAATGCGAAAAAAGCTTAATATTATTGCAACGCCTACGGCGTTGCACTAGCATGAGAGGAATATGCAGACTTTTATTTTGAAACTTTCAGTAGGCTTCATTTTAACCACCACACCAATTCAATGTGTAAAAGTAGTTTGTTTAAACATTTCACATAAAGCCCAAAGCTGATGTGAAAAATATCAAGGCTTTTATTTTGAAATTTTCATTAAGCTTCATTTTAATTGACCACAGCAATAAAATGTGTAACAGTGGTTGGGTTAATCCAACTATATAATGCCCAAAACAGCAAGTAGTTCTAAATGCCAGTTCAGCCCTAATCTGTGGTATCTGAAAGTTCCGCCATGTTGTAGTTCTGACCTTCAGTCATTGTAGTTCTAAAGAGCAGCTCAACTATCATGTTAGTGAGACACACAGGGAGAGAGAATTCTAACTGTTTGAAGCAGTTAGTTTTTCTGATCAAAGCGGCTTACTGTTCAGCATCCATAAGAGCAATCCGAAAACTTTTTGAAGCATATAAGAGGGCAATTTCTTGTCTCCGATGGAAACACGATTTAAATCTGTAGTTGTCTCTGCACTAACCTGAGAGAAAAACATAATAAAGGCCCAAGAGGAATATTCAGGCTTTTATTTTGAAATTTTCAGTAAGCTTCATTTTAAATGGCCACACTAATCCAATATCTAACAGTGGTTGGGTTAAACCAGTTTATATATAATGCCCAGAACATTCTGCCCTGTCTGTAGTTATAACATTCTGCTCACCTTCTTTCTGTAATAAGTCAGAGTTCCACCATTATTTACTTCTTAACTGCCAGCTCAGCCCTCCTTTGTAATGATTGAGGGTTCCACCATGTTGACCTTCCGACCTTCTGCTCAGGCCTCTGTAGTAAAGTGTTCCATCGTGTTTAGAACTACAAAGATGGTGTTTTTGTAGTCCTAAGGAGCAGTTTGGCTTTTGTCTGTGTTCTGTTGCTATAGTGACCAAGCCTCCCCCTGTGTTTCTCCAGACAGGGGGAGAAACAATTCTATCTGTTTGAGCCAGCCAGTTTCACTCCAAAAAGCTGTTCGAACAACTCCTTTCCATTCGGGAACCGTGATACGTATTCGAAAACCGTTTGAAGCGTATGAGAGGGCTATTTGTCGTCTCATTTAGTACCGCGATTCATATCTGTAGCTCATTCACAGTAATTGCAGTGATGAGAGAAAAATGGTGTGCGCTGAGCTCAGAACTTTTTGCAGAAATGTATGTAAAAAGAGCAATTACATGATGTAAAAATTGTCAAGGCTTTTATTTTGAAAATTTTCAATAAGCTTCATTTGAAATTGCCACACTAATTTCATGTGTAATAGTGATCAGGTTAAATCAGTTATATAATGCTCAAAGCACAAGTTGTTTATAATACCAGCCAACTCCTCCTCTGTAATAATTGAGTGTTCCGCCATGTTGTAGTTCTGACATGCTGGTCAGGCCTCTATTTTAACTGAGTCTTGGCCATAGATAGAACTACAGTTATGGCAGTTATGGCTGCTGGTTTGTAGTCCAAACCAGCAGCCTTTCTCTGGATTCTGTTGCAATCTTTAAGACAACCATGAAATGCTAATGTTAATGAACTGCCTTGCTGCGCAAGGCAGTTCACTATCCTGAGAAAAAAAACATAAAAAAAAGATTTTCATTTTTGCATCGCCTACGGCGATGCACTTTTGTCAGTGCAATTTTCAGAGTTTTATTTTGAAACTTTCAGTAAACTTAATTTTCATAACCACACTAATCCAATGTGTAACAGTGGTTTGGTTAATCCACCTGTATAATGCCCAAAACAGGAAGTAGTTCTAACTGCCAGCTCAGGCCTCCTCTGTAATAATTGAGTGTTCCGCCATGTTGTAGTTCTGACCTTCTGCTCTGCCCTCTGCATTAAAGTGTTCCGCCATATTTAGAACTACAGAGTCTTTGTAGTCCAAACCCCAGCAGTTCTCCCTCTCTGCATTCTGTTGCTATAGTGATGAAAGTGCCCTGTGTGTGTCAGACTTATCTATCTTTATGAGACACCCAGTCAGTTTTAATGGAAAAAGCAGTCCGAACGACTGCTTCCCGTTCGGGTTCCGTAAGTCCGATCCAAAAACCGTTTGAAGCATATGAGAGGGCTATTTCTCATCTCATCTATTACCGCGATTCATATCTGTAGCTCAATCACAGTAATTGCAGTGATGAGAGAAAAATGGTGTGCGCTGAGCTCAGAGATTTTTCAGAAATGTATGTAAAACACTGGAGAGGAGCGTCAGTTATCCTGTCCCAAAACTTTGCTCTGAAGCACCTGGACCGAAAACCATAAGCCCTAGGGAAATTTTGAAAACATTTTACCGGAGCAGGCATTCGTATCAATGTCATGACCGACTTTCATACCAATAGAGCAATTTTTGCACCCATGAGAGCGATTTCAAAATTATTTTGGGGTCAAAATTCCACTCTTTTTCTCACTCTAAAAAGCGGCAGTTGGTTTCAGTTACACTCTAAGGTTTCGGCAGTTGGAAATTTCGCTCGTTTTTCGCTTTTTACGTCGCCGTCGTAACTCCGATCCCCAATAAAAGTAATAGCTCCAATGCCGGGATCGAGACACACGTTTTGATACCACTTTTGTGGGTGGGCACGCAGCGGTACGAGCCGCATTAACGGTAATGGAAGAAGTTGTTATAATAATAATAATATCCAGGCGTTCTATTGGGTGTAGAACAATAGGTGCCTGCCATGCAATGCATGGAGGCAGTGACTGACCTGCTTCGCAGGTCAGTCACTGCTCTCCTTATGCATTGCTAATGGCATGCCCCAAATACATGTATTGTAAATTTAATGTTATTTCATGAAGTAAGGTTTATGGGTTAAGGTAAAAGGTTAGAACCACTAAGAGTTACTAATGGTATTTTATTTGTATGTTTGTAGCTCTTATGGTGTGTTCATGTACAAAAGCTGTTGAATAAAGAAACGTGAACCATCAGTTAAAGAGACCATCTTTTCAACCGGGACGCTACATGGCTCTGCTTGTTTCACCTGGGAAACAAAGCACCATCGGTGAAGCACCACCAATTATTTACATACTTCCTGTCTAAATAATCATTTCTCTCTTTGTAAATTAACATAAAATGCGACTGTGATGATAGGTTAAGAATTCACTCAGTCATTTTTGCTTTAGCCCATGAGTTACTTTGAGACTGTAGTTGTTTTAACACAATAGAGGTCTACTTTATACTTAGCACGTCTTGGACTAGCCGTTAGCTTTAGCGGACCAATTATTCTGTGTTTGTACCAACTGAAGCCCTCGACAGATTTATCTACTGTAGGTAAGCAATTAACCGCCTACAGCTTCTTAACAAAGCCTCTATTGAAAAGTCTCAAACTGACCTCAAAAGTGTAATGATGAGTCTGACTTTGACTGCTGTCCTTGCAAAGATTAAATCTCACTCTGCTGCTTCCTGTGTTTGCGGTTTAATAGTGGACTTGACCTTTGACCTCCTTGTACTTCGTATAGATGAATTCTCAGGTTTTTCTAATGAAAGCGAGTTCAGAAGGAGCAGGGAGAAATTGGAGATGAAGTGTCCCACCGCCTGTCCCTGTTCTGAAAGGAGATTCGGCCGTGGAAACGCGCTCGTTGCTGAGCTCTGATGCTGTGATCGCCAGGAGCGTAGCTTTAACCCTGCAGCAGCCCTGGGTGTCAAATGAAATGAAGAAATGTAAACACAAATGTGCTTCAGTGTATTAAGGAGCGTAAATACGAGAGGGTCTTTTACACAACATGCAGTAGCTGCATCTCCATTCACCAAATAACTGCACAAACTGGAATTACAAACATTAATTTGCTCAGTGGAAACACTCCAGTTTTGAAATTTTTTCTATGTTTTTTGATACGTTTTTGAGGTGGTCTTTTGTTCTATTGAAATCTATTTAATCTCAAACGAGTCTCATGATTGGCATCCGGCTGTTACTACTTGCAGAAAAGTTGAAGACCATGACAGGAGGTAGGAGGACGGTGGCGCAGCATATTTTTTAATGACTTATCACGTGTGATTTTAATTTAGTTTCTCATTTAATGGAAACACTGCTACTGCAAAATTGTGTTTTTTCGACATTAGCGGAGTATCACCAAATTTTGTAATGGAATCTCAGCCTCAGATTCGCTCTCTAGAAATATGAATCTCATCACATTCAAATGACTTACAGGGATTGCTACATGCATTTTATTCCTGCACGCATTCAGACCTCTAAATGAAGACTGTTCTCTTTAGATAAATACAGATGATGGCTTAGCTTGGACCTGCAAATACAGCCAGATGTTAGAAAGGTGGTTTTCTCTGTGATTTAGAGGCACGAAAATATAACGAGAAAAATAGACTTGAGTTGCTTTAACAGAAACAAAAAATCTTCTTCTGCACCATTAAATATAAAAATAATTAACCCATTTCTAGCAATTGCATTTATCTATTGCATTTAATTTAATTTCATAATTTCTAATTAAATAAATGGCTAGGGCTACATTACCAAGCAAAGTCATCAAAAAAAAAAGTACACTTCTCACTAACTGAGTCGAGTCCTACCGCTCACCGCATTGAGCCGTTCAAAGGAATCCAATCACTTCTTAACGACAGACAACACTCAGCTTCCTCTGATCATATAATATTCCTGGAGTTGTTTCCTTTCCACAACAACTCAAAAGTTGTAAGCCAATTTTCCGTTATTACTTTTGACAAGCTAGCAGTAGTGTCGCACTTTGAGCTGACGTCACGGCAAATGAACGATCGTTTACATGCAGTACCTCGCGGACCACTGGGGGAGAAAGACTGCACTAGAGTATACACCGATATGCAGATCGACGTTTAGGGCACGCTGACATGTGGCAGGAGGAAGCTGGCATCGAACCTACAACTTTCCAATCACAAGACGACTTCTCTACCCACAGAGCCATGATCACGCCTGGTCCTTTGACCCAGGTCTGGTTTTTCATTTCCTACCTACACGTGAAGCAGGACGTTTGTGTTTTTTAAGCTGACCCACTTTGAAATGACACATTGTGTTAAAAATTAGAAAAGATTAATAGCCATTCAGTTCAGAACTGTGGCCGACACTGCTAGGGTCATGACCTATTTCAATAAATATGAAAAACTGTACAAAAAAAAAAAACAAAAAAAAAAAACTACTAGGGATTGTCTCTGTGAGACCAAATCTCAGTGAGAATCCCAGTCTTTCGGACCGATCTGTATGCATCTTCACACATACGGAACGTCTCCTTTGGTCGCGTAGCTCCAAGGAATAAATTCCTGTAACACAGTATCAGGGTTTGTATTTTTAGGCCCTGCAGAGACTTCTGGTCCCATTGGAGCTCATTTATGGCCTGGATCCATGATATTCTCATGCGTTTGGCAAAGGGCTATGCCCTCTGAATATTGAACGATTTCCATTCATCTTTTTTGGCATTCGGCATAGTTATCAGCCTCACCTTCTGTGTCTGCGAGCCTGTCTTTGCCAAGCGAACCAGGCCCAGTCCTGCTCTCTGCCCTTAGATGCACTGAAATCTCTGCGGTGGTGTTCCTCAGAATTAGTTTTATGCGCAATGCTTGCTTTTTGTTCCTTCATTAGTTGCCCTCATTGCTACAGATCGGATAGGGCTGGAGTGTAAAGGAGGAAAGTAGGACGTCTCATCATAGAGTCGGTACAAGCTGGCAAGACAACTCGACAACAGTGGGAAATACTTTATGTAATTACTGCCTTGAGGTTTTGTTTCCTGTTTATTATGCCAGACAAACTGTTGAATTCACTTCAGATCCACTGTTTTGGTGAGAAACTAAAAAGAAAATGAAGTGGCAGGTGGCATAAAATGGCGATGACAAATTGGGGCCAAAAGATCCACAAACAAACTCCTGGTAACTACAGGATCTGTCAGTCATATAAGAACTGTAGATTATCCACAGCTCTGTCTCACTGGCCGCTCCAATCCCTGACAATTAGAGTGGAGCATGTTGGAGTCAATCATCGTTGAGGTTTTATTGTAAGGTAAGGTCATTTTATTTATATAGCACATTTTCAGCAACAAGGCAATTCAAAGTGCTTTACATGAGTTAAAAGGAAATACAAACAAAATAACAAACCAAAGGAAAGAAAAAAGAGGAAAGAAAACTAATCTAATGTTGTTTTAAAGTATGTAAACTAAGTGCTAATGTTCAGGGTTGCCAAGTATCTAATTCCATTTCTAAATAGTGAGTACTCTACAGTTTCTGATAAAATACGCTAAAGAGTGACTGATCTAATTATTTTTCTGGGTTAAAGCGAGTACTCCACAATTCTAAGTTTGTGTTGTGTAGATTTGCACCAATCAGGATTTTAATGGATTGTACTGATTTTTTTTGTTGAAGGTGAATTTTGAACAATTATGATTCTTTTGGCATTTAATGATTTGACTCAATTCAAATTCAAAAACACTTTTTTGATCCCAAAGGGGAATTAAAATGTTTACTGAAAACACTTTGATGCATCTCTTGTGATGTGTGTTGTCTTCTTCTGTGATTGTTGACTTTTTTGCATTTCGGTTGTTGTTTTATATCTTTTAGATGCATCATGGTTACACATTTGCTTGTTTTTGTATCTCAGTTTGTTTCTCAGCCTGGTTTGAGTTTCTGTCCTCCCAGCACAACTGGTCCTTGTGATTGTCACACCTGCTACCCCTCACTATATACATCCTGCACATTTTCCCTCCTCTTCCTGCCAGCTCGCTGTGTGCCTCACCACCTGTATTTTCAGCCCCGTTGCCAATCTCTTGATTATTTTTGGATCCTTGTTTTCTTATGTTTTCCTGGGTTGCCTGCCCGGCAGGATCTTCTGCCGGGCAGGCAGCTTCGTCCTTCTTAGCCCATTAAAGGCTTTTCATTCTGCTTGAAGCACACTTCTCTTTTATTCTTTTTTAATTGTGGTTTGTTCCCAAAAGTTTGATGAAATTTTGGTGATAAAATAACTTAATTAAAGTTATGGCGAGATTTAAACATCCAAGCATAAAAACTGACTGGCATGTGTTGTGAACATAGACACTGTTGTGTTCAGCTGTTGAGAAGACATTCAACACTAATCAATAACAGCATATATCACAGTAGAAACATGATCCATATCAACAGATAATGCACCTGATAGACTATTCAATCATTTCACTGAACTCTGATCCAGAGCTGCACAGCATTCTGGGAGATGTAGGCAGAAGAAAGACTTTAGCCGCTCAATGTCACACGGCCAGCTAAGCAAGATTGGCGGAATCAACTCACTCACTCACTCTTTGGTTACCTAGCAACTCACTCACTCTTTGGTTACCTAGCAACTCATTCACTCTTTGGTTACCTAGCAACTCATTCACTCTTTGGTTACCTAGCAACTCATTCACTCTTTGGTTACCTAGCAACTCATTCACTCTTTGGTTACCTAGCAACTCATTCACTCTTTGGTTATCTAGCAACTCATTCACTCTTTGGCTACCTAGCAACTCACTCAGTCTTTGGTTATCTAGCAACTCACTCAGTCTTTGGTTATCTAGCAACTCACTCAGTCTTTGGTTACCTAGCAACTCACTTACTCTTTGGTTACCTAGCAACTCACTCACTCACTCTTTGGTTACCTAGCAACTCACTCACTCTTTGGTTACTAGCAACTCACTTACTCTTTGGTTACCTAGCAACTCACTCACCCTTTGGTTACCTAGCAACTCACTCACCCTTTGGTTACCTAGCAACTCACTCACCCTTTGGTTACCTAGCAACTCACTCACTCTTTGGTTACCTAGCAACTCATTCACTCTTTGGTTATGTAGCAACTCACTCACTCTTTGGTTACCTAGCAACAACCTGTTGAGCTACTTGCTCAGTAGCAGTTTAATATTTTACCATCGTCCCTCATAACTGCCTAAAAATAATTTTAAAAAAAGAAAAACGGTGTGGAGTGAAAACTGTGGATAAAACAGGGAAGGTAACGCTACCAGTTTGGTTGTTTTATAGATATGTTAAACAAAACAAAATATCAATAATTATTGATATCAAATGAAACATATTTTTATGGGTTTTCCAGCCATATAGTCCAGCCCTACTATAAGAGGGCTGGACTCTTATAGTTGTACTACAATGTACTACTTACTTTGTAGTACATTGTAGGGTAACACTTTCTTTGAAGGGGGGTGAATAAGACTTTCATGACACTTTCATAAACATGACATAACACCTGTCATGAACATGAATAAGCTTTCATGAATGTTTATGACTGTTGTCATAAAGCGTCATTCGGTAAATTATGACACTTTTAATACAAAGTTGACATTATTCAAAATGTCTTTGTTATGACAACTTGACATTAACCAATAAATCATTACTGTTTAAACTTTACCTTTAATAACATAAAGTTACCTAATTTTTAAAGTGCAATCAGTAATTCTTTTATAACAAATTTATATCAGTAATGATTTATTGGTTAATGTCAAGTTGTCATAACAAAGACATTTTGAATAATGTCAACATTGTATTAAAAGTGTCATAATTTACCGAATGACGCTTTATGACAACAGTCATAAACATTCATGAAGGCTTATTCATGTTCATGACAGGTGTTATGTCATGTTCATGACAGGTGTTATGTCATGTTTATGACAGTGTCATGACAGTCTTATTCACCCCCTTCAAATAAAGTGTTACCCATTGTAGTACTACAGAGTACTACAATGTATTCTGTAGTACATTGTAGTACATTTGTACTACAATGTATTACAGAGTAAGTTAGTAGTAGGAATGCATGATATATCACCACCGACATCGGCATGGCCAACATTTTAACATATTGTTATCGCTTCAATAAATAAATCTTGTCCAATACTAAAAACCGATTTTTACGTCCGTGTTGTTGCTGTTTGTTTTCAGGATTGGGAGGAGGAGGTGGTCCTTAGGTGTGTGTTGGGTCATGTTTAATGCAGTATGGAGAAATCTAGAATTTGACTACAAGGTTTTATTGGCCAGATTGGGAGATTGAAGGTCTTACACTAAATGTAGAGAAACAAACCAACATGCAGTGGCTGCTGCCAGGAAGACACAAGAAGATGCTATTTTATATTCTGCAGATTTGTTCTAAAGAAATATGTTTTTTTTTAAGTCCATTTCCTGACTTATTTCTTATCTCACCGTTCAAATGTTGTATCTATCTATCCCTCCGTCCATCCGCTCTGTGTGGTACTGTGAAGCGACAGCCTTTTCCAGTCTTTTCCTGATATGAAACGGACCTGGCCTGTATTCCAAATAAAACGCGCTGCGTTGTTTCAGAGCACATACAGCGTGTTTCTTCTCCTGTCGTTGGAGGTTTACTGATGGCAGTAAATGTTGGATGCTCCTGTTCTGGCTCTCCTGAGTTGCCATTGACCTGAGAAGGACATATTTTTACATTTTGTGCTCCACTTAGCTGGAACAAATTGGAGCATATGTGGCACGCCGATGCTGCGAGAGTGGCGGGACGCTCCGGGAAATGGACGAGTCGCCAAATTGTGGGTTTGCTGCTCCAGTCTCAGCGTTAGGAGAGAGTTTCTTGTTTCTCAGTAAATTGTCAGAGTTATCTCAGTAAACATCAGACGGCTGTACGAGCCTCGGGTTCTCGCGGCGTGGAATGGCCGTGTCACCACGAGATCAGGCGCCACTTGCTGCCTGAGCCAGATTTCCTCCCTGGAGTCTGACTGCCAGGCTTGGCACAGACTGTGTGACAGACAAACCACCGACCGGAGCAGCACAACAACCTTACAAGTGTGTGTGGGTGGGTGTGTGTGTGTGTGTGTGTGCGCGCGCGCGTGTGTGTGTGTTGGCTTGTTTCTGTATGGATATGATCTGCTCTGCCTGAGTTACTTAATACAGACAGAAAAGTGACGAGCCCCCCCAGTGAGACGTGAACCCGGGCTCTCGCGGTGCGGGCCTGGAGGCTGTCGACGCGTCTCTTAAGTCTCTCCACTCTGTGAATTTGTGATCAGAGCTGGAGAGGCTTCTGTAATGTTCCTCTCAGGTGGAAACGTGCTCCCGCTTCTTGAAATTCCTTTAAGGGGATGGGAAAGACTCCTGGTTGAAAACGGCACCATTTCAAGACAGTTTACTCTCTGATGTTTTTTTTTGTTTTTGTTTTTTTTAAATTGGTTTATCCTGCCTAGTGTGTGTTTGACAAGATCAGCAGCAATATCAGAGGCTAAACATGATTTATACATTTTCAACACATGCTGCTTTCCTGCAGGATGCGGCCCGTTTGTTTTCAGCCTGCGTTGTTCCAATGTATCACCTAGTAACGCCATAAAACTGGAGCGTTGCTGGTGTATGTGTCATCAGTGAGCTTTTATAAATGTTTATGATTCCCTGTGACTTAGCAGCTCTACTGTAATGTAGCTTAGTTACTTTGACAGCAAGAATTATGGTAAAAATTAAAAATTTCTATATATATTTAAAGGCGTAGTGTTTAAAAACTTCACACTTTGTGTTAATTTTATAGACTGCAGCTAACTTTAGAGGTGCAACTAACAATTATTTCAGTTATTAATTAATCTATCAATTATTCTGGTGATAATCGGATAAAAAATGGCACATTCTGCAGATTTGTTAGGCCTTTTCTATACACAATTAAAAAATACAATAAACAGACGATTCAGTTCCTTTTTCAAAATAAGAAAATAAACATGTTTCCTAAAATTCACAGATTAATCATTGGAAAGCAAAAGGTGCTCCTTTTTTTTCTTTTACCGAATTTCAGCTGGGCAAAACAACAACTCACTAGAGAAGTTTAAGGTTTTTTTTTTTTAAACTTAAATGCTATATATATATATATATATATATATATATATATGTACAGGTCTGACTTAATTTTACTTCTCTGACTGCTGTTCTTTCAGCAACCAGCCTTTTTTTAAGTCTGTATGCTCCAGTTAACGATTAGTTAAGTACTAAATTAGTTGACTATTACTTCTATAATCTATTCATCACAATTAATCCGATTAATCGTTTCAGCCTTAACTAACTGGAAATACAGCTCTCAGGTAGCTAAAAAGTTAGCTGCGCAAACCCTGAATCTCTGTTTATGAACAGTGGTTCTGCTAACGCTACAGCGTTAAAACGTTAAACCAACATGGTATTTAGCTGTAGCTAAAGCGCTACAGCTGAAACAATGTAAAGCTGCAGAGTTACACAATGCTATATTTAGCTTCTCCCCACTGAGACAGCCAGGCTTGTCACATGATGTGGGTGAGCCAATAGCAACCGTTTAGCTAATGACTGTTGAAGTTATTCAACTGAAAGTTTACAAAACAGCCACGTAATTTAGCACTTTAAAATTCATCCGAAAAATTTAATTAGCAGAAGCTAAATGTGCGTTTTCAAAGTTATCAAAATGCTGCAACATGTCATAAAAAATTTGCTCCACCATTAGCGCGTTAGCAGATTAGCAGAACTGTGACCACAGCTGCTGAAAATAGTTAAGATGGAAACTTCACGGTTCGTTCACCGATGAGAACAAAGTTTATTTTGATTTTACATCCAGCTACCGGTTGGTGGTGAGGCCAGTTATGATCGACAGCCAAACATCTATTTGTAAAGGCTAAAAAAAAGAGGTAAGAAAAGAGACAATGTTTGTTTTGACATATTTTGAATGTGTGAATGTTCAATCTAATTTAACAAAACTGCTCCATATTTTCCAGTAATTAACGCAGGATGTTAGAAAATGGAAGCATAATTTCTCGCAGATTAGCACTTTTCAAACATCACTAAAAAAGAACATGCTCTTCAAAAAGGTTTCGCTCTGCCAGTTTGTCAGGAACGAACTCTGAAGGACGCATCGCTCACACCTTTCATAAACAGATGGGGAAAAAAATCAGTTACTAGCAGGGAATGAATAAAAGGAGTCAGAAGCAAGAGACTAAACATAAGAGTAGTTTTTTATTTAAAAATTCAAATTACGACAACCTTTTACAAGATAATTACAATATTTTACAATGTAATTGTTCATTTTAACAAGAACAAATTAAATTAATTAAAGTTCCACATTGAGATGCATCAGTCTGCATGATTTTCATGTAAAACGGCATGAAAGTCTTTAAATCTTGGCTCATTTTTGTCCAGCAGCAATAAAACAACCATATATGTATGTTGATATTACATTTTACACTCTAGCTCAGTAATGTTTTTTTTTTGTTAAGCAACAGGTGAGCAAAATAACGTTTTTAAAATGCATTTAGTTAAAATGTGAAACATGTTTGTGTATTTGTAAATGTGAATTCACTTTTTTTTTTTTTTTTTTTTTTTTAGCAGATTTAATCCCTAAACCTCAAACTTTTATTACTGCACACAAAACACAAAACAAAAAAAAGCCTCTGCAGTTTTCCTCATGATTTCAGATAAATGTTATCATTTTGGGAGCGTACTGAGGTTTTGGACAATTACTCCACCAGCGATCCAATATGGTGGGTAATTTTCGGGGGTTCCCTGTGCGCCATGTTGCAGCTTTTTCCAGTGATGAATCTTTAACAGACTGGAGGCTGCTCTGAATTTGTTTGTTGTGATTACATTTTGGTGAATGATTATTCCTTACATGTCCCTTTGTTCTTTTGCACTCCTGGCGTCACTCCATATGGCCGCATCTGTTGTGTTTCTCTTTGGCGGAATAATAATCAGTGCAATTTGTGACACGTCTTTGTTGCTTATCTATTCATGTGCAATGTGGCTGCAGTTTATCACGGGGCTGATTTTCTCTTTGACATGGAGAAACAGATGGGAGCACTCGTAATGATCAGGTAGACCAACAGTAATTATTTATTCATTACCTGATCTCTCTGCCTGCGACGCAGAGTTTTGATTTTGCTTCATTAGTTTTTACACAGCTGAACAGTGTTGGAGCTGCAATTATCCAGATCTATTATTGACCTGACAGGGCTAGTTTTGATTGCTTGTTTGTTTTAAAGTTTGGTAGAGAGGAGTAGCTTTGAATAGTCAATATGTTATCTGTTATTCCAGTTATAGTGGCTGTGGTAAAATCTATCTTTGGGTAAGCTAGTAGTTATTTAGTAACAGAGTTTGTCAGCTAATTCCCAACATCTAACTCCAAACAAACTTCTCTAACAACTGTATAAGAGCTACACCACCCTTTAAGATAGGACTCATGAGATTTGGGGATTTCAGACTAGGGCTGAAACGATTCCTCGAGTGATTCGAGTACCTCGAGTATTAAAATTCCTCGAGGAAAATCTACCTGCTTCGAAGCTTCGTTAAATTATATTTTATTACTTAGGGCACCATGTTCCGATCAGGTTATTACTTGCGTTGCACAGCGCTCTCACTTCCGCCTGAATTGTTGACGAAAGCTAACTGTTAGCAGCATAACGTCCAGCTTTCAAGTTCGGCCTGGGAAGATTTTATTGATACATGATTATGTCCAGGTTTTTGTCATTTTTGGGGGGACCAATAAGCATCGTTAAAATGACTGGCACGAGGCCTGATTTGAATATTTCAAGAGTTAATAAAATGAAGAAAATGTCAAGATAATATTTAAAAGTTAATAAACCATTGAAAGGATGTAATGTTATGACATGTTAAGATAATCTTAGAGTTAATGAATATTTAAGGGTAACAGAATATAAAACGAATACAATGACAATAGAGTAAATAAGCATTACATGCAGTCCGATAGAAATATAATGAGAATAATAAGCTAAATTGAATAAATGAGTATAAAAGGCTGAATAGTTGAAATGTAAGGACACTAATAAAATCAAATGAGTAAATAAGCATAAAAATGCAGTAAGAGTTACTTGTAATGAGATCAATAAAATCAAATCAGATCAGTTTTTGTTATAGCAACACCTATCAACTAGGGGTTGAACGACTACATGTTTTTTAAGGTCGACTAAATCATAATAGTCAAGTCGATGTCGACTAGTCGCGGTGACGTCATAGTGACGCAAGTGCAAAAACCCTTCACAACTACTTGGAGGCTTTGTCAGCTATTTTCACGGCAAATATTGACACCCCCTCCCCTTCTGCTAAGTCTAGTATGCAGAATTAAAAGAGCAATAAACAGATCATTCTTCGTGAGCAGGGAGAAAAGTTCGTTGCGCAAAGTCGGGTCTGACTTTTTTTTTTTTTTCCCCAAAACACAGGCTGATGCTGATGATCTCTGGATAGCTACTCGTATAGGAGTCAAATTATCAAACTGACCACAACGGATCCCGTTTGGTTACAGTTGAATTCAACGAAGCCTCCTGCTGCTCCTCGGCCCGATGCGCAACAGGACGCTCTGCTGACTCAGAGTCGGTTCGGCTCTCTGAACCAACATGCAGACGGCGGCCGAGATCGCCTCTATCAGATCCTCAGGATGAAGCTTGGACTTAGTTTACAGATGTAGTCAAACCATAACTTTATAAGAGCGTAAAGCTGCCAGGTTAAAAGCTTCAATATGCAGGGTGACGCTGATCAGTTGGGGTAGTTGAGGGATAAAAAAGCCTCACATCATGACGCGTTCTCGCACATTACTCCGGTAGTCTTTTTTTTTTTAAGGAATTTTTCGGCACGAGTTTATTTCACAGCAATCTGACTGTAAGGAGGCAGAGAGAGCGGAGCAGGGGGAGAGAGGCCTGGGGCCAGCGAATGGAGGGCAGGGGTCGGACTCCTGACTACCGCGGGCTAAAGTCTCTGTATGCGGGGCGCCGCGCTAAGCACCGCGCCACGCTAAGCACCGCGCCACGCAACGCCCCTAGCCAATGCTGTAATTCTCTTTGTTAAATTATTTACGTTTTTATACAATTTGAACTTTCTGACGCACTCACCTAGTCCACCTTCTTTCATTTCCTTGGAAAAATCTGTTTTGGATTGCGACTAGTCACTGGCCCAGAAAAAAGTCGTTGCAGAGAAAATAATCGACTAGTCGACTAATTGGTGCAACCCCTACTATCAACATCAAATCAGTTTCTGCGTGTGTCCAGATGCAGGGCCGGCGCAGCCTGATGGGAAACCCTGACAGGCTTGTGAGGCTTCAGTGTTAAGTGTTGGTATATTCATAGGATCAGCTGAAATCCCGGCACACCCAGAAAGGATTGGACTTTATTCTGCAACACAAAAACAACAAAAGCACAATTAATGGATTACATAATAAATACTAAAGAAAAAATACTATTTTTTATACTAGATACTAGTACTGCCCTTATACTCTAGAAAGCCGGAGTTCCACGGTCGTCTATCGGTTCCGGGCAACCATCTGGTAGGCAGGTGGGGTTCTATCGGTACCACTGCCCTTCTCTATGTTGGGAGTGATGCACTGTACAGCCAAGGACCTCAGGCAGGGAACACAGCAGCATCCACAGGTAATGAGGAGAGCAAGGAAGATTCTTTGAGATTGTGCATCATCTGATTAGTAAACATAATGCTCCTCTTTTTTTTAAAAGGCTTCTCCTTGAAGCTGAAGATCAGGCTTTTTTTCATACTAAGCCAAAGAGCATCAATATATCAATAACATCTATTAACATAGTTCTCCTCTTAATAATGAAGAAATGCTTAAATTAAGTAACACATGATACATGTCAAGCTTCAAAATAACATTGCTTGTTTTAAGTGTTGGCATATTTATAGTATGAGACAAAATCAGACTCCAAACAAAAAATCATGTAAAGGACCAGATTATGAAATGAATCTGCAACACTGCCTGGCCCACAGTCATGTTTTATCAAAGAAATATCATTTGAAATGTATATGGTGTCATGATTTGTGGTTGATTGGGGTGAGAAAGAACACTGAGACCCAGGTTGAAGACGATGAAGGTGAAGGTTTAATATTGAAACAGTCCAGATACAAGCAGCTAGGGGGAAACAGACAGGCAACGTGACACTAGGGAGACTAACACTTGATCCGATAAGAGACAAAGACAACAAGTGGACTTAAATACACAGGGTAGATAATCAGGGAATGAGACACACCTGGGAAGCAATCAAAAGGGAAGCCAGGACAGGGACAGGACTAAACACAGAAAACACAGAACACAACATATAGGAATTATCCCTAATAGAAACTTTACCATAAATCTTAAACCATACATAAATGTTTTTGCTTTGGTTTTTTCATTAAATTCAATCAAATAGTCCTCATTTAATAAGAAGTAACCTGCTACACCAGTGTTTCTCAAACCTGGTCCTCATCTCCCTCCTGTCCTGCATCTTTTAGGTATTTCCCTCCTGCCACACACCTGAATTGCATCTCTGGGTGATTAACAGGCTTCTGCAGTACCTGATGGTCATGCATTCATTTGAATCAGCTGTTCTGGAATAGAGGCACATCTAAAACATGCAGAGCAGGAGGGCGTGAGGACCAGGGTTGAGAAACACTGTGCTACACTAAAGTCTTGTAAAATATCATCAATAGTGTGAAAAGTTAATGATACGTGTTAACTTAAGATCCCTTGTAATATATTCCATTCATGTAATAAAATACAACCCTATTTTGTCTCAAACCAAAAACTGTAAATTATGATTATGAGAAATGTTTAGACATTATTACCTTGGATCAATAATTACACATAGAACTTGATTTTTTTATTCTGTCAATCTTTTTGACACCTTTTAAGCATTTCCATAATTGCTTATTTGTAAATTCCAATTTATACCAATTTTAATTTGAATCCTCATATTTTCTTTCCATTTTAAAACCTCATAGAATGATTAACCTGTTTTACTAGAATAAAGTTAACCCTGTCACTACATAAAGATCACATGCGGAGTTCCTCTAGGCTTTGTTCTAGGGTCTCTCTTAATCCGTAGCTTTGAACGTGAATGTGTCCTTTCCAAGGAGTTAGTGATTCAGTGAAATGTTTTATGTTGCGCCTGAAGTTCTTTGGCAGTAATAAATAGCTTTATGTTGGATTTCAGTTGAATAAATAGTTTAAAAATCTGTAAATTTGACTCAATGCTTTATTGTTTAAACAATGAAATAAAAACCATACATTCAGCACTGTGATCCTGCTGTTTTTGTCCTGCCAGTTATGACCAGTGAGACATCGTGGTGGTCATTTTATCTCTATTTAGGACACTGGGATGTAATACATTTGGTGTAAAGTATATATACTGCTCAAAAAAATAAAGGGAACACTCAAATAACACATCCTAGATCTGAATGAATGAAATATTCTCATTGAATACTTTGTTCTGTACAAAGTTGAATGTGCTGCCAACAAAATCACACAAAAATCATCAATGGAAATCAAATTTATTAACCAATGGAGGCCTGGATTTGGAGCCACACACAAAATTAAAGTGAAATGTTCCCTTTATTTTTTTGAGCAGTGTATAATACCTTATATGATATTCTTTGGTGTACAGAATTATATTTGCTGGCTGCTCCTTTGTCTGAATCACGTTTTTATTCAAATTTTGTTTGGTTTTCTTCAACACTATCTTCCATTGTTTGGGAAAAGATGGAAAAATAATAACCACAAAATCTGAAATCCAATTATAATTGTGAAGATGAGGGAAAAAAATAATAAAAAAAGCCTCAGTGGGTTCAGATGAATCCTTTGTGGAAATGTTTTTACTCGCTGATAGATACGTTAGTAGATCATAGACTCGTGCGTTAACCAACTGTAAAAATTGATGGCTTCATTTTTTTTTCCAAGGCCCTAACCTTCCCATGTTTGATGTGTTTCCCAGCGATAATTATGCTTTCTTTGTCACGCCTCTGCCTTCTCTCTCTTTTATTCTTCTGAAATAAAATGAAATTTGTCATGAAAGAATGTCACATTGAAAATAATAATTAATCTCTGCTGACCTTAGAAGTAGAAGTTTGATTAAAAAATTAAAAATTAAAATGTTTTTCATTGTGTGACGCTAATGGTGAAAACTTTCATTTTCCTTCGGTTTCACAAAAAATACAGTAATTATTCCACTTTGGTAAGACTAAGTGAATTCAGTCACCGCAGTTGCTTTCATGCTATTTATATATTTTTTATAAGTTTATTACAATTTAAGTTAGTTTTATGAGTTTGTTGCATTTGTCTTTTTCTTTAACCAGCAGAAAGGTCGAATCATTTTGATTCTGCAGCTCTGTTATGGAGGAGAAAATATGTGAGAAAGTTAAATGTCACAATTCTTTCTGTGTTTGGGTTTTTGTTTCCATTTGTGTTTTCATCATTTCCTCGTGTTCATTTATGTGCATAAGGTCTTGCCATATATCATTCCATCCATATGCATCGTTGCTGGAACGGTGTTGCCCTGAGTTTATTCCTTAGGTCATTTCTGCGTTCTGGTCTTTGCGCAGCTGGAGTTGGATCTCTTAACTCAGACTTGTTCTTTTCCCATTGGTTTGTAGTTACTGTGACAAACCCGGGCAATGCGGGACAAACTAAAATTCCCTAAAACTATTTCTGTGTGCTGTTTTAGATTCTTCCTAAAAAGTACAGCATAAAATATTTTAATGTCTGCCTCAACATCCAAACAACTAACTTCTTTTAATTTTTTTCTTATCTCTGAGACATTTTTGGATTTTGACAATAACCATGAATCACTGTTACAGGAAGTGTTGCGATTTTGGCTCTCTGGAAGGAGCGATTTATGATCCCTTTGTGTGAGTTGATATCAGCGTTGACGAAGACGAAGTACAGCAGGAATCATCAGATGAACACCCAACCCTGCAGCTGCTCGGCTTTTGTCCAGATTAGCAACATGAGCTGAAAGAGGTCAGAGTTATATTTAATTTAACTCCAGTCATCAAGAGTCGCTGTCCTGCAACTTTTAGGTAAAACACCTGTCGCTTGTTAACACAAAAAGTGAAATATCCAATAACACAGTGGCAACTTGAAGCATGTAGAGACATAATGCTACAAATGCTAAGGCCAGTTAGCATAGCCACAGATGATGGCGGATAAGCAGTTTTCCTGGAATGGTAAGTTGTTTCTTCACCATCAGCACATTTAGCAGTGTGTACATGTGGATGATTGACAGACCCTCCTCTATCTTGGTGGTGGAGGAGTGCCATCTTTTCATAGATTATCTGTCTCATACCAAACTGTCGCCACACGCTGACCATTTTAACAAATATGGAAAAAACATAACTTTTTGTAAAAGTTACTGCAGCTTTAAGGCACAACCACCTTTCAGGTTGACGGATGATTATCCGGAAAAGAGAAAATCTCCATTGAGCAAGAGCTGTGAGGCCAAAATACCTTGTTGGTGTCAGAGGTCAGAGATCAGAGGAGAATGGAAAGACTGGTCCGAAATGAAAGACAGGCAACCGTTGCTCAAATTCACAAACTCTTTACAACAGAATACGATGTGTTGTACCCTGAGGCAAACGGAAGCTAAGGCCAACAATTCACACAGGCTCTCCAGAATCGGAGAATAACAGATTGGGAAAAACGTTGCCTGGTCCGATGGGTCTCCAGGGTAAGGTGAGAATTTGAAGGTAAATGATGTGAAAGCATTGATTCCTGCTGCCTCGTGTCGATGGATAAGCCTGGTTGTGGTGTAATGTGTGTGTGCTGGGGGGTTTACTGGTGTCTTTATCGTGACGATGAATTTCCTGTCCTCTCCTGGTCTCTACAGTCATCAGATCTCAATCCAATAGAGCGCCTTTGGGATGCGGTGGAAGGGAATATTCACATTATGGATGTGCAGCTCAAGATGTCTGCTGAGAGAGAAGATCGTGCAAATACAGGAGTGGGCATTTATCATATTGTTTATCATTTATCGTGATACATTCCTTATCATGGAAAGCATATTGATTTCAACGTTTTCATAATAAATTCCAACTGATGATGTTTAAAACCCCAGAAACTGCTCATATTGTTGGGATCGTTATTTTTGCTATTTCCCCCACTGTTTGTTCAATAAAAGTATTAATAAATTTGAAAATATGATTAAATGCAGTTTAGTGCAGCTTAGCGATACAAATCACACTTATTTACGTGACAGCTGTCCTAAAGAAAGACATTAAAAATGGGCAGGCCTGTCACAATAAGTAATAAATCAGTTAATTGCGTGATAAATTAAAGTTATCTTGACGATGTCCAACTGGATAATCGTCAACTGATAAGGAATGTTGTCAAAAAACCAGCATTTTGAAAAACCCTTGCAAACATTTGACACCCAGTAAAAAGTTACTGTGTACTTTTTTTTAATAAGTCCTAACTTCCACTTTTGATTGATATTTTTTAATGCAATTTTGTATATAGACTATAATCCATCTTAATTGTTGTTGTTTTGATTGTTTTTTTTTTTAAATTTTGGATATTTAGAACGTTTTCTAGTTCCAGTGTTGAATATCTTATTTTTACGTGGGCTAACTTGCATTAACATGCCATTATTATTATTTAATATATTAGTTGGAAGTGTTCTCTAAATGGCAGTATTACCATTTATCGCAATCATTTCTGGGACAATTTATTGTGAGAAACGTGTTATTGTGACAGACCTAAAATCGTGTATCTTTTTAAAGAACAGTATTTGAGTTTGTGGGGCTCTGCTTGCTGTGTGATGAGGTCACAACCATAAATTTACCTAAAAAGTTAGCAATAAATTGCTCTTATTGTCATTTTTATCGTTATCGGAATAGTACCCAAAAAATCGTGATGAATAATTAAATCCATATCATCCGTATGTGAGTATGGACCAGAACTGCCGAGGATTTTGTTCCGACACCTTGTCGAATCGACGCCACAAAGAATCAACGTGGTTCTGACGGCAGGAGCAGCTCCACTGCGGTACGAGTCGTAACAAACCGCCATGTGAGCGTCGTGAACGCTGTTGTGTCTCTGACATGGGGGTTTGATACTCGAGAGTTGGTGGAAGTCGGTGTCACGCTGAGGCCCACGTAAACTGACCCACATATCCGAGGAGGAGCAGCAATCAGCAGCAGAGCCGAGGGGCGCCGCCAGGCAGGGAGCGCACACGCCTCCCCACAGGACAGGCAGCCATTACCAGCACAGGAAACACTATCATCCACAAGCCTGAGGCTAAATGTAGGATTCAGCAGAGCGGCGGAGGAATCAAGTCGTTCCAAAGTGCAACCAGCAAGTCCTCCGCGCCCTTAAACATATTTGGGCTGCTTGAAAATTTAATAAAAGATACTTGTTCACCTATGGGGTGATTGTTGCCGCAGTGCAGCAGCTGAAAGCCAAAATTAGGTTTTCTTTATGCTTTTATGAGGCGCTGAAACTTGAGCCTATATTTATTTAATTTTTTTTTTTTTTGCTCATACATGACTTTAATGAACCAAGAACTGGTTTCCAGTAAAGTGAGATGTGGTGATGGGAGAAGAGAGAGACTGAATGAAAGAGAAGAGGCGTTTAGGGATGAATGAGGATGAGGAGGGTCACCGTGTGGACTGACAGATATGGAAATGGAGTCTACAGGGAGACGGAGATATCAACTTTTCCCTCACTTCCTCTTTGTATTTACCCTTCAAAAAGAAAAAAAGTGAGCGAGTCCTAATAAAACATTTATCAATCCAGAAAAGTCTTTAATGTGGGTGACATTAAAGACGGGGAAGAGATGAAAAGCTTAGAGAAAGAGAGGTAAGGCAGCGGACGGTGGAGGGGAGAGAGAGGGACAGCCGACCGGTGGTTTGGTCCAACACAGGACAGAACCAGGAGTCTTTCAACATCCTGGATGAGGGTCCATTTATTTTTAATTTGGGGTTCAAATCAAGTTTGATGATGACAGGGATTCAGATTTCAGTCCAGATTAGCATGATAGCATCACAGCTACTGCATATTCATAATGCAGAACGCCTGTGATGGATGGATGGACAGGCTGTCCAGGTGATAGATAGATAGATAGATAGATAGATAGATAGATAGATAGATAGATAGATAGATAGATAGATAGATAGATAGATAGATGTGTCAGACATTTACACTTGTGTTTCTATAAATAAGTAAGAATGAGAGAAAAAAAAGTATTTTACTCGACAGAGAAAAAAATTGGTAAAAACTTCTTTGTTGTGTTAGTGAGCAGATAAAAGCCCTACGCCTACGCTGCCTGAATGGTTAAAGACACACACACACACACGTGCACACACACACACACACACACAGACGTCTCCTTCTCTCCCCTCCTCTCACTCTTCTCTCTCATCCCTCCAGCAGAACAGGACTCCCTTGTTTGCTCCCTGAAACACACTTGTTAAGCTCGATGCCAGTTTTGCGCGGAGCTCGTCTCCGCCACCAGAACATAAATGAGACGCGCCGGGGCTCGGAAGCTTTCAAAAGCAGCCTGACGAGTGGTTTGATCAAAGGCCGACTCGCCTCCACGCCGCGCACATACTTATGTACTTTCCTCCTTCCCACTTCTTCTTTTGTGTTTTGTCGTCATTAATTAGAGCCGCGCTGGCCGTCAGAGCCCCTCGTTGCCCCTCAGGCCCGGCCGTCCCCTGAACCTCTGCCGCCCCGCCCGTGCTGGCCTTCATCCGTCTGTGGAGAAAAGAAATGACAGGATTAAAAAATGAATGGGAGTTTTTTTTTTTTTTTTGGATGTGGAAACAATAAGGACAGTCCCCGCACTTTTCATTGTAAGGTTATTTATCTTCAGGTAAAGCTACACCTCTGTTCTCCCACCGCTCAAACGTACTTCCTCCTCCTCTTCCTCCTCTTTTTCCCACCTTAGGAATAAAATCAGCAATCCGTTTATTACAATCTGGAACCACAGAAATGGCAACACTTTTAATTTTTAATCAGGCCTCAGTCAGAGGGGACTTAGGTTTTTCTTTTTTTTATTATTATTTCACTCCCCACCCGTTCTCACCACCTTCCTCTCACCTTCAGTCCTTTCCTTTCCTATATCCTTGTTACTTTTATTCTCCTCCCCCCCACCACTCCCACCTCTCATTCCTCGTACCGCTCTTCAGCGAGTCAAGGTGATGAATGGGTGAGCGCTGCCATCTCCATGCCCACCAGCGAGAGGCAGAGGCCGGCTAACGCGGCTCAGATGCTCTCGGGGATCACAGGCAGCGGGGAGAGTAATTAATCCAGTAGGTTGCAGGACATAGGGCCGCTTCAGGACAGTGTGTCAGAGTGAGACGGGGTGTGTGTGTGTGTGTGTGCGTGTGCGTGTGTGTGTGTGTGTTACTGGGAGCAGAACAGATAATCCAGACAAGTATTTTTTTATTTATTTTTATCCAAACAAAACTGAATAAACTACAGGGGAAAAAAAGCGAGTACAGTGTGTGTTTGGGTGTGTGTATGTGTGTGTCCGAGAGAGAGAGAGAGATAGTGTGGGCAGACGAGGTCCCTAAATAAAACCGCTTGGGTACAGACTGGAGCAGCCAGAGGCGGCACATTCAAGACTGTCCTTGAACTTCAGGGTCAAACCTCACAACTACACACACACAGACACACACACACACAGACACACACTACATTCACAATGAAATCCAGCCTGGATGTAGGAGACGGCTCTAAAGTTTCTGCAGGGAGGGTGTGAGGCATTATGTCACCTCTTTTCCCAGAGTAAATTCATTGTCTGCGTTGTTACTTGGAATAATCACTCAGCCTTAATAGTCTGCAGACAGAGCGGAGGACCCGGCTGTGAAGTGAAATTGCGTCCACCTTGGTGAAGAGAGACTTCGAGACAAATGAACGATGCGTTGGAGTGGGATGTATAAACAAGTGTGGTCCCCGTCAAAGCTACATGCTAATTGGGCCGATCCATTACACACTTTGACGTGCTTAATGTTTCGAAGGATGAGGGATTACGGCGTTCGCAGGAGCCCGGCTGGTTTCCTGTGGTCCGTGACGTCTCACCCAGAGGCTACGGCTCCATGCATCATTAGTCCTGGCCGAAGTGGCCAGCATACCAATCACACCTTCCTACGACTTAATAAGATCACTGCGGGCAAACGGACAAAATGGCTTCACTTTGCTGTTGGGATCGCCCAAAGTTAGAGCGGCCTCCTGAGTCTTTTTGTGTGAGGGTGTTGATAGGAAAAGGCCGACGTTGCAGCAGCACAAAGGAGGCTAAGAAGGAAATACGTCAGAAAGAGCTAACCAGAGAAGATTAGATTCTGCTGCAAACATGTTGAGCAAATAGTAAAGGTGAGCACACACCGAGAAGTGGAAGGTTTCCTGACAGAACGGGTCTCAGACGGTTCATGTTGGGCTTTCATCTGCCAGCAAACTGGCTGGTGAGATGCTGCCATTGAGATCTGGGACTCGCCACAAATGCAACCAGTCACTGACTACTGGAGAATCTCCTCAAAAAATATAAAATAAAATTAAAAAATAGGCAATCTGGTGATTAACACTTGCCAAATTCTAGAGAGATTTCATTGTTACCTTGATTCTTCAAAATACCTAAAGACGATTTGTGAATTACTTTTTAAAATCTTAAATCACTAAACATCTTCTCTTTGTCAGTGACTATAGTCTTAGAAACAAATCTGACTGCCACACTGAACCTGGTGGATTTTGTAAGACAGGACAAATTTCTGATGCAAAAAATAAATAAAATTGAAATTTTTAGAGCCATGAAAAGCTTTTGACACGGATGATCATTAAATACTTTAACTTAAACAAGTGTGGCGTCAGCGGTCTTCCCCATGACTGGGGGCTTATTTATTCAAACAAAAGATATGTGCATGTGATTAATCATGATTTTTAGTTGCTGACTCTACCATGTGGTGTACCACAGGGTTTGGTACCAGATACATTACTGTTTTTTATCGTCTATTAAAGATTTATATTTGATCTGGAATGCATTGTATTTGCAGATGATGCAACTCTTTTTCTGTAGTAAGAAAAATCGTTATTGTCTTCTGAATACATTGCAAAAATGACCTGGAGTTTATTAAACTGTGGCTTTATGCCAACAAATTGTCTAAAACCAAAAGTGCATAAGAAATCTGAAAGTGACAGTTCAGGTAGCAAAGTACTTGAGTAATGCAGTAATCTCTCCTTCCTGTTGCTGAGCACTGATGGTCAGCTGGCTAAAATGAGGATATTACATGTTTGCCTCGGTAATGCAAGCAATGATTTTGAGAGTTTGGAAGTATTGTTTTTGCCAAAACATGAACTGTAATGATCTGGGAAAAAGGGTTGCGCATAATTATGATGCTAACATTGTTTTATAAAGTACAGTAGACAGGATATCTATTAAGCTACAGATTGCTAGCTAGCTGAGTTGATGACCTAACTAATTAACTGGCTAAAATCAATTTAATAATAATATACTCTTATGATGCACCAAAAACACTTCAAAATGTATTTTACATTTAATAGTTAATTTATATTTTTGCTTAGTCTTGTGTATAAATTCTTTTGATGTCATATTTCTGTAGCAGCAATAGGAAACTTTTTTGTTTTTTATCATCATGTAGGCATTTTATGTAAAAAACAGTGGCAACCTTATGCTAGTTGATGTCTACTATGAACACCGTGTAAATACGTTGGGAATGTTTGGCAGAAGAAAAGATTCTGGGTGAAAAGAAATCTTCAAAACCACCGAGACCTTCCTAGTTAGCATTTGTTGGCTTGTTTTTAGCAACTGAGAGCCATCAACAAGAATGGTGTGTGCTAAGATTGTCCTGTACATAGAAATGTTAGCACAAAATGCTGTTTATGGGAAGATGATGCACAATACATGGACTATACGGAACAGAGGATAAAACCAGTTACAGATTGCTCGTTCACTAGCAAATTACCCCGTTAGCTAACCACCTGTCGCTTTAGGCTAACAGGCCTTAATATCTATTTCAATAAATAGTAAAAATGTTTTAAAACAGATAATTTAGTAGCTACAGGTTGTTGGGCCAATAAAACTACTCACTTTTAATGTTTTTCTTTCATGAAATCTTGAGCTGTCTTGCTTTGGAGTGTGTTTGTCTGAGGTCCGCTCATTTTCCGATACTTGTTCTCTTCTCTGTTCTCGGTTCTAACTTGATGCCTATCCCAAACAATTTTCTTCTCCTACGTAACTGACCTTAAAAGGGAGAGAGCGTCGCCCTCAAGGACGACAATTTTCACGAGTTGGGGTGAAATTACAGCATTTGTATGTTCTACTCTAAAACAGGGCCGCGATGTGCGTCTGAAGGCGAATATATTTTTTTAGACGTCACCGAACAACATGGGGATGTCTGTTGCCTTGCTGGCTGAATGCGACACCAGTCGGTTTGTGGAGCTACTTTTATTTTCTTCATAAATTTAAATGTGATGGTTCATTATCATTTGCCAACCACTGTGGTGCACATGCTTGAGAAAATAATTGCCAACAGATAAAAGGGGTTTGTGTCCAGATAGAGATTTGTCTAAAACGTTCAGAGTCGGATCGTAATTCCTCCTTCTCCTCTATTTTTTGCCTTTTATTTTATCGTGAGCCGACAGACTCCACCATCTCCCACCATCTGGTCTGCTCATCGGAGACACTGGGGGGCTTGTTAAACTCTCTCTTTGAGGATTGTGTCATATCAATATTTTACTGAGATGTTGTAAAACAGTAAATGAAACTAATTTCTTTCATACAACATGTCCAACGGCGCGCTACGAGCAACTGCTGCCGAGTTAGTAGTGATGACAAGAAAGAGGGTCACCTTAGGTGTCAGAAACCAGAGAGTGCAGTTTGAGAAATGCACACAAATTAATCCCACAAGTCATGATAGTGTATTCTTACATTATGATACTATGTGGTGAGAACTGATGCAACAGCTGCACACTAAAGAAACCAAGGCATGCTTAATAAGAACCCTGATATGATGTAAGAGCAAAGCCGGAGAAAACAGATGAGTCAGAACTGAGATTCCTTTGTAGCATTAAGCTTTCGGGCCTGAGATTCCCATGGTGTTGTGCTAACTAACTCAGTTTAATTCAGTTTGTGTATTCGCTCCAGGATGTTGTGATGTTTCTTGTTTTGGTGATTGTTGGGGCCTAAAAGTGATCGATTTTGCAGCACCTTTTTCTCAGATTTTGTTTCAGCTTTATTTTTTGCCATAATACGGTTTAAAGTGAAAAAAACATTCTTCAAAGCACCTTCTTGAAATAGCATCCTTAATACAAATAAAACCATGTTCCGATAAGTTGTCAAAGTGCAAAAGAAGAATGCCGTATTTTTCATTTAAGTTAACATGAGCTGTGTGCGCCACGTGTCAAATCCGGCCCGCCACAGCTTTTTATGTGGCCCTCTAGATTCAACACCAAACATTAAGTCTGCTTAAACATTATGTTATCAATCAAATCAATGCAGTTTTTATCTGTTCACTGCTAAATTATATCAATCAGTCCCTCCAGTTTCTTGAGAATTATCATGGAAATTTACACAAAATCAACAAATCTCGGCACACGAAATTTATGAATGATGAGAGAAGTCGCATTAATACTTGAAATTGCAACATCACAACTTCCTGGATTAGTGTCGACTCACAACAGCTGTTGTCTCAAGGATATCAAATAAGAATGTCAAACCTACATACAGAAACATAAATTCGTTCTTTTCACGTTGTGCTTTGATCAGATAAGTCTTATCAGAGATGTCATGTTTCCACGTTCAAGTCCAGTCTGTAAGAAAAGGTAGATTAGATGAGATAGTACTCTATCTGTTTGCACATCTAATTATCTCGCAACTCAATTATTGACATCAATAAGACAGAAATCAGGACGGCTTGTAAAAAACATAGAGAATTTCTTAAATATCTAAAATCATAACATAAAATATGATATAAAAACGATGGGTGTTCAGTCTCCATGGTCTGAGCCAAGTAGGGAGACGAAACAGAGGATCAATGAACACTTGTATTTGTTGTTCCTGAAGCGCCTCCAGTGAGATTAAACCTTCTACCATCAGATGCCCCGGAGTCCAATTTTTGAACGATTCTGAACTATAAAACATAAAAGAGAGGGAAAAAAATCCATCAACATCTACATTTACCAAGGAATAAAAGTTCCTTGATTGATGTAAGTTGTTCTAAACTGATATAAAAATTTGAAAGAAAATTAAACATCCCTGCTTATGCATCAAAACTTATGTTTCTAACCCCCTTATCTGATTTTTGTTAACCTCAAAAAAGTGGATCAAAGACGTATTATTGGTTGATGTATTTGTAGAGGGTAAATGTCGTTTTGGTTGCTTTTCATGAACAGGAAAAAAACAAAAACATGATCTGTTCGTATTTGAATATCCGATTACTGATTATAGCAATCAAAATCAGAAAAATGACCTTAATGTGATCGCTGGCTGATTGAGCTGATAGATTTCATTTTATAATGTCTTCATGCTTACTAGTTAAACATTGATCCAAGTTGTAAGTAGAGATGCACCAATCTGATATTAGCATCTGTATTGGCTCAGATATTGAAAAAAAAATCAATATTGGGGGAAAAAAAAATCAATATAGATCTGTGAAAATGTTCCCGGTCCTTGAAGGCAGATCTATTCAGTCTAATTCTATGATTTGTGCTCTGAGTGACGTCATGTTTTATTATTTATTTTAAATTATATGTAAAACCCCTAATTGCATTTTATGAACCGTTTGGAAGAAGCTTTAGTGCAGTTTATTTTTTACATGTTTGACCAAAACAGTCAACCATTAGTTTTTGTCCGTTTCTTTAAAACAAATTAAAGTTTTTTTTACATGATTGATTGATCTTGTTATCCTGTTGGTGTATTGAAGCTTCTGTGCTAGTGCAAATGTATCAAATAAATTTGTAATTCAATACATTTATCTCTGTGTCTAAAAAAAAAGAAACATTTTAAGTCAAATCATTGCTGTTTTCCTGTATCAGAGACCTCAGATATCGGTATCGGTATCGAAAGTGAAAAAAGTGGATCGGTGCGTCGCTAGTTATAATTACCTGTAACCTCATTGCAGCTGAAAGGCTGCAGCCAAAGTCAGCTCGATCGGCACAATATTAGTCTCATTAAAGAAAACACTCACATAGGCACACAAGCCTTTTGCAATGTCAGGCTCTAATGTTTTCCACCTTTATTATAAAAAGGTCAGAGTAACAACATGCAAGGAGATCGTGGTGTTCCCAAGGATTCTGCAGGCCAGTTTTCCTCTCATCAGCATTTTTTTATTTAGGTTTTTTTTTTTTTTTTTTGCTCCAGCAGCCAAACAGAGCCTGCGTAGTGCTGAGCCTCTCTGGGTCGTCTGTGTGGGATGTTTGAATCAGACTGAATGTTATTCAGGTAACCTGCTGGATTCGCCAGCTGTTAGGTCACCGTTACGTTTCCAGCAGACACAGCTGCACCGCGTAGCGCCTGTTGTAAATTACCTGCAGAGCTGCAGGCATTTAACACTAGTGTAATACTGCTTAATCACATTAATTACGCCTGTTCATTTTCTGCTTTGTGAGTCCTGGAAGCTGCTGTTTCGCTCAAACGCTCGGCTCTACGTCGCCCCCTTTATGCAGGGATGCTGCCGAACACTTTCACTGTGAAAAAGTATTTGTTTTTTTGGCCCCCCTTATTTGGGCCACACTAATAAAAAAAAAAAAAAAATTAAATTACAAGAATAAAGCCGTAGTATTATGACTTTATTATCATTGTTTTATTACTTTATTCTGTTACAACTCTTAATATTTTGACTTTATTCTTGTAATTTTACTTTATTTTTCACATTTTTCTTAGTATGACCTCAATACTTTGTCGTAGTTAAATATTTCATTTCACAGATTTTACAAATATTAAGGGAAAAAAGTTATCCAAAGCCAACCTGGCCCCAAATAAAAAAAATAATTGAGGCCTAAACCTAACAACCGGTTGTGACGCCCTTAGCTGCAGCAATTCCCTTCGAGCATTTTTGACATCTGCAGACGAATCTTCTTTTACAAGTTTGACCCACTCTTTGCAGATTTGTTTTAATGCAGCCATACTGTAAAATTTTTGTGCATGAACAATCTCCATAAAGTTGTGCAACAACTGAAGTTCACATATTTACTTCACTGTGCTATAAAATGGCGCTAAACACATAACGCTGCCCCTTTAAAACAGCTTTTCAACTCTGCACAGTTATATCTGTGAGTGACTGTGAATGTTCCTTAACCTGTTTAGGTCGGAGTGCAGTGTGCTGCTCTTCTGAGATCGTTTAGCCCACTTCGTGTCATCAGAACGGTTCTATTTAGCTCAGCTCAGGAAGCAGTCAGGCCAGATAAATTGAACTCAGCTGTGCAAAGATGTGGTTATCATGGAAAGTCATGATTTAACAAATATATTTCCAGACATGACGGAGGGGGAAGAGGGGTTGGATAACTGATTTCTTCTGGATAAATGCAATGACCACTTAAAACCAGCTTGTGTAACAATAAAAAAAGTAAGAGGGAAATTACTTTTCCACAGCGCTATCTTTTTTTTTTTTTTAAAGTTTGCTCCAACACAGTTTCCACAGTTAGATGCTTAAAGCGCTTTTTTCTTTTTTGTTGGAAAGTGTTTGAAGATGCGTGATTCCAGCAGTTAAAAAGAGCTGTAACGACTTCTGACTGGAGAAAACAGCGGTAAGGAGGCTGATGGGCTGTCAGCTACATGTGCTGCTGCGTTTCTCAGAAAACAAGCTGCAAACAGAAAACCTGTCACGAGCGTCGTCTAGACACGGCCGCCTGTGTTCTTAACTTGTTTGTGTGAAGAGGAACAAGCGAGAAAAATGATTTTTATGAATGCTAAATGCTCACCTTCTTTAGCTTTCATCTGCGTGTCAGAAAGCCGGTGTAAAGCGCCATCCTCTAACGTTCCGACTCGGAGAGATTTCCCACTTGTTGTTCAAGTTATTTTGATAACTTTCCAGGTTTTTTTTTATTTTTTATTTTATCCTCTCTTAGATTGATCTGCTTGGCTGTCACTGTCACCGTTTTTATTTCATGTCCTCTGGCGTTTTGCGGCTCAGCCAGCTGTTTCGTCCTCATCGCCTGACCTCGCCGCCCTCCTGACCACGCATTTCAGCCCTTATAATTCACTTCTGTGTGACAGCTACCGCTATGCTGCGAGCTGCAACATTTTATCCTGTTCAAGCATTCAAAAGCCTGCTAAGGCTATTTTTCAGCCTTGCAACAAAAGGCATAGCTTGCACCTTTCTCCTGCACTTTTCATTTTTTTTACTGCTGCGAGTAAGAAAGCATTGTATTACCATGTTCTACATCAAAGTCTGTTTGCTCTCTCAGTCCCAGAGGCCCCCTATCAGCTCAGCTACAGAAAAACGGTTTCCTGGAGTTTAATTCGTTTCTTTTCCTTGGTAAATCACACCGAGTCGTTGGTTTTGGGTCCCATTGAGAAGATCCAGCAAACGCTTCACTCTGTCGCCTCGTAATGAGACTGTCACTGACGTCCTTCGACCTTCAGATGCTCAGAGTCCATCTGAGGAACAGAATGAACAGAATAAGTTGTCCTGGAGCTTTTTGGATCCACTATGCAGCAGCTTGTCACGTCTCATATGCGCTGCAACTGTAAATGCCCCAAGAAACGTTTCACTTCTTTTCACATTACAGCCACAAACTTGAATGTATTTCACTGGTATAGACCAAGACAAAGTGGTATATTATTACAGATTTTCTTTGATATGTATAAATAACCATTTAAAAAGTGTGACTTGCATATGTATTTTCATCCTTTATCATTGTACCCTTAAATCTGGGCTCCCTAATTAGCTAACAGAATCCATCTTTGTGTGTGTGTGTGTCTGTGTGTGTGTGTGTGTGTGTGTGTGTGTGTGTGTGTGTGTGTGTGTGTGTGTGTGTGTGTGTACTGGGTTTTAATATATTTGTTGGGATGGGGACCTATTTCTTGGGATTTTATTTTAATCCCAAGAAAATAAAAATAAATATTATAGCAAAATCTAGACTTATTTCATGTGACTGAGGTCAAACTGTTATTGGGCGACAGAGCCACAGTCGCCCCAATAAACGTTGAATATTTTGAAAAGTTTCCACATTTCCATTTAGTTCACAAGTTCCAATCAGTCGTTGAGGCTGAGTGTCGCTGGCCTTCCTTCCACGTTCTTAAATTCATCCGGTCACAATTAAAAACTCCTCTTTGTTCCTTCGGTTTATTTCCCTCTCATCTCAAGTGAGAGCGACTGCATGAGCGTGTTGTGCCGATTTAATGCATCCACCGTCTGAAGGTGACATTTACTAAAAAATAGAAGCAGAGCAGAGGTCAGCCGAAGGGACGGAAAACTCTCCCGTGATTATGGCAACATCGCTTTCTAATCCACTCAAAGGGATTCTGCCTGCAGCATGTTCCAGTCGAGGCGGCGGCCTCGCTGCTTCCCTGCACCCGCTTGTCTCCATCTATCACACTTCTTGTTTTGTCTTCCGTCACACACTGCGCACCCATCTGCTTCCAGAACTTCAATAACACTCTGCCCGTCCTCCAGCAGCTACTCTCCAGCTCGCCTCACTTCGGTCTGCTGTCTCAAAGAGCCCAACTTTTCCCTTTTTTTTTTTTTTTTTTTTTTAAAAAAAGGGGAAAAATAATTCTCTTAAATTGTTAGCATTTTCTGCTCTTCACCGCATGCGTTAATTCCCCTGTAATGTTTGTTTCCTTGTGAAAGCGAGCCGCGCGGAGTTAAGCCGGTGCATGGGCGTGATGCGTCGCGAGCGTGAAAGCTGGATTGAGGCTGAACGAGTGGGTGTGTGTTCATTTGAAAGCGGAGCGTTCACACAAAGACGCATATTGGATTAATAGAGCGGGGAGGCTTAATTTGGGCTTCTCAAGCTGTGTTAGTCGTGACCTCACTCATCTTCTGGATGGGCTGCAGGCTGTTTTTATTTTTTCTTGTTTGTTTTTTTTTTTTTTCCTCTCCATCTTTTGCCAGATTCTCAAATCACAGTTAGCAGCGAGAGCTGTGGGTGTGTTTGTGTGTCCGCCTGCGTGCTGGAAATAAATCCATTATTGGAATAGCCTTTCACTCAAGTATCACTTTCCTCAGCTGCAGGATTCCTTGGAGTGCGAGGATGTGTATTATGTCTGCGAGGCGAGTGTTTGATTGGGGTGTCAGGTCTCTCTCAGCTGTGGCGGAGTTTTGGCGAGAGGTGTGTGTGATGTGTCTCGCAGCTCTGGCGCTGCTTGACTCCGTTTGCCTTTGAATGCAGCTTCAAAGCCTGCCTCGCTGAATGTTTCCCTCCACACGATCTGGCAGCGTTTCCTAACCCCACTCCACCTCCTCCTCCCCGTTCCTTCTAGCTCTCTGCTGAGTGTGTGTGTGTGTGTGTGCGTATGTATGCGTGTGTGTGTGTGTGTATTTTGAGTACACTTTTCCCTCCGTCCTTCGCATCTCGCTGTGTCCTCCAAAAACTGACCTGACTCAACTTTGACCTCTGCGGGGACGCCAGAAATCAATAGCATCAATGTCGGCTGGTGGAAACATGGCAGCATTTATTATTATTATTATTATTATTATTATTATTATTATGTATAATTTTTTCTGCATAAACGTGAATGGATTTTATTGGGATTTTGTGTAACAGACTTGCGGAAAATGTGCATATTGTTAAGGGAAAGGCTGCATAGTTTTGAACAAATAATGACCTGAATGTGGTGGTCATGCGTTTGTGTTCAGTCACCTGAGTTAATAGCTTGTCGGTAGAAATGCACCGATTGCAGTTTTCTGGCTGATTACCGATCTTTACAAAGACCGACCTGCCGATTTTGATTTTGGCCGATGCCAATATTGTTTTTGTCTGAAATGTCGCTAAATATAGCAAGAAAGTTGCTGAGTTGGTAACAATGGGGTGAATATTGTTAAATGCAAATGTGCAGACATGACCTGGTGGGCGGGGCTAACAGTCAAACTTCTCATGGCAGAGAAAAAGAGGAGAGCGGCTGATTTTTAGATCTTTGCCGAAGTAGATAAGACTGGTGGATAAGATGGCTTCACATCTAAATATTGGCCGATCACCGATCTCCCAAAACTAAGGAAACAGAGATCAATTTGTTTCCTGCAAATTGATCTCTTCCAGATCAACTTCCAGCACCAAGCTGGAAGTTGGTGCATCAACTGTAGAATATGTCGTTCTACACTTTTAGAAATAAAGATTTTTTTTCCCCCTTTTCTGCTCTGTGAAATATCCCATCTTGTATTGGTGGAGAGCACGTGTAAATGGTACATTTTTAAGTCTTGCCCCAGCCTCTGAATAATTCTTCGTCTTGACTTTGACTAGGACATTCTGACATATGAATATGCTTTGTGTTTACTGTTATTGTCCTTTTGAAAGGTGATCCTACAGGTCTTCCTCCAGGATGGTTCCTCCGTCCTTCGACTTTTATCAGCTTCCCCGTTTCTGCTGGTGAACAGCATGGATGCTGCCACCACCACTTTTCATGCTGAAACGGTTTTCGGTCATCAACCACACATAGCGTCCTCCAGAGTTAGCACTGGTCTCTTGGCTGCTTCTTTGACTCTTTCTGTCCGTGTCAGTTTCAGGTTTTCTTTAGACGTTTCTACCAGGTTTTCTTTAGACGTTTCTACCAGGTTTTCTCAAAGCTTCGCCTCGTGTTCTCCTCCGTCCCTCTTACCCCTAATCAGTCATTTTCCTTTCTTGATGCCGTGTGCAACCGTGGCAACGCTCGGGCTGACGTGTGCAGTTGTTACGTTTCTCCTGCAGGAAAATGAACTGAGCTGGGTTTATTTAGGGGTATCAGAGTGAAGACGGCTGAAAACTTTTTTTTTTTTTTTGCACTCTACAATTATGCTCAACTTTGTGTTGATTTATTGCAGAAAATCTTGGCAAAAACAAAACTGACATATTTTAAAGACGTTTCTTCTGCATTGAATTTGTGAAATAAATGTTTTATTAACAGATTACACTCTTATTCATGTACTCACATGTTGTTTGGTGAGGTTTGTGTTTTTACGATGTGAAGCACTTTGAACTGCACTTGTTGCTGAAATGAGCTATACAAAAAACTTGATTGATTGATTGATAGGTATTAAAACTACTTATTTTGAGTCTTTGTGTGTTTTTTAATGACAGCCTTTAGACTGATCTTGGTCTCTGCTGCCCGTCACCTGGAGCCGTGCGCTCCTCATCCTCATCCTCAGCCATGTTTTCCAAACGTCAGGAATTGCACCGTTTCTTTGTCTGATTTCAGCATTTGCCTCCCAGTGGCTCCATGTAACATTTTACAATACGCTCCTCATTACTGATTAATATTTAATATTTTCCTTTTGAAAGACAGTATGCCTAAATGACAAGCGAGTTTGAAACGTTTGGCATTTAACAACTCAAAGGAATTTCCTTGATTTGTTGTCTGTTTTATAAAGTCACCTAAAAGAAAATAAATTCATGTTGGGGGGGAAAAAAAACAAACCAAAAAAAACCAAGTGATGAGTTAGACACCGAATACAGAGAACAGCGGTGAAGAAAACCTTCCTCATTATTAATGAAGCTGCGTCTGAGTCGTTTAGGAGGCGGCAGGTCAGGATGTTTGTGCAGAATTTAAAACGGCCAAACGGAGACCCAAAGAAACGGTTTGAGATCCAACGCAAAGACGAGACCATGAACGCTCCTCAGGTCTGGAAACGGAGAGAAGAGTGTGGACCACTTAGACGCTGGATAATAAATACTCTGTTAGACTCTTTGCACCTATAGAGTTACATTTCATCGTCTGAAGCCTTTTTACTTCATTTTATTATGGGCATGTGGTGGTTTAATGTTTTAAGTGAGAATAAATGCCAGAAATGTCTTAATTTATTTCCTTCTAGAAATGTTTCTCAGTTGTTTATTTATATTTCATGAATGCCTCAGTGTTGTAGAAATGAATGTTGATGGCTACATGAATCATTCAACAGGGTGTCCAAACTTTGTTAATCATATCACTGAACTACAAAATGATAAAAACATTTTCAGATTCAGATCCCTGACCTGTACAGCACGCTGTGATGTCACACCCTTATGTTTCCTAAACAGACACATTGGATGAACTGGACTGATTAGACATGAGAATTTAGATTTCCCCCTCCCCCAGTGTTCATTTTTCAGTTTGTTGTTTAAAAAGAAAAGTCAATTTCTTCATGCTTAAATTGTCTGACAGCAGTGAGAGATCAGAAAATAAACTCAGGCAGAAGAAAATAGGTTTGCTCCCCTACTTTTAAAAGTGGCGGGCAGCCGACCGCCTGCTCTGTTGTCGAGGTTTGACTGTAGCGAAAACAAGAAACAAAACGAAAATAACCCTGAAAATGACACATCGTTTTGTAAGAAAAAAAGTCACATTCCTGAGTTTAATAGGAAAAAAAATCAGTTCAGTCTGTCTTGCTGTGATATTTTTTTTCCTTCAGAAACTCAAAGGGTCTCAGTTCAATGAATGAAAAGAAAAATCTGTGTGTGTGTGTGTGTGTGTGTCCTTCCACCTGACTCACACCTTTACCTCCAGCTACAGTTTGCCAAATGTTCGCCCACGCTGTCACCACCTGGCTGCTGCTGTGCGCTGTGATTGCAGTGTGTTGGTGTGTGTGTGTGTGTGTGTGTGTGTGTCAGCTGACATGCTCTCTAACAGATGGAGTAACCTAATCCGTGCTTCATTTCTACCCCGCTGTCCATTGGCCCTCACGGTCCGCTGGTGATGCTATCTGGGCCTTACGGGCATCCTGTCTGCTTTGTTCCTGGAAGGGGACGGCCTCGCCCCGCCCTCCGCCGCTCCGCCTATGGCCTCCAGCCTCCGGCTCTCGGACGCACAGCTGTCCCTCCACAGAGGGGACGTTGGGTCGAGCCAGTCTTGGGTTACTAGGTTGTCCTGGATAAATCCGCTTCTCCTACAGCAGCATATTGTTTACAGTCCTTTCTGATTTTGGGGGTTAGCCAGTCCGTTTATTCCTGACTGCATCCAGCGCCAGCTTGGAGGCGTCTGTCATTTTTCTGCTGACTGTGCGGATGCAGTGCCTTTCAAAAACTGGTCATCTTCCCTTTTTAACCTTTTCCACAATTTGTCATGTCACAGTGACATTGTGTGTAGGCCACAGAGTTTTGTTTTGGTGAAACGACACAATGAAATTCTTCTTGTCGTTTCTCCGTAAAATGCCAGGATTCTGGAGCTCGTTGAAATCACGTCAGTAGATTCCCAACCTGAGCGGGTGGTCTCCGCAGCTCCTCCAGAGTCATCGCTGCTTCTTTGTCAGACGCTCTCCTCAGCTGTGTGTTGGGAGGTTTTACTCTTCCTGTTTTCACATCAGGGGCTGAAAACGACACGCCGAGAGATTTGAAATGTTTGGGATATTGTTTTATAACTTCAAATTTCTCTGAGCACTTCTATTGTGAAGGTAAAGGAACATGGGAGATGAGACCATGCGTAATGAAGTTTCACACATTGCAGACGTAGGCACACTCAGTTAGTCCTAGTAAAAAAAAAACATGAATATAGATGGAAATTTCAGGTTTTATTTGTTAAAAACATTAAAATCATCTTCCCTTTTCCTTCTATTTCACTCACTTCGTGAGCTATTTTATTCAGTCACATAAAATGCAATAAAATACGGTATTTTTAGGGCAAGTGGTTGTAACATAGCAGAAACAAAAAAGTTTAAGTTTTCCAGCCGCAAGACACCATTCCTTAAAATGGACTATCTGTCTGTCCGTCCATCCATCCGTTCCAGTGTCACCTGGAGGTGAAGCTCCATCCACCAAATGAGTTGCTCTCATTGGCTTGGTAATTTATTGATGTTTTCCTCTCCTGTGGGATAATGGGAGTACGAACGGCTGATGGATGTGGCAACACGGAGCGTGTCTGTCTTCACAGCGCCGACCGCAGACGACGGTCAGTCAGGGGCCGTGAGAGTGACGCTACAACGAGACCGACAGACTCTTTAGTGTCATGTCTGATAATTAGACAGGCCTCGTATAAGACTGTGTCAGTGTCTAGTTAATGTGAAGGACAGAGTGATGGGGTTTTTGTCGACGCTCATTGACGGCGGAGTATTTCATCCAGTACAGCTTGACACATCGGTCGCCGAATCAGGATGAACTTGTTGGCGCCAAGTCATTTTGGTCCAGTTTCTAGTGCAAATATCTTATTACATTTGAAATAAGACTAAACTAACTTACAAGAAACTTTTCAGCAACACATAGGAGCTGATTTTAAGTGAATAATTCCTTAAAATTGATGAAAAAGTGCTAGCTTCATTGGTGGATGAATGAATTTGTACCATGGGAAAAATGTTTTGTTCTAAGTTAAATAATTTGCCAACGGAGCTAGTACTTTGTCAAAAATATTAAGCAATTATTTACCTAAAACAAGCCTCTATAGCTTGCTTAAAAAAAGTACTTGTAAGTAAAGTTTGCTAAGACATTTGCACCAGAAAGAACTCCAGAATTACTCATTGAGATTTTGCATTTTTGCAGTGGCTTAAGTCGAACGCTGGAGAAAATATATCTGCAGTTCTCGTACATCATGTAATTACCGTGAGTGAAAAACGACAAGATGTGCAGAAACGCATTAGGATAGCAGGCATTCACAAAGGCAACGTCGCATGCATAAATAATATATCAGCATGTGACGAAGTACCTGACAAAAACCGGATTATGTCTGAGGATCTGATAAGGGCGGTAAGCCGAGAGGCCTCGGATCCTCGAAGTAAACATTAGTCGATGGCTGCTGTATCCCAATGAAGGTAAAGTAGAACATTCTAGGAACGTTTCCCTCCGCCGGGTTCGGCTGATGCGACTTTGACAAGGAGCGTGGTTTATCGGCGGGCGTCGGTTCACCTCTAGCTGCTAATTTTAAGCCCGGCCCCAGTGTGTGTGCTCCGTCTCTAACGGCGTGGGGCTCTTGACCTCATGTGGCTGCATCCAGCATGTCACAGGTCCCTGACACGCGGCCCCTCTCCCCTCCATTAAACGACACCTGATGCCGTGGAGGCTTTCACCGATGACAGTGAATGAGCGCAGGAAATGGGCTCACAATGGCTCTCACCGTGAACCCAGTGAGTCAGAGCCGTTGAAAGGCATTTATGAAGAGCCCTCTAGTCTTTCTCTTTACCATTGCAAAGTGGATATAAGAGATGTTACCGATAGTGGCTTAATTACACGGCTTTGCTGGAATAGTTTTTTATATAAATGTGAAGGAGAAGAAGCAAACGGCTTTAATTTCAGCCTGCAGTTTTCAATCGATAACCTAATAGGGAAAAAGACGTCTCCTCATTTCCATGCAGGAAAATAAAACTTTGTGCTTCTAAGTAGGTCTTTTAGTTTTGTGTGTTTGAGCCTCTCGCTCTGCTTTCTCGTCTCGGTGGGAAATCTGCACATCTGTCTGCTCAGCGATCACAGAGGGAGCTGCTTCCAGACGCAGCGGGGCGGCCGCAGCCTGGGAAGCCAAACAGATGTGAGCTGCTGCCAAACATCCTCCCAGTCTCTCCTTTACCTTCTCGAGTCGAGACGAGGTTTCAGTCTTTCTTAGGAGCACGTACAAGCAAACCTGCAACTGGGGGAAATTAAACGCTGCACTTAAAATGGGGGATCTTTTGCTTATTGGTGTGTCAGTGAGAACCAAACGTGTATGATGTGGGTGTGATACGTCTGCGTCTGTTCTTAAAAGTTTGCGTGAACTGATACCAATGAGATGGACTTCACAGAGGCCTGATGCATCGTGTCTGGGAGCATTACTTTTCCATCACGGTCTCATTTTATGTTTCATTTTTATGTTTTTTTCATGGCAATGCCCCCCCAAAAAACCCAAATCCATTAAATGTCTGTTTTGTGACTGCCAAAACAGACTTTTTTTTTTTCTTTTGTGTTACCTCACAATAACATACTGATCAGTTCATTCACATCATTGAATACTGAAAGTCTTTCTTATGGTGGACATCGTACTTTCTGCTTTAATATAAGGTTTTTCATGTGCAGTTCCACCTCGACCTGACACAAAAGACATAAACATGCAGTCAATAAATTGATTTCCAATCAGTTTTTTGTACCAAAGAGTTAATAATATGTACGATTTTCACTGAGGCTCTTAAATATGTATATATTTTAAACTCGTGACTGTATAGAAAATAGACCAGGGTGTATTTACTTATTGTGAGGGAACGCAAAAGAAGAAAATTTCCCCATGTCCTCTAGGGGGCCCCGTACTCTAGAGGTTATATCTATGAGGCAGATTAATCCGAGTCATGAATGCCTTGAGTTTCACTTTCAGGTTCAACCAGCCTTGATGTTAAGAAATGTTATTATTTTTGTTGTTGTTGGGGTTATTGTTTAGGTTTCAGTTGTGTTTTTAGCAACAGAAATAGATTTTTAAAAACATCTGTTACAACCTGGTGATCAAAATGTGTATGACATAGTGCAAAATTATTCACTATTATTATTATGTCTCCCAATGCCTCTAAAACGTACAGCAGGTGTGCAGTAGCTCGACATGCGTGTAAGATTGAGCTTCTCTGCAACCAAATATCTCATGTGATGTGAAACAAACAAAAATGTGTAACTTCGCCCTCCTAGCGCTCTCTGGTAAATGTAGCGGAGGACCTGTGGTGCTGTGGGCCGATTTTTCTTTCAGACGTCCAACAAATCGATGACCCGATGACTAGTGGAGGGAGGCGCCAGCCCCCTCTGCGACCTCGCCAGCATTGGCGCGTTAGATAATGGATGGATGGACGAAGATCCGATAAGTCTCTTTGGACCTTGTGCCATTGCAGCTGATTAACCGATTTAAAACACATAACCTGATCAATACGAAGGTGGATCACCACCTCAGTCCAAATACAGAAAACCATTCCAAGAACTGAAAAGACCTTTAGAGGTAATGACTCTGAGCAGGCAGACAGAAGAGGAGTGGTGACCGATCTTCGTTTTTCTGTCGCTCTGCCTCTCCTGTCTCTGTTTTGAGTCCAAAACGTAGCAAAACCAAAAGCTAGAGACAACATTTCCCTTCTTCTTCCCAGAGTTTATTTGTGATATCAACCCTGTAACTTCGGAGTTAAATGAAATTTCCACTTCCATAATGAAAAACTGATATTAATTTCAGATGTCTTTGAACTTTCAAGCCAAAAAAAAACCAAAAAACACATTACAAGTTCAACATAACTCCACCAACAAAGAGAGCTGTCGGATTGTTTCTCGGGGTTTGTTTTTTTTTTTACCCCCAGAGACCTAAAACTCTGCCAACGAGCCTCGTTTGACCCCAGAGAAGCCTGACAAGAAAGAAATGAAACTGTCCAGGCAGGAAAACCAAATGAGAGAGATGAAACGGCAAGCACAAAACCCGAGTCCGTCTAAACGTCACTTCAACCAGTGTTTCCGTCCTCAAAGAGCAGTTTGGCAGCCGCCACTTTCGACAAAGTGATTAAGTGGCCTCGCTGTGGCGTAAATGGGATTTCAGGCGTCTGCAGCCATTCTCCGGTCCAAAGCTTCATTTCACCGACTCTCAGCTCCCCTGCTAGGTTCAGTAATGGAGCTTTAAATCCTCTCTGTTGTTGGGCCCTCGGTCGCCGCGCCACCAGGTCGATGGCGGCGCACCGCCGTCTCGTGCCACGTTGTTGATAAGGCTTCTCTTTGTTACTGGAAATGGTGCTGATTATTATTTTTTTTTTTTTCCTTTCTGCGCATCGACAATGCAACCCCTCAGTTGTTCTGTATGCCTCTCTCTCCTCAAAGAAACTCTTCACTGCTAAACAAATTTATCGACCTAAATGCTTTTTCTTTCGCACAGACTTTCTTTGAGGGTGCTGTTGCCTACTTGTTTCAAGTTGTCATGCATTAGTGCAGAGTTTTTTCCTTCTTTTTTTCTTTCTTTTTTTCATCTGGAGATGTAGAAGTAATCCCTTAAGAGAAAACAGTGGATGAAGAAAAACCGGGTAAATCGAATAAGAGTTGGGAGAGTGTGTGGTTGTTGAGGAGAGAGAAGCATCTATCTGTGTTTTATATTTTATAACCTGTATTTCTGACAGTTCGGCACAGCGTCTGTAAACACTTGGGGTGCGTTAATTTACCACGTGGATGATAATTGGCTTCGCCTCATTTGACTGGTTCTTGTTGTGCTCTGTCATTTCCTTGCAGAGGCCTTCGACCTGGTGCTGCGTCACGGCCGTAACTCCACCCTGACCGTGCTGAAGTCGGAGTTCCCGGCTCTTGTCCCTGGAGCCCAGAGCTCCGTGGGGCAGCTCTTCCTGGACATGTCGCTCTACATCCTCGGCTCCGACTCCACGGTGGACCACATGGTGGCGGCGTTCTTCGGCAAACTCTTTCCCCTCATGTACCGCCGGCTGCTGGGTAGCGGTGCGTCCGCTGCGTCCGAGGAGTGCGTGCGGGGAGCCTGGAAGGACTCCGGAGCGTTCGGGCCTTACCCCAAGCTGATCATGACCCGGCTGTCTCGCTCCCTCCTGGCCACAAGGGTCTTCCTGCAGGCGCTCAACCTGGGCATAGAGGTGGTCAACACCACGGACCATCTGCGGCCCAGCAGGGACTGCGGCCGGGCCCTGCTGAGGCTGTGGTACTGCCCGCACTGCCAGGGCATGCTCAGCCCGCCAGCCTGCAGAGGCTTCTGCCAGACGGCGATGCAGGGCTGCCTGGGGGGCGCCGCCGAGGTTCAGCCCCACTGGAGGAGCTACATTGACGGACTGGGGAAGCTGGCAGGGGGCATGAGAGGGGAGCAGGATATGGAGGCCGTCGTTCTCAGGCTGCCGTCGCTGATTAAGCTGGCTCTGAAGCAGGCTGTGAACGCCCGCAGCCGGCTCAGCGCCCTGGTGAGCATCATTCACCAACACACACTAGTGAGCTGTCACACTGACAGCAGCTCTGACTAGGAGGGACATTCCCACAGGTTCTCATTTACATCAACATTATCCTCAAAACTTAACTGTTCTTCTGGCTTTTGTTATAACGTCAACCGCTGAAAATACTTGGGCTCATTATAAACCGGGGTTTGAAAACCAAATGTGTGTCACAGTGATGGATTCAGCCTCGGTTAGTGGGGGTGCACCAGAATTTCCTCAATTTTGGGAAATCTGTGATCGGCCCGATACTCTGAAGCCGATCTTATCTACAACTCAACCACTGTCCTCTTCTGCTCTGCCAGGAGAGATGGTCGACTGACAGACCGGTGCATCAGCTAATATCTGCACATTTGTAGTTAACAACAGTCACCTCACTGTGGACAACTCAGTAACTTTGTATATTTAACAACATTTCAGACAAAAAATTCAGAATCGACCAACGTTGGTATCGGCAGATCAGGCTTCTTACAGATCAGTAATCTGTGCACCAATAGGTTTGTTCTGTTTGCTGAAACCCCAGAATGTTATTCTATACATTCAATTTCTATTCCTATCTAACCCTTGCTGGGTGGCAGTGGTGACCTTGACAGTCCAGTATCCCTCTGAAGACAGACACCAGCAGTCAGGGACACCAGACAGCACAGATACAAACAGTACTAACAACGATGAACACACACATACACACACACACACACACCTGAAGGCAATCAAGACTTGAACAAAGGACCTGCTACAAGGTAAAAGCGCTAGCTACTTCAAAGCGACTCTAGAAATATAATTCAATAATAATAACAATGCTACACAGGTTTTCTAAAGCCCTTCCAATCAAAACAGACAGAAATACTTTTCTTTACTCAATCAAGGGCTTTGACAACAACATAACTAAATACGTGCTGCTTTTATGTGATAGATGGCATTGTTGAAGCCACAGATTGAAAGAAATGTTGCCGTGTTCCTCATTTGGTTTTTTATGAAAGCGTTTGACACGGTTGACCACACCACTCTGGATAACACACTGCATCCCACTGGCTGGCCAGCAAGTTAGTTTCCACTTTATCAGGTCAAATACGGTGAGTCACTCCCATCATGCACTGGAGTTGCTCAGAGCTTGACATTAGGTCCATATAAATTGTCCTTTTTTAAGTTGACATGTTTTTATCGTTTGTCTCTTTTGGCCCCCACCAGGCTTGGCATTGTTAATGTATCTTAGTTTTTTGTAATTGCTGCAGTTTTTATAGATTTTTATCGTTTGTGTTTAGGCATTAATCTTGCAATCTTCCAATAATGCATAGCTATCAGGTGAAATTTTCCTGTCAACTTAAAAAAAAATTAAAGACAAAAACACGACTGGCAGCTGGATAAATGACTGCCCTAACACCCTGAGCACCACGCTCAGCAGGATTTCTGGGGGAAACACAGCTGAAGTACCTTTTTTTTCTCTCCAGATTAGCATTTTGCATTTTTGTTTGTTTATAGTGAACTGCTGTTTGAACCAGATGGGCACTTAACCATCACTGTGCTATTGCTAGCTGGCATTGCTAGCTGTGGAAATGACGCACTTTACAAATCTCTGTATGCCGCAGCTAAATATCCATCTTTGTGTGTCTGTAGACTTTTTTCATGTGTGTTTATACGAACCAGAGTTCAGTCTGAACCAAACTAGAAAGAGGTGCTTTCAAATATGCAGCTGCTCTTTTACTGAAATAATTTACAAAAGGACCTGAAGCTGTCAGAACTGGTTTCCATGGGGAAGGCTTTTTAAGCCTTTTTAATGAAGCAACAGAATATTTTTACTTGGTCAGTGTAATGTTGCTAATTTTATTCATTCAGCTTTGTTTTTACACTTGCCTTAGCCATTCAATTATTTATGCAGAAAATCAGATCTACTGCTTCTCCAGTAGATAGATACGCTTTATTGTCTGTACCAGATGAGAAAAAAATTCTCCTTTGACACGGTTTCATTACAACATAAACATCAATAGGAATATGACTAGAAAATTAACCCACATTCCCACATTCACATTGAAGAACCAGATAAGGCACAGTAATCATCATAGTCATATTCGAGAACTATAATTAGCCGTTTTGAACATCTTTTTCTCCAGTCTTCCTGATGTGCTTGATCATTATTCATTACTTGTGTTGTAGTTTTAGAATGTGTAAGAGTTAAAACAAACATGAAGAACAGAGTCATAGAAGTTAGCATAGTTAGCCCAGCTAGCACCTAAATGAAGCACTGACAAATCTGTACATATAGAGCAAAGTTCAGTTTAAAAACGCAGATGGATGGAAAAATCGGTTGTTTCAAATCAAAACTCTGTTTCTTGACACTCATAATCAAAGATAAACAAATAAAAAAAAGAGTGACAAAAAGAAAAAAGAACTACTTATGCATGATTAGGATCCAAGTCATTTAAAGTTATGTGGTAGTAAAATACGTGGAGGAATAGAGAGAGAGTTTCGGGAATCATAATTCAGGATGGGTTGTGATCCAGGAGCATTTTGAAGAGAAGATAGTAAACATGCAACGTGCTCATTAGTTGGTGTTCTGGTGAACTTGCGAGCAGTGGTAGCCTGAGCTAATAGAAGCTTATTAATAGCTTTTGTGTGGCAAACCACAGAGAAGAGAATTACAATAATCGGAGCAGCAGTGCTGCCGGGTGTGAGCATTTCCCCAAGACAATCGATGAAAGTGGAAAGAACAGGGGGCAAATATCGGCGTCTTTTCAAAACAAGGAAATGCCGTCAGGTTTAAGGAGATATTTGGCAAACTGACTCTAAGGGTGGATTCGCACCAGCCCTGTTTGGTCTGTTTTAATCAAACTCTAGTTCACTTGCCTAGAAATAGAAAGTCTGGTTTGTTTGGGATGGTGTGAATGTGCAATCAAACTCTGATGTGAACAAAAAAGTGAACTCTGGTCCGCCTACAAAGCTTGGTCTCGGTTAAATTAAAGGGAACTCTGGTCCTAAAGCGGAAACCGCTATAACAGCTTTGTTTCAGTTGGGTTGATACAGCTAAAACAAACATTAGCTCTTTGTATCGCTAACAGGAGAAATGACTCTTGGTCTTTCACCAAAGACATTAGAGAAATCCTACAACCACTAAAATCTGACAATACTCCACTTCTGTTTTACGTTCTGTGAAGAAGGAAGTTGCACTTCTTCTGAGGTTTTCTTGTCATTTCCTTCAGTGGTTCTTGATGCAGCGCAGGCGAGGAGGGGAACAGGTTTTTAAATTAGTTTGGATTGTCTGACACAGTGCATTGTGAAAGCAAATCACACCAACTAAAAATGTAACAAACGTTGCAATTTTGGTCCAGAATTAAACCGAGCCTACTGGACCGTAAGGAGTGAAAACACCATAAATCTCTGCAGAAGAGAACCAGACGAATAAATCACTTAAAACATGTTCATAACCCGACGGCTGCTCGTCCCCGCAGCATTGATCAGACGCATCTTTAGTTTATCCAACATATATAAAGTATTTGCAACGCGTTACATTACCACATCTAAGCCTTTGAGATGTAAAAACACATGAAAGAACCATAAAAAAACAGGTAAAAGATAAAAAAAATCCCTCTAGTTGTTTCTACAGACAAGTTCTCCCAGCATGTCTTGTTCAAATCTGTCTGTTACTCATAAGCGGCAGTGACCCGTAATGTGCAGTGTGATAAAACTCTCAGCGTAGTTCGCAGCCCTCATGCGAAGGCGGAGAGGCGAGCTCATAAAATATGAAGGGCCTTGTTTCCTTCTGGAGCCGCAGAGCTTGGATGTGCTCCTCGCTCCTGTATATTTGCTGAACTTTTCACTCTCGCGCCCCGAATCCCTGCGGTGGCCAGGTTTCCACTCAGAAGCCATCATTTATTAACACACAGGTTGACCTCACTTACTCTGCAGCAGGAGGGAGCGCTTGTATCTGTGAGTAGCAGACCATGGCGGGGCTGTTTAGCCTGCTGTTTGGGACTCTCATTTAAATTTAAACCAGTTTGACGTGCGCGTCTGTTCGACTGCGCTGCGGACTTCACGTTTCGTTTGTGGAGTCTGTCTGCTTCCTGTGTGAGGTTTGAATGTAACCACTTGGTGTCATTCGAGGGGACAGAGGCTTTGTTTTCCTGCCGGCTAATTTTGCCTCACCGAGCCGCAGGAGATGAGCCAAAATTCGACCACACCTGGATGTTTCACCGCAGTCGACCTGTTCATCGAGACGATCTGAGCAAACCTGAAGCTGACGAGGACCTGCGGATATGTAAACAAGCTCTTACAAAAACGTCACTCTTTGTTTTTATGTTTTATTAGCGGTTTGTAGCAGTGGAGGAATGTAGTTTTGTTAAAAAGAAAGAAAAGGTAGAGGAACTACAGCTCACCCTCTTGTGGTGGCTGAGGGAAATCACAACTTTACATTAGCAGCAGCTTTATTTTAAAAATGAGATTTTCATTAAGCAAAGGTGCTAGCAAAACATGCTATCAGCAGCTCTGTTCAGTTCAAGGACAGAAATGACAACAAAACAGATGAAAATGAATCTCCACTTTTTTATTTTGCTTGTTATGTAGAAGCTAATGTTGGTACTGCAGCCAGAGCTGGCTTGAGGTTTACCGAAGCTACTTAACAAACCAGCAGGGGGCGCCACTCCCCCGAATGAACAATTTTAAATTTTCCGAGTTTCCGGTGAGAAAAACTCAAACCCTGAAGTCAGAATTCAGTTGGAGAGAAACCCCTGTTTGATTATCCAATATGGCTGCCACACATATTAAACATGTCAAAAGCTACATTTATGAACTATTTATTTGCACCTTTGCATGTAGTTTTGTATTTTATTTAACGAAAGATAAACTTAGAGCTAGTATTATATTAATATAACATAATAATATTGCTAAAGTGCCGTGGGTTGGATGAGGCCAGGCCTAATTGGAAAGAAAATGAGCCAACATAATGAAAACTATTAAAAATATTAAAACATTGATCATGTGACCCAATAGTTAAGAGGAAGGCATTTAATAAAGTTTTGTGAATGTAAGAACCTCAGAGGTAAAGTGTTTTAGATGTTTATTTAAAAAAATAATAAATGTTTCACTCTTGAAAATGAACCATAACTTTTATAAGAATCGTGTTTAGACCAGATATTTTTAATTTGTTTAATATATCAGTTGTGCTCGGAAAGATTTTATGATTCTGGAGGAAGGTTTCAGGTTTTTCTTCCAGGTTCTTTCCAGGTCCACTAAAAACATGCTAGTGGTGTCGTCATTTACTAAAAGGTACAGTTTAGCAGTAATTTCTAACAATTTTTTAAAAAGTAATTGTACTAATAAACTGTGTTACAACAAATAAAATACATTTACCCCGCAACTTACCCCACACACGGGTTACTTTGAGCCACGTGACAAACTTTATTATATTACATGTTTACACTTGTTGTCATTGTATGAAGGAATGCACAATATCTTGAGATACAGGCAGAGACATAAATTAGCGACCAAACTCAGGTTTCCATGATGTAGGGATCCTGTGAAATGGCTCATCTTTCCCCAGGATCCTCTCTTGTTTTACAGCCATAAGCTTCCCTACATGTTTCTCTATGTTTTTAAGGAAACTTTTTGTTTTGTATCTTTATTTTTTCCTGTTGGTTTTCATGTCCACGTTAACGCCAAGAGGCTTAAAGTGACACTTTGAACTGGGTTCATGTGGATATGATTAAGAACCGGGTTTGTTCTCTTTATTCTTTGTCATTTCTGTACAAAGCAACTATTTATCCCCAGATCAATAGACAGATCTATATAAATATGTCATTCATGTTTCTGTCCCATGTTTGCTTGACGCTAAGTACCGGCACTTATTTATTCTTTTTATTCCTTTTAAATCACTGCTAGCACGTGCAACAGCCTTCCTTCTTAAAGAAGTACGACTTTATTGAATGACAGATTTGTCAGCGTGTTGTCATGGCTGTTGTGTTTGTTGCTTTTCTATTTCAGTGCTACATCTACAAGTATATTGCTTCGTAGGTGAAAAACCCCCAACTTGCCTGAAAAACCGTGGACAAACTCCGGTGTGCTTCAATAAAAAATAATAAAACCTTACGAAAAATGAGAGAAATGAGGAGATGAGGAATGCAGGTAGCGAATGGAGAACGGAAGAATCCAGCCATGAACGATAAAAAAAAAAACAAACAAAAAAAACGGGGGGTTTATGTGCTGAGGCATGGGTGGAAATGACAAAGGAACCAGAGGAACTAATCAGATGGAAAGTGGTACAACTGTGGCTGGGGGAACCTGAGGGAGGGCGGCTGATTAAAACGGAGCGAGCTGAACTGAAACTACGAACCGAGGGGAAAACGCCTGACCGTAATCTAAGAGAAATAAACACGGACGTCCAAGGAACAAAACACAATAATTAATTAAGAGGCTAAGTGTGGAGCAGTGAGCTTATTCGGCAACAGATTTGAGCAATACTGAACACAGAGAATGGAGTACGGCAATACAGTATGAACGTAAATAAGCCAGAAGGAAATGATCGACACGCACCCAAACGTCGTGGCACTTCTTCTACCTACAAATATGATTGATCCAATTATATGTTTCATATTATTTTGAAGAGGTGGTGTTATGTTATAATGTTATTCCCTCATCAAAAACAAACCTGGAGTGTTGACTTGATTCTTTAATGCATGCTTGAGAGATTCTTTAATCGCCATGGCAACCAGTCGGGTTTGAAAGAGGTGCCGCTTTCCACAAAGCTCCTCCTCGGAGCTGCAGACCTCCAGTGAGGCGGGAGGTCTACAAACTGCTTTTCAGTGAAACGCTGGTAAAAAAAAAAAAAATTAAACGCTTGATGGAGGAATGTTGTGATGACTTCCAGAAGGCGGGGTTTCAGAATGAGGAGGAGCTTCTTAAAGAGACAGGGACTCAATTTCAAAGCGTCAAACTGCAAAGTCAAAGTTCTTTTAAGTCATATTTGATATATAGAATATTTTATAACAACCGAAGGTAACTTGGTTACAAAATGGCACTATGTGTCTTAGTAACACATTATATGGCCCTTTAATCAAATCTGCTTTTGGTTGTTTATCTTATTTTTCTACTGTTTAAGACAAATCCTATAGCATCAGTGATTCCGTATTTTGGACTGACGTGACATGGGAACCTTGTATGTTACAGCACACAACCGCAGTGTGAATAACAGCAATTTAAGCAGCATGTAATCCATTTTCCACACTCTTCTAAAATGCTTGTGGGAGGGGATGAAATGAATCAGCGGAGCGTCTGAAGAGACCAGGAGAGACCCGCAGCGTTTTCAGAGCGACTCGGTCGCACGCCGCCAACATCTTGAACGCATCGCGGCCTCGTTTTGCGGTGCTCTGCGATTCCAAGTGTCATGTGGTTGTCGTTTCCGTCTCCCACTTAACACACCCTCCAGTGGGACCGAGGCCCCCGCCGCTTCAGGAGGCGGACAGGTTGAGGTTCTGAATAAGAGAGTCCTTGAGATGCAGAGGAAGACATCTCTGCAGGTTTGGAACAAGCAGCTCCGCAGGCGAGACGACCACTCACGGTTGGTCCTGCCCTGCTCTCTGGCGTGTTAACATTGAGTCCCTCCATCCAGTGCAACTCCCGGGTAAATCAGCCGACATTAAGAGGCTCGGCGAGGGCAGCCGAGAGGCCGACCGCTCCAATCTATTCCCCTGTCAGCTTCCCTCCTCTCCCCTGGAGTTTTTCTTATTCCGTTCACTGCCCGTCTCTCTCTCTCCCCTCCTCAACATCTTTTTCTCCCACTCCTTCATCCCCTCATTTATTTCTTTTCCTTCCCATTTTTTTGTCCCTCTCTCTCTCACTGCTGTGAGAAAAAAATGCATGATTTATGAAGCTCTATTTTTACCAGTTACTGAGGAAAAGGACAGGAGAAAAAGAGTGACAAAGAACCGGGGAGGAAAAAGATTGGTGTGGGAGTGGAGGAGGCGATGGGGATGGTAGTGGGGTGTCAAAGTGAGCCCAAGGGGGGGAGGAGGACAGGAGATTGTGGAAGAGCCATCCATCACCTGGTGACCCGCTCAGCTGAAAGCGAAGAAGGGGAAGTAGGTTGAGGCCGGAAATGTGACAGATCTGAACAGGATCAGAGATTTTCTGCATGTCGAAGCGTTGCTATAAAATCATTCATGTCTGTGTAAGTCTCACTGTTTTTTTTGTTGTTGTTTTTTTAAGGGTAACATCACCATTTTTTAAGTGGTAGACCAACACAAGGTAGTGCATGATTGTATCTGGGAAGGGAAAGGGAAAGGACTCGTGGTGGTTAAAGTATTTTCCATGTAGTACAATCAACATTCACTTGTTGAAATGTCTGCATGTCAAACTAAATTCAAAATAAATTTTGACATTACGATTTGATGCCTTGAAATTGGGCCTCTGTCTCTTTAAGAAGCCCCAGCTCTCACCGATGCTCCACCTTCAGGTAGCCACCATTACACCGTTTGGTATGGAAATCCTCCCGGATAGAAGTATATCCTATAATGAGTGTTTGCTAGTTGCTGCTGCCGCTAGTCTGTAGAAACTGAGCTGGAGACGTCGGCTCCCAAAAGCAGTTTTATGGAAATAGGAGGCACTTTATGAAAATGAGCATTTAGGATCCTCTGAATGTGGTTGTCATGGATATTAAGGGATTTCTCAAACATGCATGTAAGAATCAAAGCGACACTCCATGTATGTTTATATATATATATATATATATATATATATATATATATATATATATTAGGGCTGTTGTAAACGAATATTTTAGTAATCGAGTAATCTATCGATTATTCTTACGATTAATCGAGTAATCGGATAAAAAAAAATTATAAAATGAAATATTGGTAAATCTGGCATAATACCGGTGTTACTATCAGATATCAATATCAGTCCAATTTTTCATATTTGAGCATCCCTAACAGTTGCTTTATTGTAGTTTAGAAAACTAACCTGTAACAATAATAGCTCACTTTCTAAGTTAACCAGAAGAAAAGTTATAGAAAAATCTGAAATTATATTGAATTGAATAACAAAGAGGCAGGCTCACAAATATGCTTATAAAAATGTCTACAATCCAGCTTTTAGTTTATGTATTCATCTTCAGTGAGTTTAATAGATTAATTAAACTCACCTTGCCACCTAACCTGTCACGCTTTGGGTTTGAAAATACGGGAAATGCCGCCTGGAGTGGGAGGAGAGGGCGAATGAACGAACGTAAGATGGGGTGGAGGGGAGGAAATAGACCAGCGGACTGACGAACCGTTAGACCGGGGGACGAACACGGGGGGAAGCAATACGGGATATTTACGACACCTTCACTGGTCACACTCAGAAACTCATCTACCAGCCATGTACGATGCGCTCCGCCACCCGTTTCTTCAGACCGGGATATGAAATTTATTGTGCGGTTCGTCGGTAAAGCTACATTTACACGGTAAGCATCAGCTACTCAGCCGCCCGCCCTGTTCAGTCTACCCGCTCACCTCAGCGCTCTTCCCGCCGTTCGCTTTCAACCAGCAGCCCCGGAGGAGAAATGCTGCCGTACTCCAGGCATTCCCCAGTCATTTTAAGGATGCTTATTGGTTCCCCAAAAACAATAAAAAGTCGGGCATTATCATCAATCAATAAAATCCCCACGGGCCAATCTTGAAGATTGGACTTTATGCCGCTGAGACTTAGCTTTTGTCAACAACTCAGAGGCGGAAGTGAGAGCTCCGCGCAACGCAAATGAAGTCCCGGCCGGAACACGGTGCGCTAACTAATAAAACATAAATTAACGAAGCTTCGAGGCAGGTAAATTTTCCTCGAGGAATTTTAGTAATCGAGGTACTCGAATCATTCGAGGAATCGTTTCAGCCCTAATATATATATATATATATATATATATATATATATATATATATATATATATATATATATATATATGTGTGTGTGTGTGTGTGTGTGTGTGTGTGTGTTTTTTCCTTTTACCTCTGATCTCAGGGGGCTAAAATTACATCCAACTTGTTGCTTCAAAGACGGAGCAAGAGCACCAATTAATCATGTGTTGTGTTTTTATTACCTGATTTCTCAGCTTTAACGTGGCAGGAGCCACACTCAGCCCTGAAATGTAAACACCGCTGGAGCTGCACAATATCATCAAAGTTAGTATTCGTCAAGTCAAGTGTGTTTTCATTGTTCAGACACAATGAAGTCATGTTTAACCCAGTTCTTTAGAAGGCGGGCCGTGCTGTTCGAAAGTCCCTCGAGGAACTGTTTGCTGCTTTGTTGACAATAATTGAAAACTAAGTGGTTTGCTTGATGTTGACAAACAAGCAGTCTGATAATAGATGAATAATCGGCCTTCCAGCTGCTAAAGCACAAACAGGAAGAAAAAAAAAGGACTCGTCAAAAACCAATTAGTTTTATAGATGTTGCTTTAGAAAACGATGGCAAAATGCTTAAAAGTTAATGAACATCAATTCAGCCATTAAGCTTATTAAGCTTCTGTTCGCCGGTTTGAATGCTGGAAACATGATTAAGCTCGAAACTTTGAGAGATTTGAAGCCATTTTTAACAGATTTTTACAGAGTCTGAGCTCAGAATTTCACTCACTATTCACTGTGATATTGTTCAAAACCAGATATTTACATACAAGGTGTAAAAAGACACAGGCATTTTTCCTCACTTTCTGACGTGAAATCCGACCAACAAAAAACAATTTTTATTTGCCCAATTTCCAGAATAACAAGACTTTATTACTTTATCCAAATGATACATTTGAGTTTTATTAGTATTTAGTTGGATTTCCTTTGAAGGTGTGTGTTTTGGGTCAGGTTTGTGGGCCATCTTGCTACATATTTTCAATAGGACTAAGACCAGAACACACAGATGTTACCTTCCTGGTAACGTGCTCTGACCTGAATTGTAGTTGCTTAAATACCTCCATAGCGCAACGCAACACTCTTTGCACGTCCAGCCAGCATTTTCACATTGTTTCTACAACACAGAGCCCATCTCTTATTGTAACTTCTCAGCTCTCAACAGCGTTCAGCTGCTCATTGTTCTAAATTTGCTTGAAAATATTGATGCTTGTGTAAATCAATGCTGTGCTCCACGTACCTTCGATGGGTCGTTTCATGGAGTTTGTGTGCAGTATGCACAACACAAGCGCTTACATCCCTGCACTGTTTAATTCTCCTTCAGAAAGACTTTAGCTTGAGGGACTTTGTACCCGGGGGGTTCCTCCAGAGTTACCACGGGCTTCCTGTGTGTAGCTCAGCTATTTTCAAAAAGAATATCTTAAAATAGAGTATTGTGTGTGTGTTCACCTTTTGCTAATCATGGGGTGGAAATCTCTTAAATGTTACAACTTTTGACAAACATGATGAGACACAGTAGTTAGCTAACATGACACACGGCTACAGAAACCGGCTGTTAGTAGCCGCATTGTTTTCTTTCAGTTTCCTGAAGTGAAACTCCGTCGTGCAGCCTGCCGATGTCCTGATTTCATTTGTGCTTAGACTTTATCCAAAAATAACCAGAACAACCCAGACAAAGAATGATCTCAGGAACAGTCATGAAGTGGAAAACTCTCCTTGGCTTCTTTCAGAGGGAAGTGGAGAGAAATGTGCTCCGCTCTGAGGTGGTACTGCGTTTGCCCTTTTTTCGGGTGCGAGTCTGACGATTGCTCCTCCTGGAAGTCGCTCTGGTTATACAACTCCTCTCTCTCCTCGGTTCTCGCACCTTCAATGTAGGCCACTGCCTCGGTGCCGAGGATGGCAGCGTTTTATAACGCCTCACAGCCAGCAGCGGCCGCTGGCCAGCCTGGACTTTTTGCTCTCACCATAAACTCCTTCCCGGGGAAGTGTGGGTGACTCTTCAGAGGCCGATCCTCAGAGAGTTCAGATTTATGGCCCAAGCCAAAACCCGACCTGAAATTCCTGAAAAATGACGTGCTTGATGGTCGGGTCGGTGTTGGGCTTCGGTGGCGAGTTTAATACGTTTTCAGTTCATCCAACAGAGAGAAAACCAAACAAGAATGCATGACATAAAGTTGTGACGATCTGCTTGTTGTAATCTAAGTAGAGGAGTAGATGGTTTATCCTGTTGAGGACATGAAGACATTAAGGTCCAGAAGTTAACTGGACTGTAAAACTGCAGCGCACAGCAGAATGCGCATACAGCTCCGCTCCTATCAGTCACACATCCCAGATGTTTTGCACCTGACTTACCCTGCAGTTACAAGAACCGACTCAATGGAGCAGGAAGACGTTAAATAAACGCTAAAAACGGCAGAAGTTACCCTGCTGACTCAAATTGTGGTCTAAAAACAAAAGCAGAAAAATCTTATTAAATATAATACATCAGGCTTACTTTGGGCTTGGACTTGGACATGATACCTGCAGGTTTGTTCCGGGTCAGACTGGATTTCTTTAGGTGGAGGTGCAGAACCGTGTTACTCTATGCTTCAAAACTCTAGTGTGACTAGATTTTCTTTTTCCAGAATGTAAAACTATAATAATTCGAGACCTCGGTGTACCTTGATACAACCAGTCTTTGTGAAAGCTAATGCTAGCTAGCATCTGACTCTTATATCTGTACAGTTCGAGTCCCATTGAGAGGAAATAGTTAATAGTAATTGCATAACAGAGACCCACTTTTAAATGAAACTTTTTCTTTACAGTGCAGCTTCTTTTTTTTCTTTCTTTTTTTTTATCAGTATGAAACAGTGGAAGACAATATTTCATTTTCAACACAGCCAGAGCTCTTTTCCTCTGGAGATAACTGTGACAGCTGGATATTGTTTGACTTTTCAGTCACATTAACACTATTTTTTCCTCCCCATGCTTTTCTCTTCATTTGAGACTTTGAAAGGTTTTCATTGGAAATAATACGTGGATTTCACCAGTTGTCAGTTTTACCACTGGTGACGAGAGTCCATTTTGAAGCAGAAGGAGAAGAAAAGGGAGGAGGTGGAGGAGGACTGACTGGGTCCTTATCGGATGTTCTCCAGCTTCACCAATGGACGGAGTCTCTTCTCTTTTCTCTTTTCGTAGATGGTGTAAATCCTCATGATCAACAACAATGTAAAAACCTCATCATAAATTTGTTCCTGGCCCACGGGCATTCCCATCGATTTGTTTAGAGATTATCTTTACGGCGTGTTTGCACAAGCAAAGTGCCACATAGACGCTGAGAAGCAGACGCTCAGCAGAACATGTGTGTGTCTGTGTTTGTTGGCGAGGCGGACTGCTCGGGACAGATAGAGGCGCGCAAACATTTTCCACTTCTCCCCGCTGAGCTGGGCTTTATCGGCGGACTCTCCTGTTGGTTGTGTCGGTCCAGCCCTGGGTGATGCTCCTGCTCTTCTAATGACTTCCCCCCTTCCTGGAGGAATCCGGAAACAATCGGGCAGGGCAGAGTGTGTGTGCTGAATCAGTCCCCGCTTCCCTCTGGGCCCTCCCCTGCTTGTGCCACAAGTCCCCCACGGCTTCCAGGGAATGCGTAAACAAAAAGGCGAGCGCAGCTCCGATCGCATTAATCATGGCCTGCGGGAGCGGCGGCGCTCGCTGCGGGCCCCACAAGGATGAAAGAGTTACATGAGAGGAAGATGTGAGAGGAGGAAATGAGCTGGCAGAGAAACGGACAGAGAGGCACCTTACAGTGGTGTTGGGATTTTCTCCATGGACGCTCTTCTTCTTCTTCTTCTTCTTTTTCTTCTTCTTCTTCTTCTTCTTAACACCGTTTAGATTGTTGGTGATCAGAGATGTCAATTTTATTTAAACCATTGGACAACAGAGGTTGGCAGTATACCTAGGGGTCAGAGTTCAAGTGGCAGTATTATGTAACATTTACTTTTTTGAGCTTTGCATCATGTCATAATGTTATTCCCTCAGCTCCTTCAGACTAGCCAGCAGAAATTAGCAAACACATGGTGGTACTCCGCATCTGCCCAGCTTATTATATGAGCTACTTCTCAGTCCAGTGCTTCGATGAACATCTGTAAACACTAATAGAAGAATGTTGCTGTGCTGAAGGCAGAGTCTCAGAAAGAGTAGGAACTTCTTAAAGAGACAGGCCCAATTTCAAGGTGTTAAATTGCAAAGTGAAATTTCTTGTATGTCACGTTTTATATGTGGCATTTTTATAACAGAAGGTAACATAATTACTTCATTGTGCTACAGAATGATAAGATGTGGCTGGAAAACACATAGTAAAACTTTAAACATGCGCTGATGTTGATATTCGATATTAATACTGCTGTCATGGCGGATAACCGATATTTACCAATACATTGCTTTTATTTTGCTGCCCTTTTGATGTCTTGAAAAAAACAACCACACCACTGACTTCACCACTACTTCTCTTCTTCAGTTAAACTACCCACAATCCTTCGCTGCATAAGTATCAGTGTCACATGACCAACCTCCTCCACTCCAGAAACAAACGGCAACAAAATGGAAATAAATATTCGTTTTAATATTGACTTTGTCGGACTGATACCAATATGTTTAAAAAAAAATAAAGACTGATATCGATACCGATAATATTGATAAATTGTGGCTCTGTAGTTAAATTGGGATTTGTTATTTAGATAAATCTGACGTATAAGAATAGTTTGGTTTGCTCTAAAGGAGTGATTATTTAGCTTAAAACAGAGACATGATGTAATTATTTCTGATGTTGTCCTTCATGCTTTACAGGTAAGTGAATAAAGTTTCTTTGCTTTTCGGTAGCAGGATCATTTTATATATTGTCACTGCATTGTTTGATGAGCATAAATGTGTAATTAGCATATTTCCGACACTCTTTTCCCCTCATCAATCTTGTCTGATTTTCTCTCATCTCAGACTGAATGACAAGTGATTGAGCTGTCTGAGCTGCACAGTAAAGCAATCACTGCTATTTCTGGTTTAATTATTAACATATCTTTTTATGTAGACGGAACATCGGGGCAGATGTATTTTAGCATAGGACATCAATGCTGTGAATCAGTCAGAAAATAAGTTGCTATGGTTTATTTTATGACCCCCATGCACTCTGAACACCAAGACTGAAAAAGGGCAGGTCATTCAGATGGTTCAGAAAACATATATATATATATATATATATATATATATAAACATTTTTATGACAACTGAAGGTAACATAGCTACTTGATTGTGCTATAAAATGAAACAATCAATGCACCTTTTAATGCACAAGGCTTCAACATGGAGTTTGTCGAATATTCTTTGCAGCTACAACAGTTCTGCTGTCCTGGGAAGTCTGTCCGTGAGGTCTGAAGCCGTGTTTATGGCAATATTTGACTGATTTTCCAGGAGAGCGTTGGGAAAGAAGCCCTAGCTCACTGTGCCTGCTCTAATTCATCCCAGAGGTGCTCTGTCAGGTTGAGGACAGGAGGCCAGTCAAGTCCTCTCACATCAAAATTGCTCATCCGTGTCCTCATGGACTTTGCTATGTGCTCTGGTGTACAGTCATGTAGCAACTGCAGAGAGCCGCTCCCAAAGTTGAGAGCATGAAATGAACCAAAATATATGAGCGCATTTGCTGCTGCGTCAAGACATCCTGTCACCAGGACTAAGGGGGCAGCAACACCACATCTGAATATCCCTCCACCAAACTTTACTCTTGGAGTCAGGAAAGTAGCTTTTTGTTAGCCAAACCCAGACTTGTTTATTGGAGACGTGATGCGTCACTCTAGAGCAGGCTCTTTACAATCCAGAGACATTTTTACCTTCCATTCTACTAATATGATTAGCTTAGAGCTGCATGACCCTTTGGATAAAGAAGATCAAATAAAAAAAAAAAACTTACATAATGAGAAAAAAAAACTATTTTATTACTTATTTTATATTGTAGTGTGAGGGACCAGACTCAAACAAGGACAAAAAATGTTCAAAGTAGAAAAAAGGTTTCCATTTAATTATTCAAAAAATCATTAATAAAGCATAAAGATTTAAAGCAAAAATAAATCAAAGGATAAATAACAAATTTGGATCCAAATTAACTGAGGTCAACTGAACTCTAACTAAACACAAACAAACTGACCCCCTAAACAAAGAACAAAGGCTGCTTAAATAGGGGTGGAGTAACCCAAATCTACCACAGGAGGGATGTCTAACCAAACAAAAGAACAAATAAATACAAAATTAACTAAAGCATTCTATAAACAAATAAAGCAAAATAACTTTAACTTAGCACAAACAATAAGTGAATATTTTAAGTGACAAAATTAAATAATAATCTTGGCATCTCCCCCTTCAGTCTCAGTAGTTTGTGGATGGTTTGCCCCAGGATCCTCCACCAGCTGGTTCCTATCAGCAGCACCTCAAAACAACACAAATATAAATAAACCATTCAGACAGACATTAACTAAAGTGTGCACCCATTAGAATATATGTCTAAATGAAATAACTTAAACTATACTAATAAAGAAATCAATACTAACACTATGTGGTGGTGGTAGGAGCATCCACCACACACTCCCCCTCCTCTGAAGGCTCGCTGGTACAGCGGGACAAGTAGTCAGCAGTGATGTTCTGTCTGCCAGGGATGTGCTGCACCTCAAACTTGTAGGGCTGCATGGCCAGGTACCAGCGGGTTATTCGGCTATTGGTGTCCTTCATCTTCTGTAGCCATTTTAAAGCTTTGTGGTCAGTTTCCAAAATGAATTGTCTCCCCAAGAGATAATAGCGGAGCGAATCCAAAGCCCACTTTATAGCCAGACATTCCTTCTCTATTGTGGAATAACGGGTTTCTCTAGGATACAGCTTACGGCTGATGAAGGCGATTGGATGCCGATCATTTGGAGAACCCTGAAGCAGCACAGCGCCAAGGCCCTTATCTGATGCATCCGTTTGTAAAATAAACTCCTGCTGGAAGTCAGGGCAGTGGAGGACAGGATCTTTACTTAAGGCCTGCTGAATATCTCTGAATGCTTGCTTAGCTTCTTCAGACCACTGTAGAATATTTGGGCCCCGAAGACTGGTCATGTCTGTGAGAAGAGAAGCTCTAGCAGAGTAATTAGGGATAAATTTGTGATACCAACCAGACATACCCAAGAAGGATTTAAGCTGTTTTCTCGTCTGGGGAAGGGGGCAGGACTGGATGGCTTCAATTTTTTTAATTTGTGGCTTCACCAATCCTCCTCCGATGACAAAACCCAGGTACTCCGTTTCCTTCTTTGCTATGGCACACTTGGCTGGGTTCACTGTCAATCCTGCTTTCTTATCCATTAGGCGTTGAAATGTGGCAGGAGCCCCATGCAGTCCAAACGGCATCACTCTAAAGTGGTAAAGGCCCCATGGTGTTCTGAAGGCCGTCAGCTCTTTGGACCTGGGAGAGAGTGGTACTTGCCAATATCCTTTGGAAAGGTCAATGGTGGTGAGATACTTTGCCTTGCCTAGTTTTCCAATAAGATCGTCGATTCGTGGTGTTGGATAAGAATCAAACTTTGAGACTGAATTTAGATAGCGGAAATCAATGCAAAACCTTATTGTTCCATCTTTCTTAGGGACAAGAACAATTGGATTGCACCACTCGCTCTGTGATGCCTCAATGATCCCAAGGGAAAGCATTAACTCAACTTCTCTTTTTAATGGTTCAAGAAGTCTCTCAGGTATACGATAACTAAGTCGTCTTGGAACAACATCCGCTTTTAAGATAATGTCATGAGTTATCACCTCAGTATAACCTGGATTCTCCTGGAACACAGTCGACGGACAAACAGTCCTCACTTCCGACTGTTGTTTTTCTGACAGATGAGCCAAACTGGGCTTAGAGGCTGATGGAACAGGCAAATATTGCTCCTCAGATTCTTCATCATCCACGCTCCGGATGTAAAAGGAGGCAGGTTTCTCTTGGCCCCGGGACACCCATTGTTTCAGCAGGTTCACATGGAGAATGCGAGTAGAGCTCCTTTTACCTGGAACAGAGATTTTATATGTTGTTGGTCCCATTTTCTCCAGTACCTCATAAGGTCCTTGCCACTTGGCCAGTAGCTTGCTGTCCTCTGAAGGGAGCATAATCAGCACTTTCTGGCCTGGCTCGAACCCTCTCTCCCGTGCTGCAGAGTCATACCAGGTCTTCTGTTTGTGCTGAGAAGTCTTCATGTGCTCCTGAGCCAGGTTGGTCATCTTCTCCAGCTTCTCCCTCATCTGGAGCACATAAGACACAACATTTAAAGGTTCTTTGTTAGTTCGTCCCCCCTCCCACAGCTCCTTTAGAACCGTCAGGGGTCCCCTCACTTCATGGCCAAACAACAGCTCAAAGGGAGAAAACCCAGTGGAGGCCTGGGGAACTTCTCTGTATGCAAACAGAATATATGGAAGCCATTGGTCCCAGTCAGAGCCCGTTTCACTCACAAATTTCCGTAACATTTGTTTAAGTGTTTGATTAAACCGCTCGGTGAGACCATCTGTTTGTGGATGATAAGGTGTTGTTCTCAGACCTTTAATTCCTAGCAACTGGTACACATCTTTGAGCAGCTTGGACATAAAATTGGTGCCCTGGTCAGTCAGTATTTCCTGAGGAAAGCCAACTCTAGAAAAAAATTGCACCAAACAGAATGCAACACTCTTTGCTTTGACAACTTTCAAAGGGAAAACTTCTGGATATTTAGTTGCATAATCCACAAGCACCAGCATAAACCGGTTACCGGCTTTACTCCTTTCAACCGGGCCCACTATGTCCATACCCAATCGTTGGAATGGTGTACTCAGAATTGGAAGAGGTTGGAGAGGAGCTTTATTAGGGAATCTAGCAGATGTCATTTGGCATTCTGGACAGCTCCTGCAAAACTGCACCACGTCTTTATGCAAGCCAGGCCAAAAAAAACAGCGCTTTATGCGGGCTAAGGTCTTATGCTTCCCCAGGTGGCCAGCCCAGGGAATTGAATGGCCCAGTTTCAAAACAGTTTCTCTAACTGCTTTGGGAACCACAAGCTGTTGAATTGGCCCATTTTGCCTGTAAAGAAGGTCATTTTGAATGGCAAAACCATTTTTATTGACTTTGGCTTCTTTAAAGTATCTCACAAGACCTGAATCCTGGTGCTGCAGCTCTAATATATTACCAGGGATTTTGAAATCTTTGAGTACCTCAGGATCTGGTGCATCAGAAGGAACCACCACCGTCCCTTGAAACTTTTCTCTTCTCCGTAGTCTTTTGGACTTCCTGTCCTTAGTTTCCTCTGTGAAAACCTCCACATTGTGAAATGGTAACGTACTGAGGTCTGAAACAATTTCCTCAGTCTGCTTTGCTTGGGCCCGAGTTAGAGCCACATTACACTGAGGAGACTTCAACAGGTCAATAAGCACTGGCAGGTCATTGCCAAGAATTATTGGAAATGGCAAGTTATCCACAACCCCAGCATTAAGCAGGTAAGTTTGTCCTTTTATAGTCACATAAACATCTGCTGTTGGATACTCCATTTTATCACCATGGACACAGCATATTGGAATGGTCTCCTTGGTGCAAACAAGCTGGGGTGAGACATACCTGCGCTGGACCAAAGTCTGTGTACTCCCTGTATCAATCAGGGCCTTCAGTGCATGACCGTTGAGCTCCACAGAAACCTCCATTAATTGGTTCAGTGTTCCAGCATTTGGAGTCTCTTTCCTAGGCACAAAACACATCTGGGACAACTTCACAGCATTTTGGGGGCACATTGGTTTAGTATGACCCTCTTGTCCACATAAGTAACAAATGGGCTTTTTCCCTTGAAATTTTGAACCAAATCTCTCTTTAACAGGTAGCTTACCCACAGCTGAAACTGGTTGGGCTGGAGATTGATGGCAGCCATCCTTTTTCCAGCTTTGAAAAGCCCAAGAGTTCCTCCTCCTTGCAGCCACAAACACGTCAGCCAGTTCAGCAGCCTCCATTGCAGTCTTGGGATTATGTTCTTTTATCCACACCTGAAGTTCTGGTGACAACATTCTTAGATACTGTTCAAGAATAATTATTTCATTGATTTGTCCAACTGTTTTGCCCTTAGGTTGCACCCATTTGACATATAACTCCTTCAGTCTGATGTAGAGCTCTTTGGGAGTTTCTTCTAGCTCCACCTGAAGCGAGCGGAATCTTTGCCTGTAGGTTTCACTGTTAATGTCATACTTCTGCAAAACAGCTAGTTTAACTTGATCATAATTCATTGACAAATCAACATCCATGTGCACAAAGGCACTTCTGGCTTTGCCTGTTAGCAGTGGTATTAAATGAAAAGCCCAGTCAGTCCTTGGCCACCTGCAGGCAGAGGCTATTCTTTCAAAAGTAATGAGAAAATGTTCAATATCATCTTCTTCACTCAATTTTTGCAATTTAGGTGTATAAGAAACAGACGACTGTGCAGGAGGGTCACCTGATTGACTGTGCTGGGGTGAAGCTGCTACTCCAGGGTCTGGTGGTTGTGCAGGCCGCACTGGTGATGTCTGAAGAGAAGAGGGCGTAGTCTGGGACTGGCTCTCCCTTTTAAACAATCTGAACTGCTGTTGTAGTTCCTCAAATTTCTCTTGTTGCTTCAAAGTTTCTCTGGTCCAGTAGTCCTCTGTGGCCTTCTGATGTCCTATATGGGCTCGGAGAAGGTTAGCCAAGTCTGTAAGTGTTGGTTCACTCCCCTCCTCATCCATGTCAGGCACTCCACCAACTGCTCCTTGTTCCTCCACAGCATCTCTTTCATCACGTTCAGAACTGGGTTCTCCTCTTGTTCGTCCTTTTCCCCTTCCAGGCATTTTGGAAACCTCTCAGCAACGACGATCCCACTCCTGACACCAACTGTGAGGGACCAGACTCAAACAAGGACAAAAAATGTTCAAAGTAGAAAAAAGGTTTCCATTTAATTATTCAAAAAATCATTAATAAAGCATAAAGATTTAAAGCAAAAATAAATCAAAGGATAAATAACAAATTTGGATCCAAATTAACTGAGGTCAACTGAACTCTAACTAAACACAAACAAACTGACCCCCTAAACAAAGAACAAAGGCTGCTTAAATAGGGGTGGAGTAACCCAAATCTACCACAGGAGGGATGTCTAACCAAACAAAAGAACAAATAAATACAAAATTAACTAAAGCATTCTATAAACAAATAAAGCAAAATAACTTTAACTTAGCACAAACAATAAGTGAATATTTTAAGTGACAAAATTAAATAATAATCTTGGCATCTCCCCCTTCAGTCTCAGTAGTTTGTGGATGGTTTGCCCCAGGATCCTCCACCAGCTGGTTCCTATCAGCAGCACCTCAAAACAACACAAATATAAATAAACCATTCAGACAGACATTAACTAAAGTGTGCACCCATTAGAATATATGTCTAAATGAAATAACTTAAACTATACTAATAAAGAAATCAATACTAACACTATGTGGTGGTGGTAGGAGCATCCACCACATGTAGGAAGAAAAGGAGAAACTCTGTGTTGCGCCTGGGGACATTATATTAACTTTTTACCAGAAGGTAAAAAGTTCATGTGGAAAGCACTTTGGTTGACTCGAAATTTTACATTAATTGTATTAAAATGTATTAAAAAAAAGTTCAAATTTTTTTAATCTGCTCAACAATAAACTAAACATGCAAGATTTTATTGAATTTCGCCCAGTCCTATTCTGTCACTCTAAGCTTTGCAGATGGTCACCGATGTCTGCAGAAGCAGTATGAATGTGTAGCTGCTCGATTTTAAAGCATCCAAGTGATTGTAACACACAGATTCTGGAGTGATATTGTAATATTCCTGGCAACATACCGCATGTATCGCCGCACAATACGCTCGTTTGTGTCATTTCTCTCTCGGCGTAAACCCGGATGTTGTCAGAACAAGTCGGCCTCACAGGCCCTCCGGATCCATCCTAACGGGGCAGAATCTGCTTTCAGGGTTCCTCGTTATGGTTAAATGTCAGCTCTGAGGTGAAGGGAAGTCGCCATGGTGACGACCTGTTGTTTGTTAGGGCGGAGTGTGTGTGTGTGTGTGTGTGTGCTGTGGCAGCTCTGAATAGATTAACCCTGATAAATCTGTGTTCTTGACAATAAGCGCTTTAGCGTGTCAGCATTTGTTGAATGAAAATGCTTAAGTAACGTGCGTGCGTGTGTGTGTGTGTGTGTGTGTGTGTGTGTGTGTGCGTGTGTGTGTGTGTGTGTATGATGTAGCACTGTGTCATGTTAATGGGTTCAGGTGCATTACTCAAGTGAATAATAGATGAAAGGACTTTTGTTTAAGCTGTAAAACATGTATGTCTTTGCACACGACCATGTCCATACATTTGTGTATGCGTGTGTGTGTGTGTGTGTGCGTGTGTGTGTGTGTGCCTTGTTTTTATATCCTCGTGGGGACCTTTGTCTGTCTACAATGTGGGTTGTGGGGACATTTTCTTGGTCCCCATGAGGGGAAATGCTGTTTTTGGGTTAGGGGGTTTGGTATGTGATGGTTAGTATCAGGGTAAGGGTTGGGCTATTGAAAATTAATGGAAATCAATGTAAAGTCCCCACAAGTCATTAAAACACGATTTTGTGTGTGTGTGAGAGCTTGTGGCCCTTTGCTACAACCAAATGAAGACATACGGTGCTGCTCCGTCCGGACCGATTGGTATTCAGCTGCAGTCTCTCCAGGCAGCTCGCTTTAAGGGAAGCCGGGCACAATTAGCTGTTAACATTACATGGCAGAATTAAGCCTCGGCCGGCATCCCCGGGGGAAATTAAGGATCCGCCAAATCATTAAATCACAAGCTAAACATTAGCAGCCATTTGCATTTTTATTGCACCTGAAAAGAATGTGCCAGCTCCATTATCTCCGGGAGACAGAGAGGGACTCCTTATTTGTTATTGTAATGTCATCCCACGTGGACGACACAATGGCAGCCGCGGCGCGCGGACAGACAGGACAAACCGGAGGCCTCAGCTTCCTGCTCATTTTGTGTTTTTTTTTTTTTTTTGGAGAGTTATGATTACAAATTTGAACAAGGCGGCTGGCAGAGGATCCAGTGAATTGTTTGTTATGCAAATCCAATACCCCCCCAACCCCCCTCAACTTCACTCCCACTGCTTTCATCCTTACCAAAAATAAACACACAGAAAACAGATGACAATTTGCAGAGGGGCTCAGTGGGGGAAAAAAAAAAAAAAAGAAGAAGAAGCGCCGCCGGTTTGGCTGCTGACAGGTTCTTGTTTTCTAAAGCATCCCTTCTTATAGGAGATGAAATAAACAGGTTGAAGCTGGAGGGGGGAGGAGGGGAGTTAATTCGCTCACTCAGTGTCGGTTTCTCCTCCTCTCTGCTCTGCAGGTGAACGGCATGTGTGGACACGCTACGAAGCGAGCCTCCCGCTCTGTGGAGGCCCCGCCTCTCCATCAGCCTCCCGCTGCGGCTGCGACCCGGGACACTCAGCCCTCAGACTCCGATGAGACGCTGGCTGGACTCCGCAGGTGAGGAAATCACTGGAAACAGTGACGGGTTTTTATACAGGCAGTTGCCCAGAGTGGTGTTAGAAGAAAGGGGCGGGTCACCAAAGAACTGGAAGATGAATTTTCTGGTTGTGCTCTGAACAAATTTGCTAAAAATCTAATAATTTCATATACTTTAATTGCTTGGAAGAATTTGTCTGTTTTGTAGTTTTTTATATATTGTCAGAGTTAATGAGAGTTTATGAGACAAACCAACACAAAGTAGCCCTTTAATGTGAAGTAAGGATTTATCTCCCTTCTCATTAACTCTGATCAGCTGTCTTTCATCGATTAAACAGTCCCTGCAGGAAGTTGTGATGTTGCGATCGCAAGTATTAATGGAAATTCACTGATCATTCAAATATTTTGCGCAAACTTGCAATTTTCACCATTCATCGCAACTTTTCCACAAATCTGACCGATCTCTGTAACATTTTCTAGGTTTGCTTCTTTTCTGACCAATCACAGCAACCCTGCTGAATTTGACCAATCCTCTGAGCTCCCTTCTACTTTAACTTCCTGTTTGACAACGTCTCTAGAAAGCTCAACCTGCAAAGGAAAATTGTAACGTTTTCCAGTTTGTTTTTTTGGCAAAAAACATTTTAAAATGTTACGAATTTATATGAATTATATCAATATAGAATTCCTTTTTTGAACTTTGACCTCTCCTCAGGACATGATTTTATTTGTGATAAGGATGCCATTTGACGAAGGTACTTAAAATTTTTGTTTGCACTTTAAATATTATGTATGTTACCATCCTGTCTTTTTTGGGAATGTTGTGTTTTCTTTCAACAAGAAAATAATTTACACAGATGGATTTGCTGATGTTGGGGGATCAGAGTAATGACTGAAAATAAAAAGCATGCCACACTCTTAAGATTTAAAAAAAAAAAAAAATTTCAGGATAAATAAATAGAAATCTTGAAAACCATGTATCGTTTTAGTTTAAATTCTCAGTGATCCCCTGCTGGTTTTTGATCTCTAATGTAAAATGCACAGAGCTTCCATAGTGAGGAAACTTAAAGGCTCCTCACAGTCTCACCAGGTTCCTTGTAACACTCTTTCTCTCTCCACTCGAGACCCCAGCTGAGCGCCATAATTGCCCAGCAGGACTGCAGGCTTCAGTCTCCAAATGGTCAGATTAATGTCAATTAAGGAGCAGAGACAACCGCCTATTCTGGCCCCTTTTAATCTCTGCGTCTCATGGGGGCGTCGGGGTGGATCTAATCAACTTGCTCTCAGTCTTATTAAGCTGAATTCTCTCTCTTTATCTCTTCCTTTGTGACAGTTTTATTCTTTGTCTCTCTCCGTTTCACCTCAGGGAGTTCATCACCAACCTGAAAAGCTTCAGTTCCTTCTACAGCGGCCTCGGGGAGGCGCTGTGCAGTCGGGAGCCTACCGCAGCAAACAACTCCCTCTGCTGGAATGGGCAGGAGATGACAGACAGGTACGGATTAATAATGGCATTTATTTCCGAGCGCATCTGCTGGGAAATCCACGGCGCCCGGTGCTTTTAAAGCGTATCGGCTCACGAGCAGATCCTCGATCCGGCGGGTTGATTTCACGTCTCGGAGCGCGTAGGTGACTTGAAGGGTAAGTTTTCCCCAAGCTGAAGGGCTTCCTCCTCCCCTCTCCTCCTCCTCCCGCTGAGTGTGAGTGTAAATCTTGACTTTGGCTCTATGGGATGTTATAAATGTCAGGCGTGCTGTCCCCTTCTCCTCGCGCAGTTAACTGCTGTTTCCGCTGTTCTGCCTCGCGCCTCCAGCACATCTCCTGCACCCTGCAGAACCGTGATTGCTTTGAGCGCTTTTTCACTCGCTCCCTGTTGTGTGGCTCCAGTTGTACACTTTTCCCCATTAAAGCTTCAGAATGTTACTTTTATTTATTCTTTTTTTTTTTTAATCAGTTTTTTACGTATTAAAACTGTCACCATGTTGTGACGGTATGGTACGAGACAGATAATCTGTGACAGAAAAAATCTAGACCTCCACCTCCTCCCTGAGCTACTATAACGACCTTAAAAAATGGACAGCTTCCAAACAAAACAGGAAAACTGTTTATCCACCACTATGCTAACTAGCCTTAGCATTAGTAACAGGTTCTACTGCCTGTAAGACAGCAGAAGACAGCAGACAGCGTAGGGGAAGGTTGTGAGCCGTGCTTACAGAAGCTTGATTGACAGCGCTAAGACCCTCCTCTTGACTCTGATTGGTTGTTTCTGATTGAGCTATTTCTGTAGTAGCACTGGGAAAAGGCAGACTAGCTTGATTTTTACACAGATTATCGGTCTTAGATTACACTGTCACAATATCTGTTAATATGTTTCCATATTAACAGATATGGAAAAAAAAAACCCAGTTCCACATTGCATGCTTTTAGCCTGGGCAGATACACACATCTGTTTCTTCCTCAGTTGTTTTGTTAATTACGACTCTTAACAAATTTGAGATAGGAGACCCCTGCGGGTTAATATTTTTCCTCTCGCCTTCCAGAGATTAAATTCCGATCTTTGCTCAAACTTCTTTTATCTTTCCATAAAGCTGGCATCAGCCTGTGAAGGAGACATCAGTTTTTGGCGAGAGGAGGGCGAAGCTGTCCCGAGGGGATGATTACAAGCTGGACCAAATGGCGTGATAGCAGGGTGGCAGGAAAGGAGACAAAATGATGGAGAGATTACAATGTCCTGCAGCAAGCAATTCTCCCGTGTCACCTGCGAGGGCATTCCGTCTGCAAATATAGCCGGGATTCGTTTTCAATCTATTCCGGATCGTCGTTCATTATCCCCTCCCTCTCAGGACCTTCTCCAGAAACCCGGACCGGCCATATTGTCTCACGCTGTTAAATTTAGACGAAGCGGGGAGGAAGGGAAGGGTTGAGCTCCGGAGAGGTCGACTGCCGAACGCCTCCGACATGCTGTAAGAGCTGCGTTTGGAGCTAAATAAGGCGCTTTTTTTTTTTTTCTTTTTAAATCAGGCGTGTGTTTACCACCCCACCTGGAACCGAGATCAGAGGAGCAACACTTTGCTCCACATCAAAGAGCGCCTTGCTGATAGGCATGAGAGAGATGCGATGCAGAATCCGGCTTCCATCCCTGCTTTGGATCTAATGATGCCGGAAAATCACAAGGGTGATAAGAACTCTAGTATGGAGCTAAAATATGGAGCCATAACGTTAATTGAAAAAAAAAAAAATCAGATGTTTAAACTTAAAAAATAAACCAACATTGAGCTCTTAATTATTGATATTTTAGTACAGCAAAACTTTCTGTTACATTTCCTTTTTCTAATTTCAGCTAAATTGTAAAAATAAAATACAGACGAGCCATTTGTTACGTGTCCAGAGGACAGGGAAGGAATACACAAACCTTGTTTGTAGGAATCTGTAATAACCAGTGTTAAATATCTCAGTTCATGTTGTCCTCATCCACTTGTTGGTGGTTTTTATGTTTGTCTCCATCTACTGTGGTACTAATTTCACATTCTTTGGGTTTTGGTTATTGTTTGTGTTTGATCGTCTTGTTTGGGTTAATTATGTTCTACAGGTCTTGCCATATTCAGTTAATTTCTCTGTGTTTAATATTGTTTCTAAGATGTTGCCGTATTATTTCATTTTATATTTAGTTTCTTGGTATACCTTTTTGCTCTTTTTCTTTAATTTAAATTTCTTAGATTATTTCCAGTCTCTCTGCTATCACAGCTGTACCACCACTGATTAGTGTTTCTGCCTCTTATATCACCTAGTGACCCTGCCTCAGTACTTAAGCTCCTAACATCAGCATTGGATTCTTCCTTTTTCATGCTTGTTTTTTTTTTTTTTGTTGAAAGACTTGTAAGTCTATATTTTTTATCACTAAACATTTAAAATAAGTTATTTATCAGATCTGCTACTATGACTAGGTTGAAGCTAACCATGTGCTAAAATACCCTAGCTAGCTAGCTGGGGTTAGGCTTGCTAGCTAATTTCCACCTGGGCACTACAGGAGGAAATTAGCATTTGTAGCCATAACCTGGTGCAGTACATTTCTCCTCATGTGGTTTAATGTTGTACATTGTCCCATTTTAAATAAAATAATTAACTGAGAGGTATATTAGCAGCAACCATTGGTTCTGGTTCATGCAGTAAAAACAGAGGGAGGAGAAAAGCTAGCTAGCTATCTTTTTTGCGACTGTCACGGTTTAAGTTCAACTTTAGCACCAGTTGGTTGAATGCTACCTTCATTCTGTGTATAAATAAATTTAAATAAAGGCAAAAAAAAGCAGTTATGGCTGTTGCTCTTGTGCATTTCGTGATACGGTTGTTACGTTTCATTCATTGTGCTCTTTGAAAAGTCATAAAATTCCTAAACATGTTTGTTAAACCTTCATGCAAAGCCAAATTAAGGGAGTCGACAACCATCGCTTTCAGAAATGTAGCGATGAATAAAACATGTAAAAGGCTATGGTAGCGTGTTGAACATATTTTCCATAACGCCGTTTCCTCACAGTTGCAGTGTGAGCCTACATATGCGACCATGAAAGCTGAGCTCTGATTACTTGCGATGAAACACTCCTACACACTCACATAATCAAAACCTGTTCTGCGTGAGGTCACCGCTGAACCGGTGCTGACCACATTAGCTCCTTTATAACAACCAGAAAACTAATAAAGCTGCTGTTGAGTTTCAATTACCGACCCTTCCAGATAAAACTGGTTTCCTCTTTCATCGGCAGTAGCAGCCGCAGCGTTAGCGCACTGTGACCTGCGCGCCTGCCTGCCCATATTGGGACCGGGTGGAGGCGTGATCCATCAGGTGATATGAACGTGTCAGACTCCACACTCCATTACCTGGACTCCCATTTCCTCCTCGTCTGTTTGTGCCAGTGTGGGAGGCGCTGGTCTCCGTCAGACTGGGCCTAATAGTGCGGTAATTGGGGTGTGATTAGATTAGCTTATCGCAGGAGTTTACCCATCTGATCAGCTCGGCAGGCGGCAACACAGAGACTGGATAACAAACAGAGAGAGAAAAAAGGGGGAAACGCGGCGATGCGTGTTAAATGATCCCGTGGTAAAATTATCTGAGTGGCATTTATCACATGAAACACTAACCTGCCTCGGCTCCCCTTCTCACTCCATCTCCCTCCCCCCGGATCCTCTCCCTCCTCGACCCATATTTTCTCTTTCTCCTCTCTGACTAATTGATCACACATCTTTCCATTATTAATGTGATAATTAGGAGCTGAGAGGGGATGAGATCATGGCTAATAAGGAGAATAAATAACTGAGGGAACGTAATTCAAGTTTAATGAAAAGTCTGACTTTGCGTATAGAGGGAAAGAGTGATGAGCGCAGACGTTAGGAGAGAGGTGTGTGTGTGCGTGTGAGAGAGAGGGCGAGCAGTCAGGTCAGTGTCACAGAGATGAAACCAGAGAATGACCTCACACACACGCACACACACACACACACACATGCCTTCGTATATTTTTATCTCAAGGATCTTTGAGGCTTTCTGAGTGTTTTTTTTTTTTTTTGAAGAAAAAAAAAGTCCAGATTTGAGTTAGACCTTCATGTTTCAATCATTTACTGCAGAGGATAATACTTCATCTCCAACCGGATCTGGGTTTAGGTTGCAAACAACCACATTCGTGTTTCAGTTTAAGTTTGATCACAAAAACAACGTAATCTGCAAAAAAAAAAAAGAAAGAAAAATAATTAAACGTCTTGCCTTGCATCACCTCAAATGTCATTTGTTTCCAAATCTATGGAGTAATCCCGATTTAAAAAGCTCAATGGTGACTCAAATATGCAACCCTAGCTCCACTCTCTGTATTAATGCTGGAAAAACATATCTTCCCTGGTATTAATTTAACACACTATGGTTTTTACAGAAGATAAATGTAAAGTAATAAAATGTGAACAAGATGAACACAAACTAAAGCACTACTGAAAGTATTAAGTAAACTTACCACAATATTTCCTGGTACTATTGTGATAAAAGTGACGATAAAAAAAACCTGTTTCATGCTTGTTTTGTCTCTCTAGGTAAATGTGTCGCTGTGTCTGCAAGGCACCAACACAGAATCATTCCCAGCTGAAATACGCTTTTACAAGACACCAACTACATGAACACGTGACTTTCATCACTAAATTTCAGACAGTAGCTGCATTTGTTCACGTGTTTGAACGTATTAATATTTAATGATGCTCACCTGGAACAAACAGTGGAGAAAATAGTGATAGTAATCACAACAATACAGCCAGCTTTCTGGGTTTTAAACATAATTTGGAATTATTGACGTCACGATAAATCAATATTTTTATCATGATAAGAAATTTTTCATGATAATAAATGACACAATAAATGTCCATCTGTTTTTGTGAAGCCTTTGTGTTTTTTTGAAATATCAAAATCAGATTACTTTGTTTTACTGATGTTTCTTTAGAAACTTTCCACTTTTTATTGCCTCTTTTTGTTTTATGCATGTTGCTCTGCAGCATTTGTTTTTGTCCCATTTTAGATTTCTTAAAATTTCTCCTTTTTGCTATGCTTTAACGACAGGACTTTTTTGCCATTACATATTTTTGCAGGTTTGGTTGTTTCATATCCAACTCATGAAGCAGTTTGCCATAAGACGTTTTATACCAGGCGCCATGGAATAATATCTTTAACAACCTACAATTTAGCATAATTCCCCAAATTAATACATTTTATGGAAAGCAGATGTTGCTAAAGTTGCTCAGCGGTGTATTAGTTTGATCAGATGACATAATTTGTCATATTTCATCAAAGTCAGAACCACAATAAACACGAATGAGATGTTCAAAACAATGATGCACACTTAAGTTAGATTATTCATGAGAATTGAGCTGCTGTTTATTTAACTAAAATTCTCTTCAATTCATTAAAATACGTTTGTTACGAAGAGAATGATTAAACACTTAGAAAGCGTCGGGTTTTTAATGGAAACGCAGCAATACCCATTTAGGTGTTTTTTCCAATATTTTTAACATTTAATGTTTTGCTCTGCTGTTATACTTTTAACTTTCAGTGATGCTTTATTGTTTTCCCAAAACAGTCGTGACTTTTACGTTTCCCTCCACCATCCAGCTTACAGCGAATCCTCGGGGATGACACCACTTTGCACTCCTCAGTCCGCTGCTTCGCTTTTTGACACATTGTCACAACATCAGATCTGGTCGTACCTGGAAACAGTAGCTAATCTGAGAGCAGGGAACGGGTTAATCGTGGCGCCGAATGAACTCTGTAAACATGTGCAGGAAAGTCTCAGCATGAAAGTCTGGGGGGAGAGGACACACCTTTTAGACACAGCAGCTCCTCCTCCTCTTGATAACACGCACACACACACGAGTCAACAGAGCAGCGCTTCCTAAGGTACACATGGAGGCTTGTAAGCACTCGCCTGTTGGCTGCTTGCATCTAAATTCACCCTCCAAGCTGCAGCAGCAGCACAGAAACACATCTCTCCTGAAGTCGTTGCATCGACACGGATGATTAAAGCAACGCTAAGTGGAAAGTTAATATGCACAAAATTAATCTCCAACTCAACTTTGCATAATGACTGAAACCGTGTGAGGATTTTTTTTTTTTTGGCTTGCCTCATCTCGACAAAATATGTGCATAAACTGCGTGTGTAAATCCACTTATTAGAAGCTTAAGACCCATTACACGCAGAGGCTGGTGCAGATTTATGTTCAACCTTGTCCAGAAAATCACATTTGGATCCCAATGGGTTTTTTTTTTTTTGTTTTTTTTTGTTATCTACCACAAAATCTATTTTAAGACATTAAATCCTGGAAAACACTGTTTCTAACTTTAGAAATGTTTCTTCCACTCTGGGCTCAGCTCTCCGTTCAGTCAGAGCTCAGTTACAAATTGACTTTTCGTGTTTCTAGAAGGAAACGTCTCAGAACTGTCATCAATTTTTCCCGACACTAGATGGTGATAAACACCGTACTTGGGGAGACGTGGCGGCGCTCACTGTGGTTTTTGCAAGCACAGATTACAGAGAAAAGGAAAGATTCAGCAACACTTATTGTTTTTTCTTGTTTGTTTTTTTTTTCTTTCAGGTTTGCCGGGCCCAGCCAGAAACGGCTTCATCCCGCCTCAGAGTCTAAGAGCAACAAGCAGCCGGAGCCGGTCATCAGCCAGATCATTGACAAACTGAAACACATCAACCAGGTGAGCTACAGGGCCCAGCGCTTTGGTTTCTGTTTGCACCAAACGTGCTTTGGCAGCAGGAATTTCTGAACTTTCCTTTACACAGCGTGTTTCTGTGTCTCTCTTCTGCTGAAACAAAGAGATGAGTTCCACTTCAGCTCATCTACGTCAAAATCTATACTCACCAACGTTTTTCAAATTTGCTTCTTGGCCTGTTTTCTAGGACTGAAACGAATAATCCCAATTAATCGATTATTGAAGTTCTTGTCAACTAATGTAGTAATGGATTAATCATTAACTGGAGGATATAGACTCCAAAAAAACACAGATTATTGAAAGAAAAACACACTCATAGCAGTAATTGGGCCAAAACTGGCCAAAAAATACAAACATTTTGCATTCAAGATGGAGAAAAAAACCCTTTGTCTATAAGTATGTTGTACACAGAACTCAGGTAGCAATTCTAGCTTCACCCAGTGCAAAATCTGTTTAAAAAAAATACATAAAAAAACAATTAACCTTAGCGCGACGCCAAAGAGGAGGCCGGCAAATGTCACGGTCGGACAACGGCGGGGTGACTGTCCAGTCAAAACGACACAAAGAAAGCGCACGCGGCATCGGTCCGACCCTGTTGGACCGCGCACAGGGTAAACTCGAATGGACCCTGGTGTCTCTTAAGACCGAGGGAGGGCTAAGCACCTTTTAAACTGGTTAATATAAAACATGACCATCATAATGAAGCTCACTCAGACCTACGCTGTTTGACGCTAAGTCAGGCAGAAAGGGCTGAACTTTTCACATGACGATGTGAGAAATATGAAGTATTTTAGCTGGAGATTCATCCTTTGGTTCATATGAGCAAGCATAAACCAAGGGCTATGCTATGTTGTTGCATTTTAGGAAACAAAATGTGTACTTAGTTAAAAAGGGAATAATTTTTTGCTTATTTGCATCTTTTAATGTATTTCTAATATTGTCTAAAAGAAACATTGAAGAGGTTTAAAAAAATCTGCATAATGTGCAGATTTTGTAAATGATTGATTAATTGTTAGATTAATTGGCAAATCACTGGAAAAATCTGTAAGATAATTGATTACTAAAATAATCGTTAGTTGCAGCCCTACTCGTCTCTGATGGAAACCTCTGGATTTCGCCGCCTGAGCCTAGAGATTGCTGCCAGATCAAACTGCGCCCGTTTAGATCGATGTATCAGCCCCTCAGATCAGCTGGAGCTGCCAGCGTCTTGCCACTTGTAGCTGTCAACACATCCAGCCGGCCACCTGCACTCTTCCACCTTCACATGCATGCGCCTTGTTAGCGCAGCAGACCCACGTCTCGATGGATTACACTCCCTCTGCCCCCTTTTTGCCAGATCTGAGGAACCCCGTTGCCTCCCCTCTGACTGACAGCCAGGGACTCTCACCGAAAGCATCACAATGTGTTTCATTTCTCACTTGCTCTTGCTGTTTTACTCCATCTATATACGGCAGACTCCCCTCCCAGCCACCTTCAAACGAGCCTCCGTACATATCTGTTGCAGATCTGGCTCTGGAAGGGCTTTGGCCCCTTAAGCCCCAGGCTAGTTTTCAAAACTTCCACCTGAGAAACATCCTCTAATACCAGGAACAGCTCCCATACCGTAGAGCCAAGCCAAACAGCCCAGAGCTCTGCGGATAAGACGCACATCTGAAGTACTGTAAGTCTTCCTGTTCCTCGTCGCCGTGTCAGAGAGGCCGTTCGGAAAGGCAAGAGCAGGGTGTAAATTGTGAGAAGAGCTTCATAATAAAGCGCAGCTGCAGTGCCTCGCAAAGGCAATCACACACATTTTTAGCCTTTTAACGCTTTCTCACCAACATCAGGGAGTTTTATTGTGAATTATTGTGATTCACCAACACAGAGTAGTGCATAATTGAGAAGTGTTTTTTTTTATTTCTACAACTCTTACAAAAAGTGGCTTTTTTTCTATTTATGTGGAGCGTTCTTGAGTTAATGCTCAGCAGGATCATCTTTAGATGCAGTTACAGCTCTGTGTGTTTACCATTGTAGATTTCTGAAGGTTAATAAATAAATTGCTGGTCTGAACTTTGACTGGGCCATTCTAACATGAATATGCTTTGCTGTAAGCTGTTCCACTGTAGCTCTGGTTTTCTGCTGGATTGAGAAAACCTCAAGTGTTATGCAGCTTCTACAGAGTTTTCCTCCATCATGTCTTTATCTCAAACTATCTTCAAGGTTTTTTGTTTTTTAAATGGGACGTTATGTATTAATAAGCATTTACAAGTAAATACATGAACTTGTAGCCAGGTGGGATATTTCCATCTGTAGTCCCTTCAGCAGCTTGATTTTAAAGCACATTAATACAGAGATAAAAACCACAAAGTAACATTACAGAGCAAGAAATGAATAAAACAAGAGGAAGTGTTGTGTAAAATTAACCTTTTTGAGCTTTACATCGCGTTATAATGTTATTCCCTCGTCTAAAACACACCTGGCATGTTGCTTTGATTCTTTCATTCACGTTTGAGGAATCCTTTAATCTCCATGGCAACCATTTAGCTGTGCAAAACGCCGGGGTGGACCTAGTGCCACCTTCGAGGACGAAGCTCCTCCTCAGGGGGTGATGACGTCCTGAACGAGCAGGAGTTTCTGAAAGAGACAGAGGTCGAATTTCATGTCATTAAATTACAAAGTCAACTTTCTTTTAAGTCAGATTTGACATATATGTAGCATTTTTATGACAACTGAAAGTAACTTAGTTGCTTAATTGTGCTATAAAATGGCACTATGAGGCTGGAAAACTGATAATACCGCCCCTTTAATGAAAGCAATTGGATTTTTTATTTTTTATTTTAGCGACATATCTACAAAGTTTTGCAAACATCTGTAACAGAAACGCAACTGAACATGAAAGTGGGACATGTTACTTCTCTTGCTGATTTTCTGTTTCATGATGTATAAAACTTTATTTTTAAAGAGAGAGTGACAGCAAAAAATCAGACAGTCACCGTTTAGTCATAAAACCCTGGACTCACTCTGCTGGAGTCGTCGTCCTGCGCTTCCAGGGACCAGCTGTCGTCCCGGCGCCGTTACATTTACTGGGGAAGCTCAGGTTTCTGATTGGCTCCTGTGGAGGTTTGATAAGGGAAAAAAGAGAGAGAGGTAGTTTGGTAAAACGGCTGAGCTCTACTTCCTACAGCCATTCACAAAATACCTTAAACACATGGACTGATTCAAATCAAGTGCTCCCTCTGTAACCTTGTTCTGTTCTCTAATTGGCTCGTGCCGATGGGGTGACGTGTCGCGCATGCTGACATTTATGGGGGGGCTCTGATTGGTGTTTCCATGACCTCCTGATATTTCTGCAGGTTTTATATCCACATGGGAGCTTTTACAGTCATATCTGATGACTATAAAGTGAAGTAATTCAGTGTTTCTTTCTCAGCTCCAGCCTCCCATCAGATCTTCACTTCAGTGCGCTGGATGAACATCTGACAGACGAATCGCTGTGCTTGATTGAGTATTTTATGTGCAGCGAGGCTGTTTGGCTTCTAGCTGTGTTGTTTTTTTTTTGTTGTTTTTTTCATTTTTGCAAAAATCAGATAACCTTTTTTTTACAAACCAATCATCATTATGCTGGTCTTGCATGGCTTGCTTTATTGTGCTGCAATCCTGAATCAAATTAAGTCCAGCATATAGGTCATCTTTTTCTGTATCTTTTTTTTTAAGGTTGTCAGGATGACTTCAACAAGTCCTTTGGCATCTAATGAAGCTAGCATGTTTTAGTTTTACCATCTGATAACACAGTCTGGGGGATTTCTGCTCCTTTAGGCACATAACAGTAGACTCATAGTCAAAAACTGGACCTCACGTAAAGCTGGCAGGTTTTGGTCAATTAAATTAAACTCCTTAATTCACGTGACAAACAGTTAGCTAGCTAACGCTGCTAAGAGTTCCAGCTGTTAAAGTGGCAGTTTGTGTGAAATCGACTCTTTTGAGCTTTATATCATGCTATAATGTTATTTCTAGGCCTGTCACTATAACAGGATTTACTGCACGATAAATTGTCCCAGAAGTTATCGCGATAAACAATAATACTGTTGTTTTAAGACCATTTTCAAGTGATATTATTTTAACGGCAAGGTTCCTTCACCTTGAGTTTCCTGTTGGATCTTCACACAGCACACTAACGGAAGTTGCCCCTGCAGATTCAGTCTTCTTCTACTTCTTCTTCTTCTTCTTTTTTTTTTCTTACACCTGGAGCCCTTAGAGACCCTGAGGCAGACATCTGTTTAACGTGAACCCGGTCTGATGGGTCTCAGCTCCCTGCCATCATCATTAAAAAGGGGGTGGGGGGCTGGTAAAAAAAAGAGCAGTGGTTCACTTCGGCAGAGCTTCGCAAACTTCCCCTCATATTCGCCACCGAGTCTGTCGAAGGGAAAATATGATGTCACTCGTCACCAGCGAGGCGAAACCGTTCTAATCCCGCTAAGTGTTTATTGACTGTCCTCGGTATTTCATGGCCCCGTCTGCTCTCGGCTTGCGTATTGTAAACATCCTCGGCAGGCACCAGGGAAAGTGATGTTGTTTAGTTAAAAGCAGTTTTACAAGGCCTCTGCCTCCCGCCCAGTTGAAAGGCCAGCAGCTCTGGATGAGGCACGGCTGAAAGGGAACAGACTAATTAACCATCTGATGTGAGAGAGCAGCCCTCAGTGCACAGATAATTACTTTCATGTCCTGTTTTTTCTTAATTTTTTTATGCAAAGTGTATGAAGGCAGGCCAGAAGTTAGATAATGTGTAATGTTCCTGGGAGCGGAGTAGCTCGGTGCCGTGCTGTTTACCAGACGATCTTGTGGACTCTCCTGGTTCTGGCTGCGTTCGGAGCGCAAACAGCCACCCGTAGAACTATTTGCACCCTGTAAAACTTTTCACTTTTTGCCATTTTATAGCCACAGACTTCAATTTACTTTTCTTTTCTGAAATTGTTTGCGTTAGAGCAACATTATCTGCATTATTATTGTGAATTGGGAAGAAAAGGATTCTCTTTTGGGCCGTGTTTCCACTGGCGTTGCATTTTTTTTTCTTATGCCAATTCTTGAATTTGTTGCTGATTCTAAACTGATTGTTGGCTTGGACTTTGACTGGGCCATTTATAACACACGACTATGGTTTGATCTGGACAATATATTTCTGACTGTATGCTGCAGGATGTTGAGATGTTTTTCTTTTTTTTTGTGATTGTTGCAGCCAAAAATTGCTCATTTTTCAAAAGGTTGCGGTCAAAGTTGCAAAAATTCTCTTTTAAAGTTTCTGCCATGACATGGTCTTGCAAAAAAAAAGAATAAAGTTGTTGCACAAACAAGCCTCAATGCAGACAGACACAACACTTCGCCTTGCGCATTGCAATTCAAAGTCCCATTAAATACATTAAAATCTGTGGTTTAAACGTGATGAAATGTGGACTGAACTGAAAGGGTCTAAACACTTTTTTCAGGCGTTGTCGCCAGGCGATGCTTTCAGGGCTTGGGTCACCCACAAGCCGACCTTTAGGGCTCTTCTGAGACTCCTTCATCCCGCAAGCGCTTTCCGTTGGAATGAGCAATATTCTTCCTTTTGGCTGAAACACTGAGCACAATCAGTGGTTCTTCCAGCTTGCGCTGACCCACTTTTAAACATCAAATTAGCCCCAGACCACAGCATGTCAGGCTGTGCTTTTTAAAAATCCAGGGACTGCACACTCAAACACCGAAGGCGGGGGCAAGAGGAGGCCAGAATCAACATCCCTCCAAGTTATTTGGTGTTTTGTTTTTTCTGTCGTAAATGCTCCGTGACGACGGCTGAACGAAACACAGCGACAGAAATGTGTCATTTCTCACATTGTTGGTGTCAGAGGTGGGCATTGTGCCCAAAAACTGTATTCAAGTAAGAGTAGTTAGATTTAAACATATTTTTATTCAAGTAGAGATAAAATATAGACGTTCAATAAATTACTCAAATACGAGTAAGAAAATGATTTGGTAAAAAGTCTGCTGAAGGTACTGATCAAACTACCAATGATTTAATATTTAAAACTTACATAATCGAACTGACCAAAATATAACCTTACGTGGAAACTTTGGAATTTTAAGGACCAAAATGACAATAATTTATATAAGTAACAAAAGATAACAAAATCAGGCAACGGTCTATTTCTGTGCCTGGTGAATGTTTGGTTAAAACATGTTTTTTCATTCAGTGAGTCGAGAATACAGAAATTTTACTCATGTAAAAGTAGCGATACTTCATAATAAAATTACCCAAGTAGAAGTAAAAAGTACAGCTTAGTAAAAATACTCATAAAATTATTTTTTTTTTTTCGAAAATAAAAAGTTACTCAAGTAAATGTAAATGAGTAACCAGTTTCTACCCAACTGTGGTCGATGTTGATCAGGCAATCGGCAGAGGCAGCTACGGTTTGGCAGGCGGACCCCTTTGCCTTTGTGCCTGAGCAAAGCTAAACTTAACACCAAAAGAGAGAGAGAGAGAGAGAGGGAGAGAGAGAGAGAGAGAGAGAGCACTCTGATCCGGTCGCCTCGGCTTGTAAAACACTGTTTTCTCACGCCCAAGGCGGTTGATGTCATGACTGAGCCTTGGCCAAGAGATCCGGCAACATTTCTAAATGGGAGAGGAGAGCCGGCTCTCGGCTTTGTTTAAATGCCTCCTCTTCTCCAGGAATCTTTAAACAGAGCGCTCTCTTCGTGCTGCGAGTCGCCGTCTCCCACACGGCCGCAGGAATCTGTGCAACAGATTCCCATGCGAGGTCCCCGTCCGTGTGTCGGTACCCTGTACACACAGCAAGCTGAAGCAGATATAGACGGGCGTCGTTTAACTCGCCTCCTCATGTCAGTTTGAAGATAACTCTGATGCCACGCTGGCGAACCTCTCTCTCTCTCTCTCTCGCTCTCTCTCTTTCTCTCTCTCTCTCTCCCCGTAAAGCAAACCAGACTCTGATTTTTTGGGGCCGAGTGAATTTCTGCACACAGTCTGCCTAAATTAGAAGATTTTTATTTGGAAGATGTCTTCTTGTTCTGGTGGAATTGGTTTATTTTCTCTCTTTTCTTTCCTTCCTCCCCCTGAAAACATCTGTTTAACTTCCCAGGGTATCAGGTTTCTCCTCTGAGTAACTAATCTGGCAGGAGATGTTGGAGCTAGTGGCAAAATAGGCCAATTATGTGATTGGCTTTTGATTACAGAGCGCTTGGTTTGTCAGATGAGTTTGCCATTTGGATGGTAGGACCTCGTGGGATTATTCGAGCAGACTCTTCTTTTCGGTTTGATGTTCTTCGTAGAGCTGCATGAGGAATAATACGGAAACGGTAATCATATTGATACCCATTGATCTTTTTGATTGGCTGTTTTCAGGTCAGAGATAATCAACGGGTTATAGTACTGCCACCACTTTATTTCCCACGCTGAAATAAAGGGGTAGCTGTACTCTGTTGAAGTACAGATAATCTTGGTAGAAAACCTGCTAAAAGGCTGGAAACCTCTAAGTATAGAGAGAGAAACGAGGGAATGGTTTAGATCGAAGCCTGTTCATGTGCTAGAACGGCTCAAAGCCCAGTCTAGTTGGTTTTATTTTGTGAAGAATAAAACCAACTTTAGTGTCAAAAGTGGATTTTATTTGAAAGTAAATGAAGGACACAATTTTCATTTTTTTTTATTTGAAAAAAAAAATAATACATGAAAATCATGCATTATTTTTCTTTCGTACCACTTTGTGTTCATCTTAAAGGGACAGTATTGTGTGTTTTCTGGACATAGTGCCATTTTATACAGGGTTTCCCCCAGTGTATTATAAGCCTGGCGGGCCACCAGGCTTTACTTGTTCCCTCACCATTGCTTATTTATTTAATTTTTTTTTTGTTTAATCTTTCCATTTTTAAGACTTTATAGCTGATGTTCAGATAATCTTCCTATAACACATAATTATCAAGTGATATTTTCAAAATTTAACTCAAAAACACAACGGGCCGCTGGATGAATGACCTCGGATTGCGGATTGGCTTAGCAGGTTTTCTGGGGGAAACCTTGTTATAGCACAATCAAGTATATCAAACATGACTTAAAAGAAAAGTAACGTTACAATTTCATGCCTTGAAATTGGGCCTCTGTCTCTTTAAGAAGCTCCTGGTCTTTCTGAAGCTCCGCCTTCAGGAAGCCGTCACAACTAAGTTTCTCTATTAACCATTTAACAATGTTTTTACCAGCATTTCGCTGAGAAGTAGCTCCTGTGATGAGCTCAGCTGATGCTCACATCCAATAGATGTTTGCTAACTGTTGCTGCCTCTAGTCTGAAGGAGCTGGGAGATTCACGGATTTCTCAAAGAAGCACTAAGGAACCACAGCAACACTTTAGGTATGTTTTTGATGAGGGAATAAGATTATAACACTTCGTCAATTTTACATTTAATACATTGCAGTTTGTGGTTTTAATTTGACTCTTGAAAGTGTCGATTATTGGATCGTCTTCACTTTCAAACTCGTCATATTTCAATTCGGAGCTGTGAATTTTTCTTGGTTTTGACCTCCATCATTCCCTCTCAGAATGTTTGACACCTCCCTTTCCATCTCCACAGCTGTGCTGAGTTGTGTGTGACAGACTCCAGCGCTGTCGCCCCCTCACCCCTCACCTCCAGCCCCTCCACCCACTCCTGACACTCTCCCACCCTACGCTAGCGGCTTCCCAGCCTAATTGAAGCCAGAACCTGGGAAAATCCTGCAGGTATACAGGACAGGAATCCGGGGATGGAAAATAAACCAAATCCTGAGCGCCGCAAAATTCCTTCACCTCGCTTTCTGTGATCCTGGACATGCGCGTGCCAACCAAAAGCACTCCGCGTGCATGCAGCGTCACCCACTTGAGGACGCCAAAGGTGTCAGACCAGGCCTGCTGTCCTGTAAAGACTCTCTTTCTGACGCCGCCAAAAAGCCTCACCTTCGTTTGATGTTATTTACCAAGGGGTTTTTGAAGCGTCATTTAATACACACACACCCTCAGGGCTGCGGTTCTCGGCTCGGTTCGGTTTTATGTGTGTAAAGTGAAGTATGGCTGCTCAGGATGCAGAGCAGGGTGGGTGGGCAGGTGTGGGGGTGGAAGAAGCGGGGTTGTAATGCTGCCATGTTTGTGAGCAGGAATAACCCATGAGGGTTGTTTAAATGAAGTGTGACACCTGGTGTAAACCTGCGAGGAGCCGTGGGGCGGCCGCACAATCGCACCGAAGCACACTGTCTTTGTTTTCTGCCGGGTTTTGGTTCCTTGACTCTTGAAATCTAACTTGCAGCAGCCTCTCCCCCCCACCTCCCGGTGCACTCCCAGAGCCCTCTCCTCCTGGCTTCCTCCCCTGCTGACTGGGAGGGCAGACAGAGCATGTGAGGGCCCTTTTCCTTCCAATTAGTCTGCTTGCTAATGAGGCCCAACCATCCCTTCTACCGCTGCCATCCACTCCTCCTCACCTCCGTACCTCTGCTTCACCCGTTCTCCTCATCCCCCCTCCACCATCAATCTCTCTGCTTCTTCTAATGCGAATTAGAAGAAGAATTTTCTAATTCACATTAGAGTTACAAAGCTGCCGTTTGTAACTTTTATGAAAAAAAAAAAGTTTTTTCATATGTTTGTTAAAATTATTATGTCGTGACTGTATAATGTGCGAAAAATTCAATCTCCTCTGCCTTCTCCCACAATTCAGTCAAAAACGACCAATCAGGGCCTTAGCGTAGTCAGTCATCCTCTGCTTACATGCTCCATCTTTCATGCTGTTACACTACGGCTAGCTCACTACAACCAAACATGCTAAGAATGCTAACACTAGTTAGCGTGGGGCATAAACGATTCCCTTGTAACGGTGAGTTGTTTTGCCACCATTAGCACATTGAGCAGCGTATATGAGCTTAATTGACAGCGCTAAGACCATCCTCTGACTCTGATTGGTTGTTTTTGACCAGGAGTAGTGCATTTCTTCAGACAGAAATAGAAGCACTGGGAGGAGGTGAAGGAGCTTCATTTTTTTTCACAGATTATCTCCCTTTAGAGACCCTCAAAAATTTGGGCCCTGGGCTACTGCCCTTCTAAGCCGTTTATAAAGTCTGGCCCAGCCTCCTTAGAACATTTTAAATTCATGAATGTAAAAGTAAGACCTTAAAATGTGTTAAACATTCATTAAAAATATGTGAGTTGACATTAAATACATTTATCACAGGTCTTAGATTTTGTTTTAGCAGAACCAGTTCATCTCGTATATTGTATGTAGTTTGTTTTTCTTGTGGGAGCTTTTTGTCAGGCAAAGGTTTGAGACATGCGCAGACATCTTCATTCCATTCTTGCTCAAGGTGGTTACAGCTACCGCTAACTAGCTGCCAATAAACCTTGCTAGCTAGCTAATTCTTCTGCGTCTATCATTGGTAAGTGTAAATTATCACTAGTACGTTAGTCTTTGCCACTGGTTCTCTTCTGTTGCCAACCCGTTTGATGTTTCATCCATTTTGGGTGAAAGAAAGCTTGGCACTACTATATGAAATATGCATTGACTTCTGTGCATTTCGTTTTTCTTTTGTTTTGAGACAAGTCTTAAATTTCATTCATAATGATCTCAAAAAGTGAAGGTTTTTAAGATGAAACCTGCAGAACCCGAGTGTCTTCTAAAGGTTGACGTTACGTCCCAGGAATCACAGCTGAGGTCTCATCATCTCTTATCTAATTCTGCTCTTTGCCAGTAGATGTTTTTTTTTTTCTTCCTCTTTTCTCATTGAGCCGTCAAGCTGAAGGAATACAAACAGCCGAGTCTTCCTGTTGCCCGTCCGATTCGATCCGCGCAGCCCGGGCCTGTTATCGCCGGGCACAGCCACACACTGCCGTACAACAGGGATCCCTCCCCTGCAGAGGTCAGGGGTCGCACTTCCTGTTTCCTGTCTCTTCTGGGTCACGAGAGGGTCTCTCTGCGAGGGTCAGAGACCTCCTGTGTTCCTGCTCTGCCTTTTGTTTGGGATGGCAGCGCTCTCCCGGGGGGGCCACGGCTCAGTTGAGGCGCCTCTCCCCGACCTGCGCTCCTCGACTTTATCATTCCCCCACATGTTCACCGCTTCACATCCCGTCCGACCCCCCCCACCAAACCCCCATGTGTTTTTTTTTAGTAGTTTTTAGCTGTTCTTTCCCTCATTTCTCTTTTCATCTCCTCTCTTTTGTTATTCTCGGGTTTTTATCCATCATTAGGCGAGATGGATGACGACAGCGGCTGGCGGTTTTTGCAGATGACCCGGTGAAGCTTGTGCAAGCGCAGAGTCACTCCACCCTGCTTTTTACAGTGTCTCCTAAAACTATTAAACTTTTCCACATTTTGTCACAACCACTAACTTCAGGATGTTTAATTAGGTTTTTTTTTTTTTATGTAATAAACCAACACAAAGTGTGTAACTGAGGTGGAAGGAAAAAAATCATCCGTGGTTTTAAGATGTTGTGTAAATAAAAAGCGGCCAACGCTTTCGTGTTCAACCACAAACTTTGCCTGCAATCGCAGCTGTAAGTCCTGCGGTGTTCGGTCTCTGCCACCTTTGCTAATCAAAAGGCTGATTGTTGTCGCTCATTCCTCTCGTTCGATTTGGATAGAAAGCATCTGTGGACAACCAGTTTTCAAGTCTTGAAGCAACATCTTGATGGATTTTATGCTTCTTTTTTTTTCAACCTTCATTTTTACAAGTTGAGATTCGAGATCTCATTTACAAGAGAGGCCTGTTCTGATTAAACAAATTACAAACAGCAACAATACAGGTAATTAAGAAATCTTACTGAATTAAATAAGCTAACAAGGTTATTGATTTATGCCTGGACTTTGATTAGGACATTCTAGGATGAATGTACTGCTGGAAATCGAGTCTATTCCTCCAATCTCAAGTCCAGTCTCTAATAGATTTTTTTAAACTACTTTGAGCTCCTCCATCTTACAATTAACTCCTACTTTCTTTTTCAGGAGAAAACAAAAGCATCCCACAGCATGATTCTTCCATCACCATGTTTCACGATATGGATGCTGGAGTATCTGGAGTGCTAGTTGTGCATGCCGTCCAAAAAAGTGCAAAAAAACAGATAATTTGAGAGCAAATCAAAACGAAATCTTTTTTGAGTTAGGGTTGACAAACTACAATACAGAAATGAAATCAATTTTCAAATGGTATCAATTTCATCCCTCTTATATTGATCCGATACTGATACCAGCTCTGTGTCAATATTATCGATATTTTTGGATTGGTCTGCCCACCTGTGCTGTTTACGTGAATTTATGTGAATCTTGTTAGCATTGTGGTTGTTATCCTCAAAAAATTACTTCTTAAACTTGTTGTTTTTATACATTTTCTTGTAACCCATTGCAGATTTGTTTAAAAAAAAACAAACTTCCTTCCACTTAACAATCTTGTTACTTCGTTACGTAAAAAAATATCAAAGTTTCCGACTGTAAAGTGACAAAATATGCGAAAAGTTTCAGAGTTGCATCCTGTTACCCATCGGAGCGCCTCCTGTCTTCCAGTAGGTGTGACCGCAGGACGCCTGGCGACCGTCTGCTGACGGCGGCACAAAGGGTCTCTTAGCAACACGTAATTCTGGACGCCACGGCGATAACGTCCAAAGCAGACAAGCAGCAGACAAAAAGAGATTGTCTTAAAGAGGCGTAATCTGATTTAGCAACCAGAGGGTTGTGTAGGAAGAGGGGACTTCTTAAACGATTAAACCCCAAACGCACAATCAGCCACATTCACAGGCATAAGTCAAGAGTTTCATTTGTTTAGCCTCACAAAACACGCTGAAAATTGCTGTCATACCAGATATATTACAAATGTTAACCCTCCGCTCTCACGCGGCCCTTTGATCCGAACCGAGCCGGAGCGAAGCTTTCCACTCTTTCTGTTTCGGAGGAATACGACAATTTGCTGCATATTTAACTGTAAGGACTGAGAGTGTGTTCAACAGAGTCCTAACGCTCCTGCCAGACACATTTAAAATACCCAGCCGGGATTTTTTTTTTTTTTTTTTTTTTTTTAAAGCAGGGAAATCTGGAAATAGATTTACAAGCTGAGTCAGAAAGGTGGAGTGGACACACGCCCAGTTTAATGTGGGGAGTATAGCCCTCCCTTTTTTTTCTTTTTTTTTTCTAAGACTTTTGTTTCCGACTGGAATGAACAGCAGGAAATTAATGTTGTCTGCATTAACCGTCTGAGGCTGGGCTCCCGTTTCATGACATTCTCAAGTGTTGAACAGATAACAGAGGAGGAGAGGGTTGGGGGGGAGAAAACAGGGACAAGAATGAAACAGCACCCTCCTCCTCCGCTCTGCCCTCCCTCTTCAGATTTAATAAAAGTTGAGTAACGAGTGGAGGGGAGCCGGTGGGAACACGGGCCAGGACAAGCCGACCCAAAATGCCGCTCTGTCCGGCCTGGGGAGCTTTCCATGATTCACTCTCCGCCTGTTTCTGCTCTCCTGAGATGTGCCTCATTCATTTCCACTCGCATGCCTGTTGTCTCAAGCTTCCAGCTCCGAATGGGGGGACATCTGCCTGGATGAGACGGAGCCAGCAGCTCCCTGGACATGTGGGGATTAGCTGGAAGGAAAGTCCATTTCCTCCATTTATCAAAAAAAAAGACGTCTGAGTGCTGAAAGGCAGCGTGTTTGTGTTAGATGGTGCCCCAAGCATTAGCTCCGATGCTGGTTTATAATATGCTGTGCACTTTTGATCTTAAAGGAAAAATTCAGACTATTTAGAGCAGCGCCACGCAATATATAGCAACCATTATGCATATCTTAAAGAAAGATTTTCTGTACCTAATATATGTTTTGGCCTTTATTTAATGGAGCATAAAAAGTTTAGAAGGTAAAAAAAAAAGCTGGTAAAGTCGTTAACAGCAGAGCAGAACTAAAGTTACTTTTCACTAAAACCTTGTTGTTGACATGGAAACACTGAATTTTATGTTATTTTTCAGGCCTTAAATACGACTACCGGTTGTCTGTGATGTTGCTTTGCTGTGAACCCAAAGCACAAAGGCATTAGCATTTAGCTAAAGTATCGAAAGATATATTATTATCATTATAATATTCGCCAATATTATTGTATATCCCACATCCTCCTGATATCTGCAGTCTGAATTTTAATGAGGTTCTGTTCAAAACATATGGCTAGACTCTCATAAAGTAACACTCAGTTCAACCTCTTACGTTCTTTCTTACATTGGTTTACTTTTATATCAGATGCACCAAAAAGAAATTCTTTCTATCTTCCATTCTCAGTGCGTGTTTCTCACAGGAAGATAATTGGTGGTGCACAGCCTCCTACCTACATTTTGGTTTTAAATAATTAGCAACCGATTCCAGCGGGTTAACATTTCACTTGTTAGCCTTTGGATAAACTGCTTAGATGGTTTTTAAATTTGAAGTTGTTTTAAGATGGTAGACACCCACTTTTGTTGTGGTTCCTCTAACATTAGCTGTTAAACCACATTTAAGTTGGTTTTCATATTTCTCCATGCATATTAGCATGTTGAACAACATATATCACATAGATCTAAACGGGAAGAAACAAAATGCATTGTTTTTTGAACATCCAGTCTTGTAATCACTTTGCAGTATCTGCGTCCCTCTTGATTTTTTATCATTTTGAGCAGTGCATGTGTATTGGGATCAATCATGTGAAATGAAGAGCATTTTACTATTAGCGTCACTCTTTTTTCATATTTAAAGTTCAATTCAATAACTGGAAATTCAACCTTTGTGGTCTATGGGTGCCCTTGAGTGTTTAGGTAATTAATAGCCAAAGTAACCAGAAAGTAGGTCATGCTGTCAGTTTCAAGGATCTGGCATTCTGAGGTCAGTGAATCTTCACCTGCACAGAAAGGGAATCTACTCATGTTGCACAAGATTGGGCAATATCATTGGGTTAATGTTGCCATATTTGAGTAGCAGTTGTATGAATGCTGTAGTCGTTGTGCACATGTGGGGCATTTATGGCTTGAACTATCCTATATAAATTAACTCTGGAACAAATAATAAACATTCATATCATCACAGCATAAAGCACCATTTTATTTGTTTGCAAATCATTGCCTGTATACCACATTAGAGTTATGTCTGTTGTTCTGCAACATAAAAGGGCCATTTAGGTCCTGTAGCCAAAATAGAAGGTTAATTGAGTTTACGGCCCGAGCACAAGTTCTGCGGGTAATAAAACCGTGCCTTCTGATTGTGTTTCATGCTTCGCTAAGAAGTTTCTAATGGGGAAAGACATGCAAACAATCAGAGAGTTATACATGCTGGAAATAAAAGCACGGGTTACTGATTTGTAAGAAAAACAAAGGCAACAAAGTTGGTGGACAAGCTGGTGCAGCTTTGACTTTGTGCATTTCTAATAGTTCTGTTCATATTAACGATCAAGACTGCGGCTGGCAAATTAAGTAGTTGAGATTGTTTGAACTGAAACGCATATCTGTTGTTCAGTGTGGAAAAAAATCAAATAGGGCAGCCAAATCTGCAGCAAAAGGCAGCATCTTGTTTTCACTTGTTAGGAAAAAGAGGCATTTTCTGTCCAACCACTACAAACATAAACATGTGGAGTTTGTTGGGAATTTAACTGGAACTTTGTGTCGTGGTCAGTAACAAACTCTCCTGGTTAGCTTGGCATGAATAATATGTGGGTTATGTCCATTTTAAAGTATGGTGGTGATGTTGCCCTTACAAAAGCAGTGGGAGCCTTTTTGGAGTGACATCGTGATCCCTGTGAAATACCAGAATGTCTTAAATACACTAATTGGACAGAATCGGACTGTATGTAGAACTTTTCTAGTCATACTGACCGATCAAAGTGCTTTAAACTAGAGCCACTTTCTCCCATTTGCACTTAGATTCATACACCAATATTCAGATCAGAAGAGTAGGCAAGTTGGGTTTTAGTGCCTTGTTCCGGGGCACATCAACATCAGACAAAAGATTGCTGAAGTCGAACCTACAGCTTCTGGACTACAAGATGTTGACTGCACTGTCCACCTAGCCACAGTGGCTCCCTTGTCTCTAAATCTTGTGTCTGAAGTGTACTTGAAAAGCACTTTGTCTAGTCCAGAGAACTCCAAAGCCCTTTACTCTACATTCAGCCATTCATTCAGACATTCAAATACCACTGTCGCCCCAAATAGCTTAAATTGAGTCATTCTTAGGTCTTTCCTAGCCTGGTAGAAAATAGTCCCTTGTTCTTTGTTTCACTTCATACAGAGGGTCTGGACTCTTAGCTACTGAGAAACGGTTGCTTCCTGGAGGCGTGGACTCTGTTGAAGTTTTCAGTGTTAACCAATCGCTAACATTTGCCAGTGACATATGTAATGCGCCAGTTCAACGCTATGAAGCTTACCAGAAATTGCGTGCGCTCCAAACAACCATCCTCCTCTGCGAAGAGAGAAGTGCTGATCCGAACAAGGCGACTGTTGATGTTAATTCAATATTTGGAAGCGTAGCAAACACGGCCTGAACGGCATCCTTCACTTCCTTCGCTGCCATTGCTAAAACTACAGGCAGACTACAATTCTAAAACAGTGCAGATAATCAACGTCATCGTTCGTCCTTCTGTACGTTGAAGAAAATCTACCAAACAAATCCCACCCAATTGGAGAAATCCTAGCCTGACCTGGGAAGGAAGATGAGAATTGAATGTAACTGCATAAAAAGGCAATGGCCAGTTTATGTGTTTCCCAAGAATAATAGACAACATTTGTGCAAATAAACACAGAAATGGATTGCAAGACAACAAAAAACCCAACTTCTTCCATGGCCATCCCAGTCCTCAAACTTAAATCCAACTGAACATCATGAGATCATGCTACTGCAACCAATCGCTTTGTAACATTTTTTTATCAGGATATTTACTAAATCCTAACCCTAATTACAGTTTTCTTTATAAAGTCTTTATCTGACATGCTAAAGGTTCTGTACAGTTATTGCTTTAATGGGACTCAAGCTTATTGAGTTTGCAGTGCTCTTAAAAACAGGCACAGCTCCTCCGATGCAGTCATTTTATAAAGTGAAGCAATTCCACATTCTTGAGTAAGACCGCATTAGTGGTCATCTACATCATCCCGGAGTCCAAGACCGATTGGGTAAACAAGTCAGTGCTCTGTGTGTCCAACCGAGGAGTGGATCTGAGTGGTGCAGGCACAGAGCAGGGAGCCCACAGTGAGGGGAAAACAACAAATCTGGAGTCTGGCAGCTCATGGGGTTGTGCTCAAGTGAAATGAATTTGTTCTGATAAACACACTAGAACTGGAGTTTATTATTCTTGCTTGTTGATCTGGGACTAGTTTTCAGAAATCAGAGCTTCCTGGGGCCTGATGACTCTTGTCCCACGGGTTATCCCTTACTAACGCCCCGTTCTAAGATTTGGTCTTCGCCACTTGCACCTCTTGGTGTTTTTACTACAGCTGAGATGCTTCTCATCTGTGGTAAAGATCCTTTTTTTGTTGTTGTTGTTTTTGTTTTTAACCTCCGCTTTGGGTAGCAGCATCAGAGTCTGGGACTTAAATTTAAGAAAGAGGCAGGCTTTGTCCCTCGGAGTCCTAACAGCTGATTGAACTGCTCCACACACAGCCACTGCTAAGAAATACTGAGTCTCTTTAGCCGGAGGCTCTGTTACCTCCAGTACAGGAAGTCTTGCAAACAACAAATTTATACAGTGATTTCCTCAACATGGAGATAGAATTCCTTTAAAAATGCTAGAAAAAAAATGCTTGAAATACCAGCCTCTATCCTTTTTTTTTTTTTTTTTTTTTAAAGTTTATTATTATTCTTCACAAAAGTATTAAGCTTTCATGTTACCAACACAAAGTTCAATGTATTTTCTTGGGACTTCATGTGATAAACAATGGGTGTCAGAGTGAAATACTCTGTGGAATACAATTGAATTATCATTGAAAAAATGTTGGAAGTTCTGGGATTTGGATGCAGCCATAGCATTCTGGGATTTGTAGTGCCAGCTCCTAGAGATATTTGGAATGATTTTGTGACCTATGTTTGGGAAATATGTGGAAAAAGCGACAAATAAAGACATTGTTGGTAGGGCAAAATGCAGAAACACCCTCATAATCAAGCAAGGTGGTGGCAGGATTATGCTACGGAGAGGCGTTTCTTCTGCAAATTCAGAGCAATCTTGAAAGGACGATTACCCTAAACATAATGAAATGGTTTAGATCAAACATATTTGTTGGCATGGTTCCATCATTGTTCACACCTTTAATTTTTGAATTTTGACCTTAGATGTATAGGTCAAACAGCTTTGAGAGATTTTGTTTATTATTATTTTAACACATTTTTCAATTGATACATTATGACATTTACACCGTAAGAAAAAACATTCACATAAACAGAGTTAAAAACTAACCACTAAGCATGCAACATTGTTGCAATCTGACTGAGAGGAAGACTCAGTCAGTTTGTTAATCATTGATAAAAAGCAGAAACTCAGGTTTTATTTATCAAAGTGAACATTGTGTCACATTAGGCGCTGTGCGTTTCCACTTAGTACCATCTTTTTTGTAAAACCTGCACCAACTACAAAAGCCACTTAAGACTCAACATTTCTTAAAAACGTCTCCAGATAAAATAAGCAAGTCGCTTATATTCAAGAAACATATTAAAAATACTTTCTATTTCCTTACAAATAGAAGGAAATATCTGTATCTCTCTTAATCCTACACACAAAGCTGTTGATGTTCACTGGACAAAGAAAGAAAGAGACAAATGTCAGTCTCCATAGAAGATGTAAAACAGCCAAAAGACCAGCAGCTCTAACTGCAGCCAAAAGTGATTCTGCAAACTTCAACTCAGCGGGGAGGATGTATACAATTTCACGCCAAACTTTTCAGCAGCAGATTTTCCCCGCCACATGTTTCATTAATATCCCAAACTCCTGCGATGAGAGCAGGTTTGAGTCTGAAACTCTTCAAATCAGGCCAGTCTGTCATCGCCATGTTATCTGGAAAACAGCCCGCGATGACTGGCTGCATTTTAAGCCTTCAGCTCGGCGCAATTATGGGAAAAAGCATCAACATCAGATGGTGAAGGCCCCGGCTTTTGTCAGGAGCGCACGGTAAGTAGTCTTGTTTTGGAGCTTCAGTTTTTGCAGATTAGATTTGCAGACGAGATGAGTCGAGGCATTGATAGAAACATTCAGAGCAGCAGATTCCGTCTGGCCCAAGTCATGCGGGCTTGTCTGGACTAGTTAAAGGAAAGGGAGAGAGAGAGGAGGGACGCACCGCGGGCCCCAATCCCAATCACAGCCACGGAGGAGGCCCCCTTTCTCTAAACACAGTTTCTGCATTTACTCTTTGCCTTCCACAGCGTACCACACTCGTCTAAACAGATTCTAAATGTGTTACTCTGAGACTCTGAAACATGCAGCTGACACCAGTTATTTGCATTCAATAAAAAAAGAACATAACCTCCCCCTCCATCTGAGTTTAGTGTTTCAGGTCACTTAGGCTTACAACATATTTTCCATTTGGTAAAAAAAAAAAAAAGAGATTTTTGCTTTTTTCAAATGTGGAAAGATTGAGATTGTTTTGGTGTGACTTGTGCAAATCAACCACAGAACAAAAGCAAAAACAAATTAAAACTTAAATGGAAGTTTACAAATGTGCTACAGAGTGTTAGGGCCATGCTAAAAAAAATAAAGTTATAGTATCACAAGAATAAAGTTGTAATAATACAAGAGTAAAGTTGTATCAAATAGTGATGATGGTATGACTTTATTCTTGTAAAATTATGACTTTTTTCCTCATAATTTTATGGTTTTATGTTTTAATTTTTCTGAGTGTGACACTAATAGGCTTTGGTACAAATGCCCTCGGGGACAAAGATTTCTTTTTTTGGAGATTTGTTCTCTGGTGTGATGAGACAAAATAGTGTTTGGCCGTACTGACATGAAGGAAGAAGTGTGAGCACCATCTCAACTTTGAAGCACGGTGGTGGCACGATCATGTTTTGCTGCAGGAGGGACTGGTGCACTTTATACTTGAGAGAATCCAGCTCAATGGGAGAAATCCCAGACTGAGCAGTGAAGGGAAATGAGAATCGAGTGGAATTTCACAGGAAGGCAACCAGTAACAGAAAAGAGCATTAGGGAGGGTGTGAGCAGTGATTACGTGAGAATGATTGACATTCTCATTCTAAGACCCTCCTCCTGGTCCTGATTGGATGTTTCTTATGAGGAGTGGTGTGTTTTTGCAGATGGCAGTAGAAGCACAGGAAGAAGGCAGAGGAGTTGAACCTTTTTCACAAACTGTCTCGCACTACTGTATAATGTCATGACATAATATGTTGAAAAGCAACATATTTCTAATAAAAGTTACATACCCCAGCTTTAATGATTTAACAAGAGCGTGAAAAAAAGTTGCGTTTTTTTCCACCATCTCTGGTTTCAGCTGTATGTGCGTTTCGGTGTCGCCTCCCGCAGCTGATAGCCCGGCAGGCTGCAGGTTGATTTCCGTCAGCGCAGATCAAGCGCTGCGGCTCGGAGGCTCAGCTGCAGCTGTCGTGTCAGACAGTGACCCTGTGTATGCAGTTCATATCATGTGTCGGGACGCAGTGACAGCCTTGCGACTTCTGTGTCTCCGCGTCTTGGCCGCTCGTCGCCGAGCGGCCACATGTTTTGGGGGCTCCGTGCGATGTTTCTGCACCGTTTGCTTGCGCTTTTTGTGGTAAAAGGAGGTGAACCCTGCGGCCTGCGGGACGCTTGCTGTCCCACTGATTACACGTTCTTCGAGTCCAGCTGTTTGTCCAAAAAACCCTGCATCATAGTTGGAGCTTACGCGTTTCTTCCATGCCTTCTTTTCCTTTCAACATTTTTGAATTCCAGCAGATTCCCGTCTAGAGCGGGCTCGCGGTTTTTCTCTCTCTCTCTCCCTCTCTTGTGGTGACTCTGGAGGCCCAGGGCTAATCGGGCAGCGGCTCAGCATCGCCAAAAGTGCAACGTCACTTTCAAAACAAACATGCAGGCGACCCCTCCCTGCCCGCAGCAGCTGTGGCCGAGTCAGGCAGTCAGCGGGCAGTAGCCCGCCAAGGCGGACTCAGCCAGAACTAGTGTCCTGTCATCCCTTTGTGGGGAGAGACATGGCTCATTTGCGCCACAGCCAGTTCGCTTCTTCATGCACTATTTTCAACTTTGGTTCATGTGTTTCCATCGTTGGTATTTTCTCAACTCTGCTTCACCCAGCGAGTGTCAGGAAGCAGAACATCGGGTTCTCGGTAGCTGGAGCCGCGCTAACCCCCGTGGCCTATTAAAATGGCATTATTGGTTTGTCTCTCTGTCTGCGGGTCAGCCAGGAAAATTTATCCAGAATTGCCTTGAGGATTCTTATTATATTCTTATTAAACATTTATATGGTCCCCAAAGGATAATATTACGCTGCCTCTTGGTGTGGCATTGCTTCGACACTTCTACCAACTGCTGGGTCGTTTATTTGACCTAAACTCTGTTGTTATCCCTCGATCCCGCCACAGTTACATGAGTTCTGCTGGCAGCTTCTGACCTGGCAGTTTTACATGTAAACAAACGGATCCTTGAGTAGCTGAAATCCAACAATACTCTCTAAAACTTGCTGAAAACACAAAGTATACCTTGATATGGATTAATGCACACAGTGGAAACCAGCTTAGCACTCCTGCAGAACCAAATATCTGTATAATATAATACAGTCCTTCTTATATCTGCTCTTGGGGAGACAGCCAACCAGTTCCAAGGAAAATGAATGACCCTTCAGGACTGGCTGCTTTGGAGATGTTAGCAAGTAGCTTAAGTAGCATTGTAACTAGGTATTTCAGCTTCCCCCAGGTATGCTTTGCTAAGTCCAGAGGGTCTGGACTCTCAACTATTAAGAAGCGGTTGCTTCCTGGAGGCATGGACTCTGTTGAAGTTTTAAATGTTACCAAGTCGCTAACGTTTGGCCGTGGCCCGATTAGCATTTTCTTTCAAATCTGTTAGAAAAAAAAATCTATGAATAAAAAGTAAAATCGCAGTAAAATCTGCAAATATTTAGTTTTTAAGCTAATGATCATTCCGACATATCACAACACAAACCATGTAACATAAGTGACATGACAGACCATTAGAGCCATAAAGTGATTTGATTCAAATCGTTGAGTCTTTTCCATAGTCCTCTGCACTGGTGATGAACTAAGTCTTCATAGGCCAAAAAAGATGAACTCACAATGACTGCAGCTTTTCCTTTGGCAACAACGTGGAATTTAACACATTTTATTACCAACATTACCTCTTTCCTCTGTTGGGTCAGAGTAACATTTTATTCACGGTTCATAACATCTAATATGATGCTGTCAAATGTGAATAAGATCCACACAAAAAATGCAAACCTGCAAAGCCAAAGTTGCAGCTCTACACATTTTATTAAGGCCTTTTTTCTCTGTTGAATGTGGTGAGATGTAGATGCAAATACCGAGCTCTTAAAAGAGCCAAGTGGTTCTTGTCAAGGGTTTTTCCTGCCCTCCTTCATCCTCTTTCTGGTTGCGTTGAAATACCTCACTCGAACATCTTTACAACCGTTTCCCTTTAACAAGGTTTTAGAGGTGGTGAGTCCCATCTAGTTGCCAAGTTGCAAACCACAATAAGGAATTTCAGAGTCCAGTAAATCGATGCGATATGTCAAAGAAATGCATTCTTATTTCTGGCAATGCAAATTGATTAAAAGATTCTGGGGCGCAATTTCTAAAGAGCTGAGTGACGTGTTTCATGTAAAGATCAGATGTGACCCAGGTCTGTTTCTTCTTGGCCTCCCTTCAAAATCAGTCACTCTGACACAATCACACTTCAAACTTTGTGACAAATTATTGCTTCTGGGTAGAAGATGCATTTTAATTCATTGGATTAAGGATAAGCCACCAACTGTCACACAATGGTACAGAGAAATATTTAGGGTCTTCCCACATGAAAGGATTAGTGCGGTTCTTAAGGGTAATGAAAAACATTTCCTTGATATGTGGTCTCCTGTGCTTAGCTATCTACCTAAAGAGTTGATGCAACTTGTGATGAGAGGTCAGAATCCTATAAAGTGGAAGGTCTCACCAGGTCTTAACTAAAGAACACCCTCCTTTTGTATCACTATGCATCTTTCTTTTCCTTTGTCTTATCACCTGGCAAGGTATGTTTGTGTTGTTGACATGTCTATAAATGTCTGCTGACCATTGGATACATGATTTGACATAAATGTGATGTTGTACGGCGGCTTCCCCTTTCTTTTTCTTTTTTTTTGTTTGTTTTTTTTTGGGGGGGAATGGGGGGTTTTGTTTGTTTTTTGTTTTGTTTTGTTTCTCTTCTTCACATACTCATGTAAGGTTATAGGCAGTACATCATATGATGTTCTATTTTCTCTACTTGTGAAACATAAAACTAATAAAAATCTTTATAAAAAAAAAAGAAATGCATTCAGCTTGTGCCGAAAAGGTTGAGTGCATTAATACAATGCCGTAATAGCACTTTTGTTAATAAAAGAAAAAAGGAGTGAATTTTTGTCAAAATACTCTAAAATTTTGAGATGTTTTTTATGTTTTCAACATAAAAAACATTGAAATTTCTGAGCTCCAAAGTCTAAAAGTTGCTAAAACTCCAGAATTTTGAGTTTAATCTGAAAAATATTTAGAAAAAAAAGTTGACATTTCTGAACTCAAAAAGTAAAAAATGCTAAAATCAGATTTTGTTTTATTGAGAAATTTTCTCCAAACAAATGTAAAAAGAAAAACTTAAGTGTTTTTTTCTAGCAAAGGTATATATTCTGTATTTTGGAGGAAATTTCTGCTTACAAATTTTCGACTCTTGAAGCTCTCAAACTTTTTCTTATTATTATTTCTGGGATTGTTTGGAAAGTGTTGTTTTTTCTAGCATGTTAATTTCTCAAACTCAGAAATTTTCAAGTATTTTTCTTGGACATTTCTGAGATTAATCTCAGATTTTTTTTCTCTTAAATTTTCAACTTACTTGAAGGAAATTTCAAACTCAGAAATTTTCTTTTCTTTCCTTTTCTTTTTTTTTTTGCTACAATGGTCCTATAAGCTGTCCTACATTAAAGTCTTATTCATCATGGCGAGGATTTATTTCTGGGAGATAACGGCGCATTTCGACATGACTCCGCAGAAGGGCGCGGTTCTCTGGACAAGTGACGCCTTGCTCTACTACTGACTCGAACCAAGGTGGAAACGCTCGTCCTCCTGCTTGCCTGGCAGTCTGTTTGTCCTTGGTCTAAAGTGAGCAGGGTTTCAGAAATGCTGCGGTCATCGTCCATCTATGGCCTCAATGTTGGGAAATGAATGGAGGTTTGTCGGGCAGCCTTGCTGGGAACAGAATGATGTGTGTTCCCACTTTAAACTTTGGCGTTTACGCCACATCCAAAACCAAGATCGTGTACGCGAGCGGCAGGAGCAGGCTTGTTTATCTCCAGACTGACATAATGACGTAATTAGTGCTCTTTTTTTTTATACCTCCGCTTTCTGTCTCGCGCACACAAATGAGACGTCTGAGCCCAGCCAGACGTCGCAGCTGACCTGAGACGAGGCCATATGAACCCAATTTTCTCCCACAGAAAACTCCCCCTGCCCCCTCCACACACCCCAGAAGATGCAACAACAACCAAAAAATTCATGCTGACGTGTACAGAGAGGAAGGAAATAAATAAAACACAAACAAGCGGGAGGCAATGCGATTAGATGAAACGCCGGTTGGAGGGCAGGCCGCTGGAATTTGGCACATCTGTTGCTTTGGCACGGATCTCAGTGTTTTACGGCACTGGAGACGAACACGAGCCTGGCTCTGAAGGTTAGCTACAAACACATTTATCAATTCTAGGAATTTTTTTTTTTTTTTTTTTACAAACAACATCGTCCAAACTTATTGTAGTAAAGGTGTACTGGAAAAAATAATAGCCCCAACTTAAAAAAATCTAATTGGTCACAAGTAATTGTGCCAAACTATTTACGTTACGTTTACATTTGTTTGACATGACCACTTAATAAACCTAATAAATGAAGTTGGATAAACTTAATTTGATTACTTGTGACCAATTAACACAATACATTTAGGTTGCTCTGATTTTTCAACATATGTAAGAAGCCTGGGCTTAAATATACTTTTATATTTAAAAGTACACCAGTCTTTTATATACACCAAAAGACTTGAAATCCAATCAGAATTTCGAATTTAATAAAATCCCCACGTTTATATTTTGTGTTTTGAACCATTTCTGTGTTCATCTGGATTTTAATCATTACCTTCTTGACAGACCCAATTAGATCCCACTTTCAGTTTCCCAGTAAAGACCGCCAGATTTCTTTTATGATGCCTCAAAGAGTTCATGATACTATGCAGTCTGATAACATTCCCAGAGAAGAGAAACCAGCCCACAGCATCACTGTACACTTTGCATGGGGTTCTTTTCCATTTAATAATCATTTTGTTTTTAAAGCCACACTGTCCTGCTAGCTGTGTAAATGGACTGAACTTATAAAGCTCTTTTCCAGTCATTTTGACCACTCAAAGCACTTTACACTAGAGCCACATTCACCCATTCGCACTCACATTTATACACCAATATGCAGATCGGTAGGCAATTTGGGGTTAGGTGCCTTGCCCAGGGGCACATTGACATGGCAGGAGGAAGCTGGAATCGAACCTACAACCTTCTGATCACAAGACAACTACTCTTGCTCTTACTACTTACTCTTACCAGAGAGCCACAGTCACCCCAGTTATAAGAACTGAAAACCAGCGATCAGGCCTGAAACCTGGGAGTAGTGATGGACTCTGACCTGAACCTTCAGAGCCACATTAAGACAGTCACAAAGTCAGCCTTCTATCACCTGAAGAACATCTCCAGGATTAGAGGGCTTATGTCTCAGCACAATCTAGAGAAACTCATCCATGCGTTTATCTTTAGCCGCATTGATTACTGCAACAGCGTCTTCACATGTCTGTCCAATAAATCAATCAAATAGCTGCAGCTGATCCAGTACTCTGCTGCTTGTGTTCTGACTAAAACCAGGAAGATAGAGCACATAACACCAGTTTAAAGTCCATACACTGGCTCCCTGTAGCTCAGAGAATAGACTTTAAAATACTGTTGTTAGTTTATAAATCACTAAGCGGGTTAGCACCAAAATACATTAAAGATCCGTTGTTGCTGTACCAACCATCTACACCAGGGTGGGCAACTCCAGGCCTCGAGGGCCGGTCCCCTGCAACGTTTAGATGCATCTCTACTTCAACACACCTGAGTCAAATAATGAGGTTGTTAACAGGACTCTGTAGAACTTGACTGCACTTAGGGGGTGATTCAGCTATTGGATTCAAGTGTGTTGGACAAGAGTATGACAAAGGAGGATTTTGTATTGTTCATGGTTGAGGTTGTTAACTGCACTGCTCAAACACAAAGAAAAGTGGAAAAAATTCAAATAGTGAAGGAAGCCCAAAAGTATCTTGAATGTAAGAATGTTAATTGGGAAATAATTAAGGAAAAATTAAATGAGACAATCTTTTCAACCTCAATCATGCAGTGGTGGCCCATATACTTTATGATTGTTATTGTCCAGTGGAATGCAAGAAGTCTCATTATTAATGGTCTAGAGTTTAAGAAATATATTTCAGATTTGACAGTTAAACCTCATTTGATTTGCATTCAAGAAACGTGGCTTAAACCCCAACTGGATTTCATAATTCCTGGGTATACATCAATTACAAATGATAGAAAGGAAAGACAAGGTGGGGGAGTGGCAACTATTGTACAAGATGGTATAAGATATAAAGTGGAATCATCAATAGGGGAGAATTAAGAATCAATAGTTAAGATTTGGATAGGAAATGGTCAAATGTCTGTGATAAATGTTTATAATGCTAACAAGAAGTTGTCCATTCAAGAGCTCAATGAAGTAAATGAACAAAATGTAGGTAAGACTGTATGGTGTGGTGATTTCAATTATAATATTTTATGGGGGAGTCTTAATACAGATGCAAATGGTTTGGTGATTGAAGAATTTTTTGAGATACATTCACTGGTTAGAGTTAACGATGGTAGCTCTATTAGATAATTCCCCACACAGGTCCAAGAAAAAGGATTGAAAAATCTCACGATTTTCAGGAAATTGTATTCAAAAGAACATCAAAGGAGCTCTGTGTAAACCCTTTACCCAGTCTACAACAGATTGTACTACTTGTCAAAATGCTCAATCTTAAATGAAAAGTCCAAGCTACCGTGTCAAGGACGTTCTGGAGAATGCGGGCATCGATCCCGCTACTTCTCGCATGCGAAGCGAGCGCTCTACCACTTGAGCTAATTCCCCACACTTTGCAAGGAAAATTAATCAGAAAACCTCAGGGTTTTAAGTAGGGTCCGTTCCAACGACCATCCAGACTTCTGTGCAAAGCTTGATTGTCTCTCCTTCAGTAAGTGACAGATACAAGGACGAGGTGGCCGAGTGGTTAAGGCGATGGACTGCTAATCCATTGTGCTCTGCATGCGTGGGTTCGAATCCCATCCTCGTTGGAAGATTTAGGTTGTGAAGTGGCCTTGGAAACTTTGTCTTTGGTACTGGTCTACTATGTACAGTTGAAAAATGATCACACTGGCATCTATAAGCCTTGGTCAAGGCTATGTTGCTTATTCTTTCAATTCTGGCATGTACTCTCATGATAAAGACTAAAGAACCAAAATGTCATAAAATGCATTTTGGCACTCAGTCATGCACATAGACTCTGGAGGGAGACTTGAGTACTACACAAGATTCTTGATCATCCATGATGGGACAGTTAAATGACTGAGCACTACAGACAAGAACATTCTGGAGAATGCAGGCATCGATCCCGCTACTTCTCGCATGCAAAGCAAGCGCTCTACCACTTGAGCTAATTCCCCACACATGCCCAAGATAAAGGTTTGAAAAATCTCATGATTTTCAGGAAATTGTATTCAAAAGAACATCAAAGGAGCTCTGTGTAAATCCTTACCCAGTCTACAACAGATTGTGGTACATGTCAAAATACTCGATCTTAAACGAAAAGTCCAATCTACCGTGAAAAGGACATTCTGGAGAATGCGGGCATCGATCCCGCTACTTCTCGCATGCTAAGCGAGCGCTCTACCACTTGAGCTAATTCCCCACACAGCTCCAAGAAAAATGTTTGAAAAATCTCACGATTTTCAGGAAATTGTATTCAAAAGAACATCAAAGGAGCTCTGTGTAAACCCTTTACCCAGTCTATAACAGATTGTACTACTTGTCAAAATGCTCAATCTTAAATGAAAAGTTCAAGCTACCGTGTCAAGGACGTTCTGGAGAATGCGGGCATTGATCCCGCTACTTCTCGCATGCGTAGCGAGCGCTCTACCACTTGAGCTAATTCCCCACACTTTGCAAGGAAAATTAATCAGAAAACCTCAGGGTTTTAAGTAGGGTCCGTTCCAACGACCATCCAGACTTCTGTGCAAAGCTTGATTGTCTCTCCTTCAGTAAGTGACAGAAACAAGGACGAGGTGGCCGAGTGGTTAAGGTGATGGACTGCTAATCCATTGTGCTCTGCATGCGTGGGTTCGAATCCCATCCTCGTCGGAAGATTTAGGTTGTGAAGTGGCCTTGGAAACTTTGTCTTTGGTACTGGTCTACTATGTACAGTTGAAAAACGATCACACTGGCATCTATAAGCCTTGGTCAAGGCTATGTTGCTTATTCTTTCAATTCTGGCATGTACTCTCATGATGAAGACTAAAGAACCAAAATGTCATAAAATGCATTTTGGCACTCAGTCATGCACATAGACTCTGGAGGGAGACTTGAGTACTACACAAGATTCTTGATCATCCATGATGGGACAGTTAAATGACTGAGCACTACAGACAAGAACATTCTGGAGAATGCGGGCATCGATCCCGCTACTTCTCGCATGCAAAGCGAGCGCTCTACCACTTGAGCTAATTCCCCACACAGCTCCAAGAAAAAGGTTTGAAAAATCTCACGATTTTCAGGAAATTGTATTCAAAAGAACATCAAAGGAGCTCTGTGTAAATCCTTACCCAGTCTACAACAGATTGTGGTACATGTCAAAATACTCGATCTTAAACGAAAAGTCCAATCTACCGTGAAAAGGACATTCTGGAGAATGCGGGCATCGATCCCGCTACTTCTCGCATGCTAAGCGAGCGCTCTACCTCTTGAGCTAATTCCCCACACATGCCCAAGATAAAGGTTTGAAAAATCTCATGATTTTCAGGAAATTGTATTCAAAAGAACATCAAAGGAGCTCTGTGTAAACCCTTTACCCAGTCTACAACAGATTGTACTACTTGTCAAAATGCTCAATCTTAAATGAAAAGTCCAAGCTACCGTGTCAAGGACGTTGTGGAGAATGCGGGCATCGATCCCGCTACTTCTCGCATGCGAAGCGAGCGCTCTACCACTTGAGCTAATTCCCCACACTTTGCAAGGAAAATTAATCAGAAAACCTCAGGGTTTTAAGTAGGGTCCGTTCCAACGACCATCCAGACTTCTGTGCAAAGCTTGATTGTCTCTCCTTCAGTAAGTGACAGAAACAAGGACGAGGTGGCCGAGTGGTTAAGGCAATGGACTGCTAATCCATTGTGCTCTGCATGCGTGGGTTCGAATCCCATCCTCGTCGGAAGATTTAGGTTGTGAAGTGGCCTTGGAAACTTTGTCTTTGGTACTGGTCTACTATGTACAGTTGAAAAATGATCACACTGGCATCTATAAGCCTTGGTCAAGGCTATGTTGCTTATTCTTTCAATTCTGGCATGTACTCTCATGATGAAGACTAAAGAACCAAAATGTCATAAAATGCATTTTGGCACTCAGTCATGCACATAGACTCTGGAGGGAGACTTGAGTACTACACAAGATTCTTGATCATCCGTGATGGGACAGTTAAATGACTGAGCACTACAGACAAGAACATTCTGGAGAATGCGGGCATCGATCCCACTACTTCTCGCATGCAAAGCGAGCGCTCTACCACTTGAGCTAATTCCCCACACAGCTCCAAGAAAAAGGTTTGAAAAATCTCACGATTTTCAGGAAATTGTATTCAACAGAACATCAAAGGAGCTCTGTGTAAATCCTTACCCAGTCTACAACAGATTGTGGTACATGTCAAAATACTCGATCTTAAACGAAAAGTCCAATCTACCATGAAAAGGACATTCTGGAGAATGCGGGCATCGATCCCGCTACTTCTCGCATGCTAAGCGAGCGCTCTACCACTTGAGCTAATTCCCCACACAGCTCCAAGAAAAAGGTTTGAAAAATCTCACGATTTTCAGGAAATTGTATTCAAAAGAAAATCAAAGGAGCTCTGTGTAAATCCTTACCCAGTCTACAACAGATTGTGGTACATGTCAAACTACTCGATCTTAAACGAAAAGTCCAATCTACCGTGAAAAGGACATTCTGGAGAATGCGGGCATCGATCCCGCTACTTCTCGCATGCGAAGCGAGCGCTCTACCACTTGAGCTAACTCCCCACACTTTGCAAGTAAAATTAATCAGAAAACCTCAGGGTTTTAAGTGGGGTCCGTTCCAACGACCATCCAGACTTCTGTGCAAAGCTTGATTGTCTCTCCTTCAGTAAGTGACAGAAACAAGGACGAGGTGGCCGAGTGGTTAAGGCGATGGACTGCTAATCCATTGTGCTCTGCATGCGTGGGTTCGAATCCCATCCTCGTCGGAAGATTTAGGTTGTGAAGTGGCCTTGGAAACTTTGTCTTTGGTACTGGTCTACTATGTACAGTTGAAAAACGATCACACTGGCATCTATAAGCCTTGGTCAAGGCTATGTTGCTTATTCTTTCAATTCTGGCATGTACTCTCATGATGAAGACTAAAGAACCAAAATGTCATAAAATGCATTTTGGCACTCAGTCATGCACATAGACTCTGGAGGGAGACTTGAGTACTACACAAGATTCTTGATCATCTGTGATGGGATAGTTAAATGACTGAGCACTACAGACAAGAACATTCTGGAGAATGCAGGCATCGATCCCGCTACTTCTCGCATGCAAAGCAAGCGCTCTACCACTTGAGCTAATTCCCCACACATGCCCAAGATAAAGGTTTGAAAAATCTCATGATTTTCAGGAAATTGTATTCAAAAGAACATCAAAGGAGCTCTGTGTAAACCCTTTACCCAGTCTACAACAGATTGTACTACTTGTCAAAATGCTCAATCTTAAATGAAAAGTCCAAGCTACCGTGAAAAGGACATTCTGGAGAATGCGGGCATCGATCCTGCTACTTCTCGCATGCTAAGCGAGCGCTCTACCACTTGAGCTAATTCCCCACACAGCTCCAAGAAAAAGGTTTGAAAAATCTCACGATTTTCAGGAAATTGTATTCAAAAGAAAATCAAAGGAGCTCTGTGTAAATCCTTACCCAGTCTACAACAGATTGTGGTACATGTCAAACTACTCGATCTTAAACGAAAAGTCCAATCTACCGTGAAAAGGACATTCTGGAGAATGCGGGCATCGATCCCGCTACTTCTCGCATGCTAAGCGAGCGCTCTACCTCTTGAGCTAATTCCCCACACATGCCCAAGATAAAGGTTTGAAAAATCTCATGATTTTCAGGAAATTGTATTCAAAAGAACATCAAAGGAGCTCTGTGTAAACCCTTTACCCAGTCTACAACAGATTGTACTACTTGTCAAAATGCTCAATCTTAAATGAAAAGTCCAAGCTACCGTGTCAAGGACGTTGTGGAGAATGCGGGCATCGATCCCGCTACTTCTCGCATGCGAAGCGAGCGCTCTACCACTTGAGCTAATTCCCCACACTTTGCAAGGAAAATTAATCAGAAAACCTCAGGGTTTTAAGTAGGGTCCGTTCCAACGACCATCCAGACTTCTGTGCAAAGCTTGATTGTCTCTCCTTCAGTAAGTGACAGAAACAAGGACGAGGTGGCCGAGTGGTTAAGGCAATGGACTGCTAATCCATTGTGCTCTGCATGCGTGGGTTCGAATCCCATCCTCGTCGGAAGATTTAGGTTGTGAAGTGGCCTTGGAAACTTTGTCTTTGGTACTGGTCTACTATGTACAGTTGAAAAATGATCACACTGGCATCTATAAGCCTTGGTCAAGGCTATGTTGCTTATTCTTTCAATTCTGGCATGTACTCTCATGATGAAGACTAAAGAACCAAAATGTCATAAAATGCATTTTGGCACTCAGTCATGCACATAGACTCTGGAGGGAGACTTGAGTACTACACAAGATTCTTGATCATCCGTGATGGGACAGTTAAATGACTGAGCACTACAGACAAGAACATTCTGGAGAATGCGGGCATCGATCCCACTACTTCTCGCATGCAAAGCGAGCGCTCTACCACTTGAGCTAATTCCCCACACAGCTCCAAGAAAAAGGTTTGAAAAATCTCACGATTTTCAGGAAATTGTATTCAACAGAACATCAAAGGAGCTCTGTGTAAATCCTTACCCAGTCTACAACAGATTGTGGTACATGTCAAAATACTCGATCTTAAACGAAAAGTCCAATCTACCATGAAAAGGACATTCTGGAGAATGCGGGCATCGATCCCGCTACTTCTCGCATGCTAAGCGAGCGCTCTACCACTTGAGCTAATTCCCCACACAGCTCCAAGAAAAAGGTTTGAAAAATCTCACGATTTTCAGGAAATTGTATTCAAAAGAAAATCAAAGGAGCTCTGTGTAAATCCTTACCCAGTCTACAACAGATTGTGGTACATGTCAAACTACTCGATCTTAAACGAAAAGTCCAATCTACCGTGAAAAGGACATTCTGGAGAATGCGGGCATCGATCCCGCTACTTCTCGCATGCGAAGCGAGCGCTCTACCACTTGAGCTAACTCCCCACACTTTGCAAGTAAAATTAATCAGAAAACCTCAGGGTTTTAAGTGGGGTCCGTTCCAACGACCATCCAGACTTCTGTGCAAAGCTTGATTGTCTCTCCTTCAGTAAGTGACAGAAACAAGGACGAGGTGGCCGAGTGGTTAAGGCGATGGACTGCTAATCCATTGTGCTCTGCATGCGTGGGTTCGAATCCCATCCTCGTCGGAAGATTTAGGTTGTGAAGTGGCCTTGGAAACTTTGTCTTTGGTACTGGTCTACTATGTACAGTTGAAAAACGATCACACTGGCATCTATAAGCCTTGGTCAAGGCTATGTTGCTTATTCTTTCAATTCTGGCATGTACTCTCATGATGAAGACTAAAGAACCAAAATGTCATAAAATGCATTTTGGCACTCAGTCATGCACATAGACTCTGGAGGGAGACTTGAGTACTACACAAGATTCTTGATCATCTGTGATGGGATAGTTAAATGACTGAGCACTACAGACAAGAACATTCTGGAGAATGCAGGCATCGATCCCGCTACTTCTCGCATGCAAAGCAAGCGCTCTACCACTTGAGCTAATTCCCCACACATGCCCAAGATAAAGGTTTGAAAAATCTCATGATTTTCAGGAAATTGTATTCAAAAGAACATCAAAGGAGCTCTGTGTAAACCCTTTACCCAGTCTACAACAGATTGTACTACTTGTCAAAATGCTCAATCTTAAATGAAAAGTCCAAGCTACCGTGAAAAGGACATTCTGGAGAATGCGGGCATCGATCCTGCTACTTCTCGCATGCTAAGCGAGCGCTCTACCACTTGAGCTAATTCCCCACACAGCTCCAAGAAAAAGGTTTGAAAAATCTCACGATTTTCAGGAAATTGTATTCAAAAGAAAATCAAAGGAGCTCTGTGTAAATCCTTACCCAGTCTACAACAGATTGTGGTACATGTCAAACTACTCGATCTTAAACGAAAAGTCCAATCTACCGTGAAAAGGACATTCTGGAGAATGCGGGCATCGATCCCGCTACTTCTCGCATGCTAAGCGAGCGCTCTACCTCTTGAGCTAATTCCCCACACATGCCCAAGATAAAGGTTTGAAAAATCTCATGATTTTCAGGAAATTGTATTCAAAAGAACATCAAAGGAGCTCTGTGTAAACCCTTTACCCAGTCTACAACAGATTGTACTACTTGTCAAAATGCTCAATCTTAAATGAAAAGTCCAAGCTACCGTGTCAAGGACGTTGTGGAGAATGCGGGCATCGATCCCGCTACTTCTCGCATGCGAAGCGAGTGCTCTACCACTTGAGCTAATTCCCCACACTTTGCAAGGAAAATTAATCAGAAAACCTCAGGGTTTTAAGTAGGGTCCGTTCCAACGACCATCCAGACTTCTGTGCAAAGCTTGATTGTCTCTCCTTCAGTAAGTGACAGAAACAAGGACGAGGTGGCCGAGTGGTTAAGGCAATGGACTGCTAATCCATTGTGCTCTGCATGCGTGGGTTCGAATCCCATCCTCGTCGGAAGATTTAGGTTGTGAAGTGGCCTTGGAAACTTTGTCTTTGGTACTGGTCTACTATGTACAGTTGAAAAATGATCACACTGGCATCTATAAGCCTTGGTCAAGGCTATGTTGCTTATTCTTTCAATTCTGGCATGTACTCTCATGATGAAGACTAAAGAACCAAAATGTCATAAAATGCATTTTGGCACTCAGTCATGCACATAGACTCTGGAGGGAGACTTGAGTACTACACAAGATTCTTGATCATCCGTGATGGGACAGTTAAATGACTGAGCACTACAGACAAGAACATTCTGGAGAATGCGGGCATCGATCCCACTACTTCTCGCATGCAAAGCGAGCGCTCTACCACTTGAGCTAATTCCCCACACAGCTCCAAGAAAAAGGTTTGAAAAATCTCACGATTTTCAGGAAATTGTATTCAACAGAACATCAAAGGAGCTCTGTGTAAATCCTTACCCAGTCTACAACAGATTGTGGTACATGTCAAAATACTCGATCTTAAACGAAAAGTCCAATCTACCATGAAAAGGACATTCTGGAGAATGCGGGCATCGATCCCGCTACTTCTCGCATGCTAAGCGAGCGCTCTACCACTTGAGCTAATTCCCCACACAGCTCCAAGAAAAAGGTTTGAAAAATCTCACGATTTTCAGGAAATTGTATTCAAAAGAAAATCAAAGGAGCTCTGTGTAAATCCTTACCCAGTCTACAACAGATTGTGGTACATGTCAAACTACTCGATCTTAAACGAAAAGTCCAATCTACCGTGAAAAGGACATTCTGGAGAATGCGGGCATCGATCCCGCTACTTCTCGCATGCGAAGCGAGCGCTCTACCACTTGAGCTAACTCCCCACACTTTGCAAGTAAAATTAATCAGAAAACCTCAGGGTTTTAAGTGGGGTCCGTTCCAACGACCATCCAGACTTCTGTGCAAAGCTTGATTGTCTCTCCTTCAGTAAGTGACAGAAACAAGGACGAGGTGGCCGAGTGGTTAAGGCGATGGACTGCTAATCCATTGTGCTCTGCATGCGTGGGTTCGAATCCCATCCTCGTCGGAAGATTTAGGTTGTGAAGTGGCCTTGGAAACTTTGTCTTTGGTACTGGTCTACTATGTACAGTTGAAAAACGATCACACTGGCATCTATAAGCCTTGGTCAAGGCTATGTTGCTTATTCTTTCAATTCTGGCATGTACTCTCATGATGAAGACTAAAGAACCAAAATGTCATAAAATGCATTTTGGCACTCAGTCATGCACATAGACTCTGGAGGGAGACTTGAGTACTACACAAGATTCTTGATCATCTGTGATGGGATAGTTAAATGACTGAGCACTACAGACAAGAACATTCTGGAGAATGCAGGCATCGATCCCGCTACTTCTCGCATGCAAAGCAAGCGCTCTACCACTTGAGCTAATTCCCCACACATGCCCAAGATAAAGGTTTGAAAAATCTCATGATTTTCAGGAAATTGTATTCAAAAGAACATCAAAGGAGCTCTGTGTAAACCCTTTACCCAGTCTACAACAGATTGTACTACTTGTCAAAATGCTCAATCTTAAATGAAAAGTCCAAGCTACCGTGAAAAGGACATTCTGGAGAATGCGGGCATCGATCCTGCTACTTCTCGCATGCTAAGCGAGCGCTCTACCACTTGAGCTAATTCCCCACACAGCTCCAAGAAAAAGGTTTGAAAAATCTCACGATTTTCAGGAAATTGTATTCAAAAGAAAATCAAAGGAGCTCTGTGTAAATCCTTACCCAGTCTACAACAGATTGTGGTACATGTCAAACTACTCGATCTTAAACGAAAAGTCCAATCTACCGTGAAAAGGACATTCTGGAGAATGCGGGCATCGATCCCGCTACTTCTCGCATGCTAAGCGAGCGCTCTACCTCTTGAGCTAATTCCCCACACATGCCCAAGATAAAGGTTTGAAAAATCTCATGATTTTCAGGAAATTGTATTCAAAAGAACATCAAAGGAGCTCTGTGTAAACCCTTTACCCAGTCTACAACAGATTGTACTACTTGTCAAAATGCTCAATCTTAAATGAAAAGTCCAAGCTACCGTGTCAAGGACGTTGTGGAGAATGCGGGCATCGATCCCGCTACTTCTCGCATGCGAAGCGAGTGCTCTACCACTTGAGCTAATTCCCCACACTTTGCAAGGAAAATTAATCAGAAAACCTCAGGGTTTTAAGTAGGGTCCGTTCCAACGACCATCCAGACTTCTGTGCAAAGCTTGATTGTCTCTCCTTCAGTAAGTGACAGAAACAAGGACGAGGTGGCCGAGTGGTTAAGGCAATGGACTGCTAATCCATTGTGCTCTGCATGCGTGGGTTCGAATCCCATCCTCGTCGGAAGATTTAGGTTGTGAAGTGGCCTTGGAAACTTTGTCTTTGGTACTGGTCTACTATGTACAGTTGAAAAATGATCACACTGGCATCTATAAGCCTTGGTCAAGGCTATGTTGCTTATTCTTTCAATTCTGGCATGTACTCTCATGATGAAGACTAAAGAACCAAAATGTCATAAAATGCATTTTGGCACTCAGTCATGCACATAGACTCTGGAGGGAGACTTGAGTACTACACAAGATTCTTGATCATCCGTGATGGGACAGTTAAATGACTGAGCACTACAGACAAGAACATTCTGGAGAATGCGGGCATCGATCCCACTACTTCTCGCATGCAAAGCGAGCGCTCTACCACTTGAGCTAATTCCCCACACAGCTCCAAGAAAAAGGTTTGAAAAATCTCACGATTTTCAGGAAATTGTATTCAACAGAACATCAAAGGAGCTCTGTGTAAATCCTTACCCAGTCTACAACAGATTGTGGTACATGTCAAAATACTCGATCTTAAACGAAAAGTCCAATCTACCATGAAAAGGACATTCTGGAGAATGCGGGCATCGATCCCGCTACTTCTCGCATGCTAAGCGAGCGCTCTACCACTTGAGCTAATTCCCCACACAGCTCCAAGAAAAAGGTTTGAAAAATCTCACGATTTTCAGGAAATTGTATTCAAAAGAAAATCAAAGGAGCTCTGTGTAAATCCTTACCCAGTCTACAACAGATTGTGGTACATGTCAAACTACTCGATCTTAAACGAAAAGTCCAATCTACCGTGAAAAGGACATTCTGGAGAATGCGGGCATCGATCCCGCTACTTCTCGCATGCGAAGCGAGCGCTCTACCACTTGAGCTAACTCCCCACACTTTGCAAGTAAAATTAATCAGAAAACCTCAGGGTTTTAAGTGGGGTCCGTTCCAACGACCATCCAGACTTCTGTGCAAAGCTTGATTGTCTCTCCTTCAGTAAGTGCCAGAAACAAGGACGAGGTGGCCGAGTTGTTAAGGTGATGGACTGCTAATCCATTGTGCTCTGCATGCGTGGGTTCGAATCCCATCCTCGTCGGAAGATTTAGGTTGTGAAGTGGCCTTGGAAACTTTGTCTTTGGTACTGGTCTACTATGTACAGTTGAAAAACAATCACACTGGCATCTATAAGCCTTGGTCAAGGCTATGTTGCTTATTCTTTCAATTCTGGCATGTACTCTCATGATGAAGACTAAAGAACCAAAATGTCATAAAATGCATTTTGGCACTCAGTCATGCACATAGACTCTGGAGGGAGACTTGAGTACTACACAAGATTCTTGATCATCTGTGATGGGACAGTTAAATGACTGAGCACTACAGACAAGAACATTCTGGAGAATGCAGGCATCGATCCCGCTACTTCTCGCATGCAAAGCAAGCGCTCTACCACTTGAGCTAATTCCCCACACATGCCCAAGATAAAGGTTTGAAAAATCTCATGATTTTCAGGAAATTGTATTCAAAAGAACATCAAAGGAGCTCTGTGTAAACCCTTTACCCAGTCTACAACAGATTGTACTACTTGTCAAAATGCTCAATCTTAAATGAAAAGTCCAAGCTACCGTGAAAAGGACATTCTGGAGAATGCGGGCATCGATACTGCTACTTCTCGCATGCTAAGCGAGCGCTCTACCACTTGAGCTAATTCCCCACACAGCTCCAAGAAAAAGGTTTGAAAAATCTCACGATTTTCAGGAAATTGTATTCAAAAGAAAATCAAAGGAGCTCTGTGTAAATCCTTACCCAGTCTACAACAGATTGTGGTACATGTCAAACTACTCGATCTTAAACGAAAAGTCCAATCTACCGTGAAAAGGACATTCTGGAGAATGCGGGCATCGATCCCGCTACTTCTCGCATGCTAAGCGAGCGCTCTACCACTTGAGCTAATTCCCCACACAGCTCCAAGAAAAAGGATTGAAAAATCTCACGATTTTCAGGAAATTGTATTCAAAAGAACATCAAAGGAGCTCTGTGTAAACCCTTTACCCAGTCTACAACAGATTGTACTACTTGTCAAAATGCTCAATCTTAAATGAAAAGTCCAAGCTACCGTGTCAAGGACGTTCTGGAGAATGCGGGCATCGATCTCGCTACTTCTCGCATGCGAAGCGAGCGCTCTACCACTTGAGCTAATTCCCCACACTTTGCAAGGAAAATTAATCAGAAAACCTCAGGGTTTTAAGTGGGGTCCGTTCCAACGACCATCCAGACTTCTGTGCAAAGCTTGATTGTCTCTCCTTCAGTAAGTGCCAGAAACAAGGGCGAGGTGGCCGAGTGGTTAAGGCGATGGACTGCTAATCCATTGTGCTCTGCATGCGTGGGTTCGAATCCCATCCTCGTCGGAAGATTTAGGTTGTGAAGTGGCCTTGGAAACTTTGTCTTTGGTACTGGTCTACTATGTACAGTTGAAAAACAATCACACTGGCATCTATAAGCCTTGGTCAAGGCTATGTTGCTTATTCTTTCAATTCTGGCATGTACTCTCATGATGAAGACTAAAGAACCAAAATGTCATAAAATGCATTTTGGCACTCAGTCATGCACATAGACTCTGGAGGGAGACTTGAGTACTACACAAGATTCTTGATCATCTGTGATGGGACAGTTAAATGACTGAGCACTACAGACAAGAACATTCTGGAGAATGCAGGCATCGATCCCGCTACTTCTCGCATGCAAAGCAAGCGCTCTACCACTTGAGCTAATTCCCCACACATGCCCACGATAAAGGTTTGAAAAATCTCATGATTTTCAGGAAATTGTATTCAAAAGAACATCAAAGGAGCTCTGTGTAAACCCTTTACCCAGTCTACAACAGATTGTACTACTTGTCAAAATGCTCAATCTTAAATGAAAAGTCCAAGCTACCGTGAAAAGGACATTCTGGAGAATGCGGGCATCGATCCTGCTACTTCTCACATGCTAAGCGAGCGCTCTACCACTTGAGCTAATTCCCCACACAGCTCCCAGAAAAAGGTTTGAAAAATCTCACGATTTTCAGGAAATTGTATTCAAAAGAAAATCAAAGGAGCTCTGTGTAAATCCTTACCCAGTCTACAACAGATTGTGGTACATGTCAAACTACTCGATCTTAAACGAAAAGTCCAATCTACCGTGAAAAGGACATTCTGGAGAATGCGGGCATCGATCCCGCTACTTCTCGCATGCTAAGCGAGCGCTCTACCACTTGAGCTAATTCCCCACACAGCTCCAAGAAAAATGTTTGAAAAATCTCACGATTTTCAGGAAATTGTATTCAAAAGAACATCAAAGGAGCTCTGTGTAAACCCTTTACCCAGTCTACAACAGATTGTACTACTTGTCAAAATGCTCAATCTTAAATGAAAAGTCCAAGCTACCGTGTCAAGGACGTTCTGGAGAATGCTGGCATCGATCTCGCTACTTCTCGCATGCGAAGCGAGCGCTCTACCACTTGAGCTAATTCCCCACACTTTGCAAGGAAAATTAATCAGAAAACCTCAGGGTTTTAAGTGGGGTCCGTTCCAACGACCATCCAGACTTCTGTGCAAAGCTTGATTGTCTCTCCTTCAGTAAGTGACAGAAACAAGGACGAGGTGGCTGAGTGGTTAAGGCGATGGACTGCTAATCCATTGTGCTCTGCATGCGTGGGTTCGAATCCCATCCTCGTCGGAAGATTTAGGTTGTGAAGTGGCCTTGGAAACTTTGTCTTTGGTACTGGTCTACTATGTACAGTTGAAAAACGATCACACTGGCATCTATAAGCCTTGGTCAAGGCTATGTTGCTTATTCTTTCAATTCTGGCATGTACTCTCATGATGAAGACTAAAGAACCAAAATGTCATAAAATGCATTTTGGCACTCAGTCATGCACATAGACTCTGGAGGGAGACTTGAGTACTACACAAGATTCTTGATCATCTGTGATGGGACAGTTAAATGACTGAGCACTACAGACAAGAACATTCTGGAGAATGCAGGCATCGATCCCGCTACTTCTCGCATGCAAAGCAAGCGCTCTACCACTTGAGCTAATTCCCCACACATGCCCACAATAAAGGTTTGAAAAATCTCACGATTTTCAGGAAATTGTATTCAAAAGAACATCAAAGGAGCTCTGTGTAAACCCTTTACCCAGTCTACAACAGATTGTACTACTTGTCAAAATGCTCAATCTTAAACGAAAAGTCCAATCTACCGTGAAAAGGACATTCTGGAGAATGCGGGCATCGATCCCGCTACTTCTCGCATGCTAAGCAAGCGCTCTACCACTTGAGCTAATTCCCCACACAGCTCCAAGAAAAAGGTTTGAAAAATCTCACGATTTTCAGGAAATTGTATTCAAAAGAACATCAAAGGAGCTCTGTGTAAACCCTTTACCCAGTCTACAACAGATTGTACTACTTGTCAAAATGCTCAATCTTAAATGAAAAGTCCAAGCTACCGTGACAAGGATGTTCTGGAGAATGCGGGCATCGATCCCGCTACTTCTCGCATGCTAAGCGAGCGCTCTACCACTTGAGCTAATTCCCCACACTTTGCATGGAAAATTAATCAGAAAACCTCAGGGTTTTAAGTAGGGTCCGTTCCAACGACCATCCAGACTTCTGTGCAAAGCTTGATTGTCTCTTCTTCAGTAAGTGACAGAAACAAGGATGAGGTGGCCGAGTGGTTAAGGCGATGGACTACTAATCCATTGTGCTCTGCATGCGTGGGTTCGAATCCCATCCTCGTCGGAAGATTTAGGTTGTGAAGTGGCCTTGGAAACTTTGTGTTTGGTACTGGTCTACTATGTACAGTTGAAAAACAATCACACTGGCATCTATAAGCCTTGGTCAAGGCTATGTTGCTTATTCTTTCAATTCTGGCATGTACTCTCATGATGAAGAGTAAAGAACCAAAATGTCATAAAATGCATTTTGGCACTCAGTCATGCACATAGACTCTGGAGGGAGACTTGAGTACTACACAAGATTCTTGATCATCTGTGATGGGACAGTTAAATGACTGAGCACTACAGACAAGAACATTCTGGAGAATGCAGGCATCGATCCCGCTACTTCTCGCATGCAAAGCGAGCGCTCTACCACTTGAGCTAATTCCCCACACAGCTCCAAGAAAAAGGTTTGAAAAATCTCACGATTTTCAGGAAATTGTATTCAAAAGAACATCAAAGGAGCTCTGTGTAAACCCTTTACCCAGTCTACAACAGATTGTGGTACATGTCAAAATACTCGATCTTAAACGAAAAGTCCAATCTACCATGAAAAGGACATTCTGGAGAATGCAGGCATCGATCCCGCTACTTCTCGCATGCAAAGCGAGCGCTCTACCACTTGAGCTAATTCCCCACAAAGCTCCAAGAAAAAGGTTTGAAAAATCTCACGATTTTCAGGAAATTGTATTCAAAAGAACATCAAAGGAGCTCTGTGTAAACCCTTTACCCAGTCTACAAGAGATTGTGGTACATGTCAAAATACTCGATCTTAAACGAAAAGTCCAAGCTACCGTGACAAGGACGTTCTGGAGAATGCGGGCATCGATCCCGTTACTTCTCACATGCGAAGCGAGCGCTCTACCACTTGAGCTAATTCCCCACACTTTGCAAGGAAAATTAATCAGAAAACCTCAGGGTTTTAAGTATGGTCCCTTCCAACGACCATCCAGACTTCTGTGCAAAGCTTGATTGTCTCTCCTTCAGTAAGTGACAGAAACAAGGACGAGGTGGCCGAGTGGTTAAGGCGATGGACTGCTAATCCATTGTGCTCTGCATGCGTGGGTTCGAATCCCATCCTCGTTGGAAGATTTAGGTTGTGAAGTGGCCTTGGAAACTTTGTATTTGGTACTGGTCTACTATGTACAGTTGAAAAACGATCACACTGGCATCTATAAGCCTTGGTCAAGGCTATGTTGCTTATTCTTTCAATTCTGGCATGTACTCTCATGATGAAGACTAAAGAACCAAAATGTCATAAAATGCATTTTGGCACTCAGTCATGCACATAGACTCTGGAGGGAGACTTGAGTACTACACAAGATTCTTGATCATCCGTGATGGGACAGTTAAATGACTGAGCACTACAGACAAGAACATTCTGGAGAATGCGGGCATCGATCCCACTACTTCTCGCATGCAAAGCGAGCACTCTACCACTTGAGCTAATTCCCCACACAGCTCCAAGAAAAAGGTTTGAAAAATATCACGATTTTCAGGAAATTGTATTCAAAAGAACATCAAAGGAGCTCTGTGTAAACCCTTTACCCAGTCTACAACAGATTGTGGTACTTGTCAAAATGCTCAATCTTAAATGCAAAGTCCAAGCTACCGTGACAAGGACGTTCTGGAGAATGCAGGCATCGATCCCCCTACTTCTTGCATGCTAAGCGAGCGCTCTACCACTTGAGCTAATTCCCCACACTTTGCAAAGAAAATTAATCAGGTACCCTCAGGGTTTTAAGTAGGGTTCGTTCCAACGACTTTCCAAAGACTTCTGTGCAAAGCTTGATCCTTTCCCCTTCAGTCAGTAAAGGAAACAAGGACGAGATTGCTGAGTGGTTGTGGTGATGGATTGCTAAACTGGTGTGTTCAGCAAGCGTGGGTTCAAATCCCATCCTTTTTGGAAGCTTTAGGTTGAGAAGTGGCCTCAGAAACAGTTAACTTTGTCTATGATATGGGTGTGCTAATGGACAGGGATCTACAGCTTTTGGTCTAGGCTAGATTGTTAAAATGCCCGTTTAAACAGCAGCTCGTTTAGCCGGGCTTTAAAGACAGACAGCGTGACAGAGTGTGTTTGATTTGGGAATGTGGACGTTTACTCGAAATAGTAGAATCATGTGCATATGTTGTACATTTGCATTATAAAGATGCTTTCTTTCCAGAAAGGCGCATTCACTAAGCTGCACCGGTACTGGTATTACTCACTGCTCTTTTTTTAAGTTTTGCTCAGAGCTCCAGGATGATCAGTCTGGATTAATCTAAACCCTAATAAACTCTCATTAACAGAAGATAAATATGATCTCTGTACAAATCCTTCCATTGGCGATGTTTTCTATCAGAGCCAAAACGCTCCACAATGCGACATATTTTTGCGCAGCTATGTACATACGGGATTATACACATCTTAATCACCTTAAAAATAATCAAACCTATATGGAGTTAATCTGCTTGTCCAACGCTGTTTTTTTTTTTTTTTTTTTTTTAGTGAGAATGAAATTACCCCATAGATGCATTCCATGCGCTTCGGCCAACAGACCAATGCATTACATGTTTATGAGACAAAAACTGAGGAAACGTACTATTTACATTTGAGTGAGGTTTTCACATCCTTTTATTTTCTTTATTTGTGTGCGTGTTAGTTTATTGTCTTTGGATAAATGTGGTTCAGTTTCACCGTTTACGTTTAAGCAATGAAATATTAAAATCATGAAAAACATCAGTTTGGTGCTTCTTGATCTAAATAACTCTGAATGTAGTCAGCTTTCAGTGTATTTAGTTGAGTATTGACGCTTTGTAGTTTGATATTGTTCACAGAAAAGGTTTGCGTGGCTGCCGCACATTTTAATGTCAGCGAAAAAGTGTGCGTGTATTTACACAAATTTTGACGCAAAGTTAATTTTTATACATGCCGACTTTAGTGTAAAATATGGGACCGCACATTTTTTGTGCGTACGCACGCTTTATGCATGAGGCCCCTGGATTGGAAGTTAATAAATGCTTTAGGTATAAATGTTTCTATGTGATGTGGCAAAATGGAAAAAATGATCTGCCAATAAATTCACCTAACTTAGACATAAAACAAGCATAATACTTGCAGGCACAATACAGCAGCTATTCATTCTAAAAGACAATTGAAAAACCTGTAATCAGTAAAATATTTAATAGCAAGGCTCTCATTTTCATAAATTACATCTTTATGTGTGTGTTGGTGTAATGCATATGTCGTCTCCACTGGCTCGGTTTGACCAAGTTCCTGTTGCTTCAAACTTCAGTTATTTATCTGACTGTAGATGTGGTTAAGATCTGTAGTCAGATCTTAACCACAGATCTGACTGTAGAGCAATTTCTTGAAGATAAGATCATCAGCCTTGATTGTTTTCTTATTTACATCATTTTGAAGACTATCTGGCATAAAGAGTTACCAAATGAATGTTTATTGATGTTCTTATCAACTTAAAAAGTATAGTATCAATGAAAAAAGTTTGTTTAAAGCACCTTTTTCTCTCACCGCTGACATTTGTCTTTCTACACCCTTTAACTGCTTATATTATAAGTCCTGAAGCACCAACAGGACAGGTTTTTATTTTTTTCAAAATAAAAGAAGGCACAAACACTCTGCTCATCAAAACATTTTGATTGATTACTTAGTGACCCTGGTGATAATAGACACACAGTCTGGTTTTGGTTGCCCGGTGTGAACTCCTAATTTTTTAAAAAATTAAATTTTTTGTTTGTTTGTTTCCACTAATTAAATATCCTGATTTGTTCACCAGTTGTTCAAAATGTAGCAGACTTTGCTAAAGTGCTCTGGAAAACATCTCTGTTTTCACATCTGTGTCCAACCTGGACGCACTTCCTGTTAAATCGGTTTTCTCCAACTTGCTCACTTTGTGTTTGCTTCATAAGGGCTTTTGCACTTTTTTGTCTTGCTTTTTGGTCTATTTTGGTTCCCGTAAGGTCGCAGAGTGTGGCCTTACGTGACCCGGTGAGCTGTAGCCTATAAGCACAACAAACATTAAGCGTTCACTCCTTCCAGTCTTTCCCAGAGCATTCTTTAATTTTGGATCCTTGATTTTCACCCGGCCTGTGTGTTTTTCTGCGCCCTTACCCTGTGACAACTGCCGTAGACAACCAGTGTTTGCCAGTAAGCGCGCAGTTTGCCCCAGCGCGCTCACCTCTCAGTTTATTTTTCTACCAGTAAATTACATGGACCGAAAGCCGCAGCTGTTTGAGTGAATCACGTTTGGACAAAAATAACAAAACCGGCAGAAATCAAAAAAAAAAAAAAAAACATGCTTTGCTGCCTGGTGATTATAAGCGTTTGGTAAACAGCGATACCCTCAGATCTCGCCAAGTTTTTGTCTGGAATTCCCCTCATACTCCTGTAATGATGCAGAACATGCTTGGGCCCGGAGACAAACCTTACTTCTCTGCCCCGGCTTTGATAAACCGTTAATGCAGAGCACCTCACATGATAGGCCAACACTAAAGCAGTGCATAATAGTAAAATGGAAGGAAGATGATATGTAGGTTCACTTGTCTTTCTAGAAATAAAGCTAAAAGCATTTCTTTCCCAAGTTTTGTCAGCTCCCCTTAACTGAGATTGCTCAGAAAATAATGAGCATGAAGCGACAGTGGAGAGGAAAAACTCCCCTTTAACAGGAAGAAACCTCCAGCAGAACCAAAACCGGGCTGGAGAAAGTAAACAGAAGCCCTGATCCAGGAGTCCTTTTGTATGTTAAAGAAGAGGATACATAAAAAAAACAGAGAGAACATGAAGTTAAAAGCTGAAATAACAACAAATAAGGAAAATTGGAGAGTAGAAAGAAAACATAGCAAAGACAAAAAGTGGTAACTACGTCCTCTAGCAGCCTGAACCCATAGCAGCGTTTACAGAGATGGCTCAGGATGACCTCAGGGTTTATTTGTGACGAGGACAATCTTTAATTCTATTCTGGATTTAACAAGGAGCCGACAAAGAGAAGCTAAGATGGGAGAAATGTGATCTCTCTTTCTAATTTTTCAGGTTTTTAAACCCTTCAAATAAAAATAGCCTCAGAAATCTGGGTGCTCTCTTCGACAGTTCTCTGTCATTGGACAATCATTGCAAATTGTTAGTTCGCAACTGTTTTTATCATTTAAGGAATATTTCGAAGCTGCAAGCTATTTTATCACAGAAGGAATTAGAAATGATTGTCCATGCTTTTATTTCTTCTTGTTTAGATTATTGTAAGAGCCTTTTAGTGGGGATAAGTAAATCCTCCATGGCTTCTCTTCAGTCTGTGCAAAACGTTGCAGCCAGGCTTTTAACTAGAACACACAGAACAGATCACATAACTCCTGTTTTGGCCTCTCTTCACTGGCTCCCGGTGTATTTTAGGACTCATTTTAAAATTTTGGTTTTAACTTTTAAAGCACTTCATGGTGAGGCTCCCAAATATATGTTGGACCTTTTGAAGCGTCTCTGACATCTAGGACTCTGAGGTGTTATAATCAGATGCTGCTGTCGGTTCCCAGAACTCATTTTAAAACTTGTGGTGATAGAGCATTTCAGGTGGTGGCCCGAGGCTCTGGAACGCTCTCCCTCTATCAATGCGCTGCTCCGAGTCGATCTGAGGCATTTAAAAAAACGTCTCAAGACTTATCTCTTCAGAATGGCTTTTGGTTAATTCTGTTAATTGATTTTAGATTATTTTATTATTGATGTTTCCTTTTTTGTAAAGCACTTTGTGATTTTTATGTCTGTGAAAGGTGCTGTATAAATAAAGTTTACTTACTTACTTTTCATCAGAGCTCATGTAGGATCAGCTGAAGGCTTCTAGCTGCATTTTATTTGGACTTCCTGACAGTAAAGAAACAAAGTAGTCCAGCCTTGAAGTAACAAGTGTTTCAGCATCACTCCTGGACAGGCCGTTTCTAATATTGGCAACATTTTGCAGATGAAACAAGGAAAAATCTGGAAACTTGCTTAATATGGAATTTAAATGATATATTATGGTTTTTCAAGGGTCCTGGTCCAAAGACGACAACTTTTCTCAGAATTTCAAGGCATGAAATGAACTCTTCCAGATTTTCATATCTTTAAGAGACCCCTGTGATCTGCTTAACTGGTTGTTTCCATCAGATGTTCACATCCAGTCCGACAGGTTTAACGCAGAAAAAGTGGCAAAAATATCAGAAACATGTAACAAAGCATTTTTACTGAGCATTTATTGAGGAATGTCAGAAATTAAATAAAGATCAAAAAAATTTTTCTTAGTAAAATATTTTGAAAAATCGTGAATCATTTTCTTTTTACCTTGAAATGATGCTCTTCTTTGTGCGGCACGGATTCCTTTAACGTCTTTGCGTTTCCCTGTCCACAGCTGCTCAACATGGTGACGGTGTCCGAGAAGCGATGGCGAGCGCGCTCAAGAGGAGCCGACGCCGACGAGGGGTTCGCGAGCGGCGACTGCGACGATGAGGACGAGTGCGCCGAGGTGTCGGGGCTGGGGCCTCCTCCGAGACGCAAACGGCTGCGGATCTTCGCAGGTCAGACACACAAACGGCACCTTCACAACAACAAAATCGGCTGGACGATAAACTGTGCAAGTAGTTGTCACGATAAATGATAATATTGGTTTTGAGGTGATATATTGATCCGTCGTACGCATTTGTCCGAAATTGGATTTCTGCGAGAAAGAAACGTTCAGCCCGGGCTAATGTTTACAATCAAGCCCACTAACTCAGTCAGAGCCATTTACTTCAATGCTGGTGAGCAAGCGGACGGATCTAGAGGCGGTGAGATCACAGCCCTGGGCTCGGCAGTGGGGTGTTTATGTGGCTACGGCGCACGCTGACACCAACGTGACACTTCCTCTGGTGGCCGACCCCGTTGGCGTCAGCATTCATGAAAAATGTCAGACACGGTCAGTAAAAGACGGGTAGATGGTTGCTGTTTCCTCACAGACTGAGATTAAATCAGGTTCTTGTTTCAAGTCCTGAAATTATTTTGAGTAATTTCAGGATGGCTGAAATTACTTCTGTTTTCTAAATGTCAGAACAACGAGAGAGAGAGAAAGTTTTTAATTCCTTTACTTTCTTAAACCTTTTGAAGTTTACATAAATTTCTCTAGTATCTTTACAAAAGCGTCTAACAATAACTTTATTGGGTTTTGGTCCATTCCTCCTGACAGAACTGCTGCAACCGAGTCAGGTTTGCAGCAGAGGTGGGCAGATCGATCCAAAGCATTTTTATAACAACTGACGTTACCATGGTTACTCGATTGTGCTACAAAATGGCCCTATGTGCCTGGAAAACGCATAATACTCCCCCTATATCTTAAACTTTCAGTTAAAAAGATGCTGCATGTTTTTGTGCCTTGTATATAACCATCCCGTTTTCAGCTGTAGATGAGAATAATATTAATAATGAAAAAGATTTAAACTGCTGGAAGAAAGAAGATGAACCCATCCAGAAAGGAGGAACGAGTGAGTTCGATTTGCCAACATAAATCCAGAGCAGCTGAGCCGTCACCACGGTGGGAGTCGTCCTCCAGTGGCGGAGGTTTGGGTCTGCCAGGCCCAGAGCGCTGGGTTGGGGGCGGCGGGAGAGGAACTGAGGGTTCACTCAGAAGGCCGTGAGAGTCCGATGCCCTCTCTTGCTTTGCTGCTGGCCTCAGCACGGAGTCATCACACCGCCTGCCCTGACTTACAGGCTGCTGAAAGCTCCACTTTAGACTTTGATCTGATCTCTTGCGAGAGCCGTGAATTCAGGCCGTTTTGTGCGTTCCTCTCCTGAGTGCGTGCGTGCATCACCGCTTTGCAGACTCCGAGGAGTCCATCCCACTCGCTGGCAGATATAGCTGCCAATAGCTCGCGATGACTTGGCAAAAAAACGCTGACCCCGCTCGGTTTCCATTTGGTCAAACGGGAGGGGCTGGAGTTCGAAGGTCAACCTGTGGAGCACGAGGCCTAATGGGCTCCCTGTCTGTGCTCCGCTCCTCTGAGATGGACGAGCCAGATTTAGTTTCACAAAGCCCCCGCACAAATGTGTGTTTTACATGCTGGAGTTGGGGAGGGGGAGAAAGGTAGTGGAAGCCACAATAACAGGGTGCAGACAGGACGGACACATGGCTGGGACCCCGACACAGCTTCCCTGTCAACCTGCTGACCACACCGGCGATGTTCCCAAACAGGCGCGATGATTGATCTCTCCTCGGCCATGAGCATCTCATAACTGACGCCGCTCACACACTCACACACAGATGCACACGTGCCTCCCCCGCCGACCAATCAGAGCGCCCGGTTAAACATTCCCCTCAGCATACCAGGCCAGTGCAGCTATTCCAGGACGGGGGACCCCCCGTGCAGCAACAACCCCTAAAGAAAGACCTGCAGTCAGGCACTGAGCTGGGTCCTGCAGAAGTGTTCACACTGTTTTACCTTTTTTATGTTTCGTAAGAAAGCCTTATGCTAAGTTTTTTTAAGGGATTTTTATTTTATTTTTATTTTTTGTCAAAATACAAAAGAATGCATATAAAACTTTACACTTTTGTATTCTACCCCTAAATAAACAATTTTTACATTTCTTTGAGAAGTTGCTTTAAAGGAGAAATTGTACGTAACTTTTAAAAATCTTACTATCAATGAGTCTGGAACGTAGTTTAGATCGAGCCTAAAGGAATCCGACCTGGCCCAAACCCACAGGCATTGTGTCTGAGCCTGATCCGACTAATTAGCTTCAATTATAGACCGGAGGCAGAGGTAAACCCAACATATTATTTCCATTGAGATTTTACTGATTTACTGACCATTTATGTAAGCAGTGTAACTTCTGGCATTTTTAGCTGTTGTTTAGGGTTTTCCAGCTCCATTTTGCTGCTTGTTGTAACCCCACAGTGGGTCAAGTGCAAATCATCTGGGATGTGTGATTGATAGGAGCGGAGCAGAGTGATGCCACGTGCAATGCACTGCAATTGTTGCAGTCTAGTGAACTTCTGTGCCCTACTTAGGTTCTTTCTATCCTCAACAGGGTAACCTGCCTGCAGTAAGTAGATTAACAACTTTAGTGCATTCTCAGTTTTTTGTTATTTTTTTATTTTTTGCTGTGCTGAGGGTAAAAATGGCTCTTTGGGCTGCACAGGCTGCAGACCCCTGGTTTAGATCAGATCATATTCACGTACTAAAATGGTCCTGTCAAAGTCCAGACATAAATTTTTCCAAGAATTTGTGGCAAGAAAATTAACGTCTACGGACAATCTCCATCCAGTCTGAGGCATCTTGGGCTATTTTGCAAGCTTGTGCAAAACATTTCAGTCAGGAGCTGGTAGCAACATAAACCAAACTATACTATAACATATTGACTCACAGGGACTGGTACAACAACAAAACTACTTTGTATAGCTCTATCGAATAAAATCCCAAATAAATGGCAGATTGTGGTTGTAATTTGATAAAATATAACAATGTGCTATGGACTCTTCTACAACACACATCAAACATACTGGCTGCTAAAATCTGTCATTTTAGCAGCTCTGGCATTCTGACTCCATGGAGTCAGAATGCCATGGAGACGGTCGGATGATTTATACAAATTGTTGCTTGCGCACTGTTTCAAACAAGCTGATGTAACGTCAGCTGACTCCTTTCCTAACTTTAACGTCCGTCCCGTAGCTAAAACAGGACACATCCCCCACCTCTGTCGGTGGGAATGCCCACAGAGTAATCTGTTGGTAGTGCTTGGGACTCCATTTTTTTCCCCTAAATCCATTAATCTTGGATTTCACGTGCTCCTGATAAGGGCTCACCTGTGTTTCTGTGCTTTCATGCACACCTGCTCCCCGACTGTACCGCCTCTGCGGAGAACAAAAGAACACGCCACCATCCCCACAAAAAAAAACACCTCACCTCGCAGATTTCTTTTTCTCTTCATACTCTCATACTCTTCCCCACCTCTCCTGCTGTCAGATAAGAGATGTACTGCTGCTTCAGAAACTTGATGATTCAGAATACATTAAGCTGAAATTGGATTTAAATTGATCCTTCCCTGCGGTGGTCACATTAATCATTAGTTTCCAGGTGAGATGAACCGGCACGAGAGCGCTGAAATTGTGGGCAAAATCACTTCAGGGATTTTAGAACAACTCCACAGGAAGTAACTGCGTGCAAAGAGGTGGGATAATCAGTTTTTTTGGCCCTATGTGTTGGAGTGAAGCTTTGTTTCTCAGCTCCCACCCTGACAAGCGAACAGAGCTGTTGTTCCGCTCTCGTGCTCAGACGTTCGGTCACTGAAGCAACGCTTCTTTTCGGCGATCCGGAGCTTTTCTTTTTTTTCCTTCTTTTTAATCAGCTCCCAGCGGTCAGTGAAACCCAAAGTGGAAATATTCCCGTTATGTGAAACACGCACCTCGCGATGAGAGGCAGGGCCGGGCTCACCTTTCAAATTTTTTTTCATTTTTTATTTTCTTTAGGCTGGAACAAAGGCGGGGAAGGAAAGAGGGAGGCGATGAAAGAACGCGGGGATAGAACAGAACGAGACAAAAACACCTTTGATACCTGCAAAGGTTGATACACTGGGAAAACCTAAACATTCCTCGACTCCGTATGTGGGTGGAATTACCACGCTGCCAGTACGGGAAGCTGGTATGTTAATTAGCTGCAGCTGTCACCCCTGACCCCCACTACACCTGATGGGATAGGTGAGTCACCAGGCGCCAGTCCTGCACCCTAATGTTCGCCACATGTCTTCATAAACGCGGCCATAATTCACACTGTTGATATCAGGGGAACATGGATGTTTGTTCCTGTAGTTTTTCAGCTCTGTCTGGTTTCCCAGAGCCACATAGCTTCATGAATGTTGTTGCAGGAGACACGTGGCAGCCAGCTACAGCCTGTGTGCTGCAGGTGAGGCCTCGCCAAAGGGAGAGAGGCTCTGACAATCCAGATGTGAGTGCAGGTGTCTGAGGAGGAAGAATCTGGATGTGGGTGCCCACATGGCCTGAATCCTCTGGGGCTACACAAAAGATCCACGTTCAACTTCTGTATCAAACGTTTTCCTGCAGGAGAATGATCGATCGTACCACGCATTACATGGTTAACAACGTAGAGGGATAGCTGCATATTTTTGACATGAGGTTCTCTGAAGTTCTCATCTGTGATGGTTCCTCTACCTGAAGCAGAGTAAAGTCAAGTAAACTTAAATTAGGTAAGTTTTCCAGGCTTAGAAGGTTAACATAAGCTGTTAGCTAGCTTCTGTTAGAAGCTATGGAAGCTTCTAACAGAAGCTGTGGAAGCTAGCAGGTTGTCAGACTTGATCTTCCTGTTTTAGCTGACGTTAGCTATTTAAATTTACTCAAATTGAAAAGCTTATGGGATAGAATACTATATTATGGGATATTAACGGTCTGTAATTTTACGACCTAAGTATTGTGGTCTTACCCTGTCAATTGGATCAGTCCATCGGATTAGCTGATTTGCTCATCAGTCATCGCTAGGCAACACCACCAAGAACAAAGTGTTTAGATTTGTCACTCTGTCAGCATTAGACAGCATATATGCACCATGGTAATGGTTGTTTCACTCAGATTCAATTTACAACAGTCAAGTGTGATTAATAACCAAGAAAAAGCTATTTTACTGACTTAGTGCTGTACAAATTCTTAAACTTATCATGTTCAGTTTGAAGGGAACAAAATCAGAAAATGGGAAAAAAAAATAAAAAGTACAGCCTTTTAGGTTGTATTGTTAATTGTTAGCTTGTCGCATCGCACAACAGTTAGCATATCCCACAGGTTATAATTGCGCCGCCATCAGCACTTGTTCCTGGTTCATTGTGGTCTTCTTAAAGTTTTCTCTTCTTCACTTCTCTTGAGTAGTTTCCTTCCGAACGATGAGGTATTGCTTCACCACCTCATTGTTTTGGCCGTAGCCGGTTAACTCTGTAGTTCGTTAGCTTTTTATTTACCTTGTGGTAGATGACTTGGTACCACTAAACATGACCTAACCAGCATTGTTACTTACACCACTGTTTAGGAAACCTTGTTTTAGATTGAGAAGTTGTACAATGTAAAGTTTGTAGGGTAGCTTAGCAGTTTTTTTCTAGTGGTTGATGACGTGTAACCCACTGGAAATGTTCTGACCCAGCGTTCTCAGTGACCATCCCTGTTGTAGCTTCTAAACAGCCTGTTTAAATTGAGCCAGTCCTTTCCTCCTTCTTCCACGCCTCTTGCAAAAATGATGTAGCCGGCTGCCATCTGTGTAAACAGGCACGGCTAGTTGGATCTGCAGCCTCTCATCTCGCTCTCACTGAAGCAACCCATGAGCGTTCCCAGCTCTGCGTCTGAGTGGGGTGACAGTGGATCGGAAGATAGGGGCGGGGGGAGAGAGGAAAAGGGAGGGAGGAGAGGAATGAATGGATGAAATTATCCTCTTATTGGACCCTTAATGCTCTTTCACTCTGAAGCTTTCCCAAATCGGTCCAGAGATAAAACCCTTAAGATTATCCCGAAGGCAGGAAGAAGACCCTTGGTTTTAATTTCTGTGGATACTAGCGCAGAGTTGACTCGGTTCTCATAGTACATGTGATGGGGTGGGGGACCCACCGGTACTTGGTTCCTTTTCTAAGCACCGCACTTTTTTTTTTTCTGTGTTTGCAACTGTGCCTCTTGGAAAAGCGTTTGTTTGCTCAAGAGCTTTATTTACATTCACAGGCACTTTTTGGATGCCGTAAATTGATTCCAGGCCCGTTCCTGGGTCGTGTCCATCAGCTCCGCCGCGGTCCACAAACACTCCGCACACAGCGGGGCCATTCTCGAGGCCCGCTGGCCGCCACAGGGACACACAGAAGCCATTTTGTGGAAACGTCCTAAAAGTTTGGTCAAGGCTTTCAGTGGTTTGCGTTTCTCGTGTTAACCCTCCGCTCTCACCTGCATCCTAAATTCTCCTTCTGTTCGTTTTTTTTTTTTTTTGCCCTCCCCTCCATCCCCTTTCCTCTGACCTGCTGCGGTTCAGTTTTCCGGACCGTTCTTGAAAGCAACCCAAAGACTGTGAACATCGCAGGAGTCTCCCTGTCAGTTCGCTCTGAACTGCCTAAGGGAACCACAAGCGAACCACTAGAATGGGCTGAGGCAGATAGTGAAACTGCACAGAAGAACCTCACAGTGCACAGTCAAATTGTCGTATGTGCCTTCGCTCCTAGCCTGCCTCGCTGCAGGAATGTGGGCTGGGGGGGGATTTGCCCGCTCTTTGGTTGGAAAATTTCCACTACGAATCCATCTCAATGTGCCAGTTTCGTCTCCTTAACTGGACTGACCTCAGGAACCGGGAGGAGAATGGAAACACGTGCGTCAGGTCTTTAGCCGCAAGAAGATAAAGGCAACATCCAAAGAATGTCTCTGGCGCTGATAAGAGCCGTCATTGTCCGGTGTGTCCTGACACGGAGACAGGGCTCCCCGCCAACCTCTGACCCTCCACGGAGCCTTAACCTCAGCTGTACCGCGCCCCACCCTGAACAAGCTGCTTCCCCTCAGGACAGAATCAACTCTTTGTGTGTGTGATTTGTTATGGTTTTTACTTCGCTCAGCCGTGCGCGCCTTTTTCCACCATCGCAGCTTTGCTACTGTGAGGAATTTGCGGCGAAAATTTATGTGTCTGTTTCGAGCTTCTCCTCCGCCTCGGGCCTGTTCTCCTATTTATGATGGTGTGAGCCATTAACTGGAAGTGGAGACTAAAAATACATTGAAGTCAATGTAATTTGGACAGTGCATGGCGAGGTCAGTGAGTGCAGGGTGCTGTTTATTCCCTCGCCAATGCAATATAACTAATGGATCTTGACTTGAATTTTCTCCACAAGCCACAAAGAGTCTTTGTGATGGGTTGTATTCCAGTCATATCAGAGCTAACCACGGCATTAGACGAGGGGTTTGGAGTTAGAGTTCTGCAGATTTGTATCTTCTTTTTTGTTTTTTTTTCTGAACTTGTCTTCTGATTCCACTTACTGTGTCTTGCTGGAGTGTCCACACCCCTGCAAATTCTCCCGATATTGTCATGTTACAACCACAAACCTCAGTGTGTTTTATTGCAATTTTTATGGGATAGCCCAACACAAAGTAGCTCATAACTGTAAAGCAGAAGGAAAATGATACACGATTTTTGAACATGCCTAAGGATTCACAGGCATTTTTATTAAGCTCCATTTGCTCCCTAACAAAAACCAGAGCAGATGGTGTCCAGAAGCAGCGTTGTTGGTAACTAGTGTGGTTTCATCTGGGCGTAGGTCCAGGTGTTCTGTGAAGGCCTCAAAGCTTTGTTAGAGAACAAACATCGTCATGAAGACCAAGCAGGACCACAAGTTTAAAGCAGGGTTAGCCTCTATATCCAAGCTCTGGGCATCTGACTGAGCATTGTTCAACACATCGCCTGAAAACAGGAAGAACAGGCACAACTGGAAAGCTGCCAAGACATGGCCGTCAACACGGTGTCCACACGTCTGTAAAAGATCTTAAAGTCATGCATCTATGATCAACCAAGTGCTAATAGTCACATTTAAGACTTTTAAGAACTTTTTAATGCCACCTTGAACCAAATCATTAATAACAGGGATGGTTTGGGGATCAAGCGTAATACAGCAGGTTTTCTGTGTCAGACATGGGTAAGTGTAAATTTATCGTCGGTTGGCTAGACGACGAACGTTTTTGCCACTGGCTCACTTCTGTTGCCAACCAATCCGAGGCTGGGGTGCATTCTGTAAAAACTAAAATAAAATACAACTAAATGCTGAAGCTTGGGCCTATGGGGGTTCACACCATAGAGAGTCATGCATTGTGAGAAGCACAAACCCACTGCTAAGAGCCAACCACAGAGGCCAGAAAATTCACAATAAATGCTACGCCTGATGGTAATACAGCATGATCCCCCAAACATCCCTGTCATTAATAGTTTGGTTCAAGGTGGCATTAAAAAGTTCTAAAAAGTTTGACTTGCTGAAACCTGCAGATACTCTGGTCAACCTAAACAGCATATCATTTAGGGAAGCAATCGAGAGGCTCATGAAATCTCTGATCCACAGTGAGGAAAGGCTGATTGATCAGTACATTAGATGTTAATTTACCTGATGATTCTGATGATAGAACTGAACTAAATGTAATGTTTCTTGCTTGTTTCAGAATCAGTTTGTGTATTTTGTTAATAGCGTCGATAGTTTCTTTGTCTCAACTGCCTTGCTGCTGAAACAAAGAATCTCGACTTGAACACATTTAACAGGTGTCAGTCCCATTAGGCTGCACTGTACTCGTTCTCCACTCCAGTTTAAAGACATCCAGACGTTATTGTGTCTTTACATCCGCAGCAGTCTGTGCCATGACGTCTCCCCCGTCTCACATTCTGGCCCTCTCTCTGGGAGTGTCCCTCAGCCTGGAATAACAGCGAGCGCTGGGGAAGCAGGAGCGGCTCAGGGAGCGGCGCTGTTTTAAAGGCCCGGGGCAGGGCCTCCTGCGGCCGTCTCGTTTGTCTTGGCTCGACATTCCCAGCCCCTCCGTGCGCCCCTGTGGTCGGCCGGTTGGTCTGGGGGCAGACTGTCATCTCCCCCCACCCAGACAAAGGCATCTAGCTCCAGTCTGTCGATGAGCAGCGGCTCTGAGCTGTTTATGCAAAGTGTGACAAGCCGGCCAACGATCGACAGCTGCATTTCCTTTACATATGTGCGCATAACTGTGTTGAATGTTTTAACAAATTTGGAGTTTCCATTAAAAAGTTAAAATCACACATGAATAAATTTAATGTGATAAGTCTTGAAAAAGTATGCCATGAGTAGGCTTGTCACGATAAATTTCGCTAGACGATAAATTGTCCCAGAAGGTATTGCGATAAACGATAATTTTGTTTTGGGACAATTTTAAAGTAATATGATAGTAATTATATTTACAATCTCAAAGATTAATACATTTTATTTTCTAATGGACATTTAACACTGGAACTGGAAGACATTTTAAATATCTTCCAGCAGAAACAACAAATAAAATGTCTGTTAAAACAAAATTGTCCTTCAAGAAAGGGCTAGTTCAGACCAAAACACCAGACTAAAGTCATCCAGTTTTCTACCAAAAACTGGATGACACAAGTTTTCTGCCAAACTTGGACAAAAAACAATAAATCATGCAAATAGAAATAATTGAGCTAGTTTTAAGTCATCATGTGATTAATCAGCTTATTGCCTATTGTGACAGGCCTAGACACGCCATCATCATCCTCCCACTTCCTGTCGTCTTTTCTGCCAGTTTTAACAAACGCTTGTTGATCACGTGTCTCGCCTGATGTGAAGAGTGTTTCCATTGCAGTTTTGCAAGACACACCAATTTCAATACAGCTGAAAAACCTCCTCATCCTAGCACAAAAAAAAATCTTTTATCGTAAAAAGCGAGTTTTTTCGAAATTGGCGTGTTCCCATCAAGTTAATTTATTGTCATAATTCCAATTTGCGCAATTTTACGCTCAATGGAAATGCAGCATCTTTTAGGAAACCAAGCTCTGCAGATTTGGTCAGTCATGTAATTTTTTTTTTTTTGTACATTTCTTGGTGGCTCTGGGCCAAGAACTGCACACAGCCTCTTTGTTTTGTTTTTTGGGTTTTTTCCCCCCAAATGTGCTGAGTCCAAAATCCATTCAAACTTTTGCTCCACAGAACTGACCCAAACTGATAAAATATTTGCTTTACTTCAGGAACCATAATGTAAGCTGTCCAGCCTTGAGGGCCTAAATCAAATTTGACTGCTTTAGGTGTGCTATGTGAACACACGGTCTGCCAATGCAGCGGGAATCTAAACCATCTCTCCCGTTTCATAAGAAGCACCTGTGTTTGGAGACTTAACATTCCACATACTTATCTGACCCTATAAAGGAGTTTTCGTGCAGCACACATGTGCTGAATAAACTGTACGGCACCGTGAAGCTGCACTCTCTCCAGAGGGCTTGTAGCAATGTGTCAACCAGCTACCAAGGCGCTTCTACTCTGCAAAGTCAAATTCAGCCAACATGTGTCCAGACTGTGTCGGATCGATTCTCGAACATGTAATCTTCACCTGTAGCCATCTTTTTTTCCCACATAGTTTGCTTGTTGTGACAACTGTAAACGGCGAGCCGCAGGCGACACTGAAACAAAACCTCCAGACTCTCTTCCCCCTCCTCCGCCCTCCCTTCCTCCCTCCGTTGCTCTGTCAGACAGACAGAAAAGCCACTGCGACACACATGGGACTTGCACTCCAGCCTCTGTGTGACCTGTCAGGGTGATCCAAACAAACATCCGCTCTCCGCCTTAAGAGACCCGCAGTGTCTGCACGCATTCTGTTCTCGACGGGAACTGGTCGCTAAAGACAACATAAATTTAAAGCTTGAATGTGGCCACGGTTGTCGGCTTGCGTGCGACTACTAGGCCTGCTCATTCACGACGCTTCCAGTCAATGCTTGGACCGTTGACCCTTCGCCTCGGTCGTAACTCGAGCTCCTGAAGCCAGGGTGGAGCTAGCAGGGATGCTCCAGCTAGGTGGTGTCCCTGTTGCAGTGTGAGGGGGGCTGAAAATGTAAGATCTGAATAGATGCGCTGCAGGAGGGCTGTGTCCTCCTGAAAACCTGAAGGGACCTTACAGGGCTCACATCAATCACTCACAGGACGCCATCAACACACTCTTTAGCGTGTTTTATTGGGATTTTATGTCTTCGTTGACTTAGTGCCGCCTTTGAGGCGCAACTCCTCCTCTGAGCTGCAGTTTCAAGGCTGATCTTCCACCCTCAACTCCCCCACTCAGCTCCTTCAGACTAGCCAGAATCAATCAGCAAACACCTGATGGAACTGTGCATCTGCTGAGCTCATCATAGGAGCTGCTTCTCAGTGCTACACTGGTATAAAACGTTGTTAAAGGGTTAATAGAGGAGCCAAGTTGTGATGACGTCTTGAAGGTTTCTTAAAGAGACAGTGGCCCAACTTGAAGGTGTTAAATTACGATGCCAAATTTTATTTAAGTCATATTTGATATCCATGTCATTTTTATGACAAGTGATGATAGCGTAGTCTCTAGATCGCTACCATCAAGAATCTAGGCACATCTGTTCTGTAAAGTTAGAGCAGACTTTGCAGTTTAAACTATGATTTTCAGTATTGTGCCTGGAAAATGCACAATACTGCCTCTTTAAATCCACCTTGTTCAACATTTAGAAACTAAAAATCTCCAACCGGAGGGAAGAAATTGTAACTCCCTGTGAAGAGGATGAAAATCATTACTTTGTTTTGCTCTATCTGCTAACAAGTTTGTGGTCGTAACATGACAAATGCAGAAAAATGTGAGGCATGTAAATACTGTGTCTAATTGTCACTCCTCCCCACCAGGCCATAAAAGGAAAAAGCGAACCAGAGGAACATGAATCTGGACGACTTCTGTCTGTGTCTGTTTTTTTTTTTTTTTTTTTTTTTCTTGTCTGTACGATTCACTCCCAGCCTGTTTGCGTTTAGGTCTAGAAACACAGCCACAGGTGTTGGTCACTAATTATACCAGGATATTGTTAGCCCCAGCCTGGCGTATAGCACTGTGCAGGGATCTAGGCTTGCATGGAGCTCAGTCCCAACTGGGTTGTTTTTAAAATCCTGCGGAACAAGGCCCCTCTGTGGTGCTGCTCACGTCCGTGTGTTTAAACTAGAGAGAAAGACCCTCTCTCCCTCCCTGGGATTTTTTTCTCTCTCTTTCTGAGAAACTGAGGCTTTTTTCTTTCTTTCTTTTTCTCCCTTCACATTATTGCCGCTGCAAAGCAGCAGCAGCAGCGGGAACAATGTCCTTCCACTCTGTCTCTCGCTTTTTCACACAGCGCTCGCTGGGACGGGCACATCCACCCCACTCAATCATCCGCACACAAATGCAGACGCGCCCCGCTCCTCAACTCCCCGCCCTGCCCCTTATCCACACTGTGTATAAAAGCTGTATCGAATTGCACCTTGAGCTTAATTGGCTCGGCGGTACAGTGTGCCGCTGTCGAAAGTGACAAATCGGCCTTTCAGAGCCCCAGAGAATGTCTGCCCACTGCCATGTCAGGGGACACGGCGGGCAGGGGGGAGGAAAAAAGTTAATTGTCCTTCGGGCTGCGGCTCAAAAGATGTCGTAACTGCTGATGAATTCGTGGGAGATGCAGTTTGAAGCTTTCGGAGGTTTATTTATTTGCCTCGTTCCTCTACTTCAGACAGAGCCTGGTGGTGCAGAGGCCCGAGGGCGATGGGCAGCATCAGGGAAAGAAAGGGCCTCAGGCTCTGTGTCTCTACCAGAGCAAAGCTTTTCCACAGACTCCTAGCTGCTCCCTTTTGTCACCCGGCACTCTCACCGAGCGTCCGCTTTAGTTTGACATCTCTGCAGATTAACGCAGACTGTAAGAACTCAGAGAGTTGGAGTCCTACGAAGGGATTCATTCTTCCTAAAGTCTTTACATCGTTCCACGTCAACCTAAAACTTCAGTGTTTTATGAAAGAGGCAGGATTATGTATTTTGTAGCACAAACTTCAGTTGTGCTACAAAATAAAAGTTGTGTTAAAATAAATTTGAATTTGTAATTTAATGCCTTTAAATCGGGCCTCTGTATGTCATGTTGGATTTTAGTTTCCTGACCCACATGCAAGTTCACACAAAACCAGAGAACACTGTTCAGTGAAAGTTTAATGTATTTTAAACAGTACAGTCAAATTGTGCTCCAGAGGATGGGTAGGCAGGTCAGCTCGGGTTCTGTTCGGAGAAGGGAGATGTTAGTAGGGACCAGAGATGAGGGATCTTGATTGGTTTAGAGGAATAAGCTTACTGTCTTTCGGATGGAGGTTGCGCGGAGGGAAAAAGGATCCGGGAGCGTCTCTGAGGACTAATGATGGAGAGCGGCAGGCGGAGATGTTTGGTCTAAGCAGGAAGCGATCTTAAAGTCCAGACGTGGTTCCTGGCTTGATTTTGACAGCTTGTCATTTTCTGAGGGAAGATACAAAATTACTTGAAGTCTCATAAAACATCCATAACATGATTTCTGGTTAGACTCTGACCAACAAGTGGGACCATCGAGCGATGAGTGACTGCTCCTCTGCTTCTTAAAGGTCCACCACTCAATCACTCGGAATCAGATGCCGGTGCGCCAGCCTGTCAGAACTCTCCTCCGAAGATCCTCTATAGGAAAGAGCACTCACACCAACCCGAATCCTAACACTGTCTCTTTAAAAACTCCTGCTCTTTCTGGAGCTCCACCTTCAGGAAGTCATCACCACATTTCTCCTCCATTAACCCTTTAACTACATTTTCACCAGCGTTTCACTGAGAAGTCGCTCGTGAGATCAGTAGATTCTACCAGGTGTTTGCTAATTTCTGCTGGCTAGAAATTAGCAAACACCTGGTGTTTACTAATTTGGGGGAGTCTCCTCGAAGGCGTAGCTAGGTGCAACCAGGCGTTTTTCCACAGCCGAATGGTTACCATGGTGATTAAAGGATTTCTGAGACATGCATTAAAGAATCAAGGCAATGCTCCAGGTGTGGTTTTGATGAGGTAATAACATTATAACATGATTTAAAGCTGAAAAAACATTACATAATACTCCCCTTAACGTTTTTATGTGAAAATCAACACAAAGTGGTACATAATGCAGAGGTGAAGCACTCAAAAGTGAGAGTAAAACAGTATTGAGTAATAAAAAGTTTACTCAAGCTCTGACTGATTAACACATCAACCATTTCATATTCAAAAGCTACATCATCTGATGGACCAAAATCTAAAGATATGTGGAAATTTTGACATTTTAAAGAACAAAATGAAAATATTTCATATAAATAATTACAAAATGATAAAATCAGGAAAAGAACATTTTTGTCTATTCAGTTTCTTTCAATATGAGACGAATGAAACTGTAACAAAAACTGCATAAGCTGTTAAACAAGCTCACGGAGTCACTCCAGAAATTGTACTCAAGTCAGAGTACTGATACTTCATATTAAAATTACTCAAGTAAAACTAAAAAAGGCAGTACTCCTAAACATACCTTTTTTTTTTCTTTTTTTTTCAAAATGTTAAGTAAATGTGGATGAAGGTGCTCTGGTCAGACGACACCAACACTGATCCCTCTGGTCTACATGCAGAAGACATCTGCTTGAAAAATTAATGCTGCGCAAAACTCAAGAGTCTATAAAGGACTTGAGACCAGCAGGACAGAAACCATGGAAACCAGTTTAGGTCAGGGGTCTGAGACCTTTGCAATCCTAAGAGCCATGTTTACCTCCAGTCCAGCTGATTGAGACTTGTTTAGAGTCCCAAATGTTAAAGGCCTTAAAAATAAACTTAAATACTTGGCATAAAATACTGCTTTAGGAAATATGTTACTTTTTAAAGATACCCCATTTTATTTGTGTGTTTAGGTTTGAAAATAAAGAAAAATGTTTGCAAAGCAAGGAAAAGACATTGTAGAAAATCAGTTTATTACATGAAAAAAACCTGCTTAAATCAGCATTTGTGATGAAATATTTTAATCATCATCATTGTCGGAGTGGTGGTTTGAGAGATGGTGAGGATGAACGCTGAGACCAGGTTGTGAAGAAAATGATGAATTTAATGATGAAAGGCTCAAACAGTCCAAATACAGGCGGCACAGCAGAGAGTTTAGCACATAGCTAATACCGGTAGCAACTGACATAAAAGACTGTACACTGAAACAAGCAACCTCAGGACTTCACAGTTCAACGGCGGAAAACTGACTGACAAGCGACAAAGCATACAACGTTCAACAGGTGGGACTAAATACACTGGGGGGTAATCACAGGAATGAGACACAGCTGGGATCAATCAACGGGGAAGATGCAGAAACAACAGAGACTCACAGGACAGAAACTGAACACAGAAAAACCTTAAAATAAATACACAGAAACACGGATCATGACAGTACCACCCCCCCCTCAAGGGCGGCTATCAGACGGCCAAAAAAAGAAACAGTCCAGATCAGGCAGCACGGCAGACAGATTAGCACACTGCTAAATACTGGTAGCAACTGAAAACCTGAAGACTGAAAACGAGCGCTAGACCAACACAGGACTTAACAGTTCGACTGTGAATGTAAGCAAACAAATGACGAATGACGTAAATATGACAAGGATCCGACAACAGACAAAGACAACAGGTGGGACTAAAAACACAGGGAGGGTAATCAGGAAACTAGACACAGCTGGGACCAATCAACAGGGAGGACAGGACAGAGACTCACAGGGAAACAGGACTAAACACAGAAAATCTCGAAATAACTACACAGAGAAACACAGATCACAACAATCATCTTAGAACGACCTGCTGAGTTCGAGCTAAAAATGGGCGAAACTCTCCCCTGCCTCTGTCCTGAGCTTCAAGAGACACGGACTTCCACACCACGCTTTTCTGGATTCTTTCCTTTTATTAAAAGAATCCCCCTGCCTCGTAATATACGCTCTTTCATCTGTTTTAATCGTGTAACATCCCTTTAACACTTCAAAATCTGCAGCTGAAGCGTAATGACGTGGAAAAACCCAAAAGCTGTGAGTAATGCTGAGCAACCAGCAACCAAGTCCATGAAGACTCGGCGGATATTTCAAAAACTAGTCACTGTGTACCGTGTGTTTCGTCTGGCGTGACGGCGGACTCCGCCGCCTCAGACCTGCCGTTCCTCCCCGCGGAGCGGCTTTATTTCTGATATCCTTCTGGCCTCCCTGACAACTCACTTCTTTCATTTCAGTCTCTCACTGCTATCTGCCAGACAAGATAGCACAGAACATATCTCACACACACACACACACACACACACACACACACACACACACACACACACACACACACACACACACACACACACACAGGCAGGAGGACCTGCTGAGTGTCAGTAAGAAAACAGCTGCGGATGCAAAGCAAGACGGCAGTAAGAAAGAAGAGAGCAGCAGGTGTCCAAGAAGCTGCTACTGCTGCTAAAGAGAAGGGAAACCAAGAGAGAAGCAAAAAATATATGAGGAAATTAAGGGTTTTCCTTTTCTTCTTTCTTTTTTTTTCTAGTAATTCATAACATTAGCAAAATCTTCCACTTCCTGTGTTTGTGGCGGGAATTTACAACCATCCAGAAATCATACTATCAATTAAACTGGCACTGACGTCAAATCTGAGGTTTTTCTGTTTGTTGTTTTTAGATTATCATCAATGTTTCCACAGATTCTGCTAACAAATTTAGAAATTCTCCACATTTATTGAGCCACTATTTTACCAGGAATCTGTGTCGTTTCTTTTATAAAATGAAAGCAAAAATCTCCTTGAGATGATAAGAGAGGAAAAAGCACGTCAGTGTTTTTTGTTTTTTTTTCTCCCTTTGTTCACACTGGGACAGGAACATTTCACACATTGTCAAAGCCAATAATCGGTCAAACGAGCTGAAAGTGAGTCATAAAATATATATATATAATTTCTCTTCAGAAGCTCTCAGCCTTATTAAACAAACTTTATACTGCATTTGCTCTTGACTAGGATGATGCCCAACTTAATCTGGTTCTAGTTTCACGTCACAAACCCAGTTCAGTGTCTGGTTTGTTGAACTCATTAGTCAGGTTAGCTGCTCCACAGAGATGAAGAAGCCAAATATGCCTAAAGCAACATAAATAAAAGCTGATTACACTCAAGAAACGTGATCAGGGACGTCGGTGTTACCTTTTGGAAACGTGACCTATATAAAAATGTAGGGCAAGCGTCTGAATTTGGAGAAAGTTTAAAAAAGAATCCTCTCAAAAACGTATTTCTCCCATTATTCTCTGTAAATAGAAATAATGTTGGTCATATTAACTAGCCTAAAACTGTAAAATAGAAGTTTTGGTTAATGTAAGAAAAAGCAGTTTTTTATATGTAAATATGTTGCTTTAACTGTATTTTTGTAAAAATGACATTTCGGACTGATCATATCAAAGCAGTCTGTTTAAAGTAGCAGGTATCTTGACAGTGTCTTGGTTCAACGCTCCCTAAACATCCTTTATTCGTAGTGTTGCCATTCTCGCAGACAGAAAAGTGCCGTTTTACGGCCCCGCGGTTTTAAACCGAGACCCGAGGAAACGGCGTTTGTAGCTGTCGTAAATACCATCTCGGCTATTTCTGAACACCACAAATCATCCTCCACGGAGCCACCGAAAACACACGCCGCATTACCCATTCCTCAAAGTGCTGTGAGTTACTCTCTCCCGAACTCAGCACCATTCCACAAATTGGTTGTTTCAGTGAAGAGCATCTGTTGCGTCATAAAAGATAATTCCCCCCACGTTTCAGTCAGGTTTCAGCCGACACACAGATGGCACGCATCAGCCAAACGTTTCTGGATGTTTTTTTTTTTTTTTCCTCCTGAGTCTGAGACATGACTTCATGCAGCCTCTGTGGGTTTTGTTTTTTTCCGTTTACAGCAGATGCACCCTTCAAGTCGCCCCGTTTCGGTAGTCTCTATGACTAAAATAAACGTGCGACGCGGTTCGACGTGGGTCCGCAACAATAACATTTAACATCTGGTTACATGCAGAGGGAGGTCCGGTTTGTCCTGACGCGGCGTTGTTTTTGCAGCTGCGCAAGGCATCGCAGAGCAGCGAGGCGGACGCGTGTGTTTTCCGTTTCCATCTCCATGTTTGTTCTAAACTTCTCCGTCCCCCTCATATTCCTCTACCTCGCCCTCATTATCTCCTCCGTCGCTCACTTTTGTCTTTCTCTCTCTCTCCCTCCCTTCAGACCTTGACAGTAACCTGGATGACTTCACCTTCCAGGAGCAGCTGCTGACCCCTCGGCTGGCCACCACCGGGATGGGAGGGGCCCCGTCACCTGCGGCTCCGCTGCCGAGGAGCAGCCTGGTCCCCGTGCTGCCAGCGACGCTCGCTCTCCTCCCGCTTTGGCGCCACTGACGGAGCCGGCCTTCTGCTCTCTGTTTTAGCTATAAATTCCTTACAAACACGTAAAAGGTGACGAATCTTTTGGACCTCTAGAACACCGGCGGCCCCATCAAAGGAAGTATTAACAACCAAAACCCCCCTTTTTTTTTTCTTTTCCCCTCCTACTCTGACAATAGTTTTTCTTCATTCAAATTTGGTCGACGTTCCAAAATCAAGCACACTCCATATCCTGTCTTGTAAATAAGAAAACTTCCAGCTGGCAAACTTTACTTTTTTGTACGCTCTGGCTTCACATGCTCATATACTGACTTTGTCTCTATAGCAACAAGGCAGGAGAGAAGCCGATTATTTATTAAACTGTGGACATGTAAATAAGTGTAACCACTCTGTATGTACCAGCCCAGCTGGAAGAACCAAGCGTCAGCCGCTGCCATCTTCCCTCATGACTGTGAGTGAAACTCTCGCCAGCACTGGACCTGAAAGCTCACAGGGAATCACTTCTCTTAAAGGGAAAGTCCAGAAATGTTTTCAAACGAGGTTCTGCTGAATGCTTATGTGCAGTAATCGTCTTACCTGCTGTAGGTGACGATCTCCGTTTAGCGTGATTTCAAATTGGTTGATCCAGGCAGAAACTGACAGGTGGTTCACATCAAGATCACGAATGTTTTTAAAGGGCCAGACAACTTTGCCAGAATGTATTGATAAAATCCAATAACAAACTCTTAAGATATTAATAAGCAGCTGCCTCTGCCTTGGATAAGTATTTCTTAATGGGGCAGTGTTATTTAAAACTGACTCCTCTCCCTGACAGTAACGTCGTTACTTGATTGTGCTATACAAGGCACTATACCTGGAAAAAACATCACACTGTTCCTTTAAACCTAAATACTACTGAAACGTTTTCACATCGATCCCTCCCTCCTGGACTTTGCAGTCGTGTTTGTGATTTATTTGCAGTTTAAATAACTGCATTTGTGAAGCTACTTTAGAGATATTTACAATGAATTGTGCAATATTTGTCTTGATGCATGACAACAAATGTGACTTTTTCTTACTCCCTATTTTGATCACATACCACAACTTGACATGAAGTAAGGCTGGAGCAGTGTAGCTGTAAAAAGTAAGAAACACTGCCGCCACGTTGGCATAACTTATACCTGATGTGTTTGACCATAAAATATTTGAAATAAACTCACAATTATGCATTATTGCTGCTGCGTTAATTTCTGCGATCTCTGGATAGTGACAAACTGGAGGGGCAGATGGATGTAATTTGGGAATTTGCAGATTAAAAACTGATTTGATTTGATTGATACAAGAATATTTAAGCCCACAACTATAATCCTAAAGGCTTTGTTCATATTCATGTGTCAGTCTAGTCTAAAGGGTCACATTAAAAGTCATAGTGGGCCGGATTCGACCAACATGGACTTCTACAAGTTCTGTCTAAAGAACTTTGTGACTTTTCCAGGCAAGATGAAGGCAGGTTCATAGATAAACTAAACTTTAAAACACTTTTAGAGCTGGGATGCAGCTGGGATGTATGACTCTTAACCTGCTTTCATAATTGGATTGGACTGAGTGTATTGTTCTGTAAATAAACTGGATCTGTTGGGTCTTTTTAAAGTGCCTTGAGGTGGTATTTGTTATGAATCGGAGTTGTAGCAGTAAACTAAGAAGAAATAAATGAACCACAGCAGGAATAACAGGCAGACATGGAGATGAAAAGTTGAATCCAACAAGGAGAAGACTAAAACGGGAAGCAGAGAAACCAAGAAGAGTGACCATTGGGGGGAAGAGCAAGGTTGCATCTGTTAGAGACTAAAGGAGCTGAGGGAAAATGACTAATTGGTGTGGAATGAATCCACTGGTGAAACGGTGAGATCAGGGAAACCAAATAAGCCTCGGAAACATTAAGCATGACCAAAAAATTAAGGTGATCAAAAATACTGAAATGTAAGAATGAGAAGCAACAGAAAATAACCCAGAAATTCAAACCAGAATGACTCACTAAACTCCAACCACATTGTAGCTGGATAGTTAATCTTAAATGGACAGTTTTATGACTTTTCCAGGCACATGGTGTCTTTTTATAACACAATCAAGCAAGTATAGGACCTTTAGTTGTTATAAAAAACGCTCTAAAAATCAAATACGACTTAAAAGAAATTTGACTTTGTAATTTCGCACTTTGAAATTGGGGCTCTGTTTCTTTAAGAAGCTCCTGCTCTTTCTGAAACTCCATCTACAGGAAGTCATGACAACATCGCTCCTCTATTAACCCTTTAGCAATGTTTTTACCAAAGTTTCACTGAGAAGTAGCTTCTATGAAGAGCTCAGCTGATACACAGTTCTACCAGGTGTTTGCTAATTGCTGCTGGCTAGTCTGAAGGAGCTGAGTAGGAGAGTTGATGGTTAGGGTTGCTCTGTGAGGTGAAAGCTCGGAAACTGCAGCTGTGAGGAGGAGCTTCGTCCTTGATGGTGGAGCTAGGTCCACCCGGGCGTTTTGCACAACTGAATGGTTGCCATGGAGATTAAAGGATTTCTCAAACAATCAAGGCAACACTCCAGGTTTGTTTTTGACATGATATAAAAGCTCAAAAAAAGTTCATCTTGCATGATACTGCCCCTTTAATAGAAAATGTTTCTGAATGTATTTTGAATCTTACGTTTCACACAGTAAGATCTTTGGTGCGGCGCCACTTCCTGTTTCCATTTCCTGTGGAAATAATCTTTTGACTTTGGTGTTAAAAAATTTCCAAAGTAAACATGACAAATGTTTTAATGGTTCATAATATAGAATTTGCATAAACCACTCTAGAGTTCTTGATACAGACATTTTTAATCTTGGCTCCTCTCTGAGCCTCTTAGATTAGCTAATCCGGATTCAGGACAAGTGAAGATGCCGAAGAAAGTAAAACATTCACTACTCCTTATTTCACAGCAGAACCTCATCTGTAAAATTCTGCACTGTCCCTTTATAGATGCACTGTTCTTTCAGAAGCTGTGCTTTAAATATCTCTTTTTAACTCTTGATTGTTCCTGTTTGGGTGTTTATAAAATGAACTAAATGAATTCTGGCTGATTTTTTTTTTCTTACTCTTACGAGCGGAGTCTGCTTCATTTTGTAAAGCTGGTAGCTTTAAGTGTGTGACTCAGCCTGACAGTTGTACAGATGTGTGTGTGTGTGTGTGTGTGTGTGCGTGTGTGTGTGTGTGTGTGTGCGTGTGTGTGTGTGTGTGTGTGTGTGTGTGTGTGTGTGTGCGTGCGTGTGTGTGTGTGTGTGTTCCTGTGTTGGTGCCACGTTTATAAAAAAATGTGTTAATTTGCCATCTCTTAGTTCGTGAACTGATCCGCTGTTTGGAATGTGATGCTTCGCTACAACTTTCTCGCTTACTCTTTCGCCCTGTGCATAAAGCAAGTTTTGAAATGACATATACAGAAATGGTGCAACTCAGTAGGTAGTGTGCTTGTGTGCATTCAGCTAGCTGGTTTTCAAACTTCTGACGGTTGCGTTTAATCACTGGGTCTCTTCGGGTTTTCTAGGCTACAAATCGGAAGTTCCATTTCATGTTATTGTTTGTTTAATTTAACTGAGATTTTAAAAGGAAGTGTGGTAAAAGAAAAAAAAAAGAAAACCAAGACCAGCTCCTGTGTTGTTTGTATTGGAGAAAGTAGGATGGATGTGCAGAGAGACGCTAATTAAAAGCTGGACTCGGCAGACTGTTCAGAGCTGCAGGTTTAACTTGTCATATCAAGAGGAAGTGATTATAAACCGTAGTGCGGCTTCCTTCCACGCAGGTTTCCCGCCTGCAAGCGAAGCAGCAGCAGTCCAGACTGTTTTCTAACTCACTGTTCAAAGTACAAAGCAAGAATAAACCGAGATCATTTCACTGTTTGGTTCTTTTTTTTTAGTAGTTTTTATTTTTAAAGTTCTGTTTGTTCAAAAGAAAAACTAAATTAAATGTTGCGATCTGCAGTAAAACATATAGTTTACAAGGAAAAAAAGGAAACTTTTTGTTATTTTTTAATAAATTGGCATCATTCACACATGGGAAAATTCACATTCACAGCAAACATCGTTTCAATGCACTTTCCAAGACAAATTGATCCACTTTACACGCAGAAGTCCAACTCAATCAAACATATTCAAATTCAATTATGTCGTGGTTTTAAACACCTTGGTTTATTTCAGGGATAAAAAATGTTTTGCTTACGTCTTGCGTCTCCAGACTTTGTCACTTAGGCCAAAACTGTCAACTAAAATGTGCTGATGGGACAAAAAAGTAAAATTTTTAATAACTGAAATTGTCAAAAATGTTACATTTTTTAAGGTATTTTAATTAAATTAAAGTTTTTTGATATTGTTTCTTTTTTTTATGGGAACCAGATCATAGATCTAAAACTTGCTAAATGACTTCCAGTTTGCTTGTAATTTTGAAGAAAATTGACAAAAAAATTTCATCTGTTCTCATCAGCAGAACAGGATCTACGTCCGTCTTGTAGTTAGTAAAGTTTTTATGCAGCGTTTAAAAGCAGGTTTGGGTCCACCAAAATGAACTTTAGCGTTCATGTCAATGAGTGGATGTGTGCTCCTGGTTGCCATGACAACAGGAGGAACTCAGAAAGCTTGGAAAAGGTGATCACTTTGTGTTGCATCAAACATTTTTTTTGTGAGTGGATTTGAATTTATAGGTTGTGGTTTTGTCCTAATTTGTTTAATTTATGTTTGGTAAAAATCAGCCCATCAGCCACAGAACGGAGAGAAAATAAAACCACAGAATCACCAATCCAGAAGTTCTTTCTATATTAAATAATTATTATTATTTATAGCAGTAGAATCTCCTTCAGCGGTTTCACAGAGGAGAGAAAACGCCGTTCTTCTGATGCACTTTGACCCGGTTTTTAAAAAGGCTTCCTGTGAATTCTGCACTTACATTAATAATACGTGATTTAAATGTTTGAAAATATGAAATTCAGAAAATATGACTCCATAATATCAAACGTGTGGCAATCCATCCATCGTTTATTTTCTACAACTCTTCCAGTAGCCGGAGTGAAATGTGGAACCGGACATTTCAACAATCCATCACAGAGACCTGCAGTCTACTTTAAGTAAGTATTATGTGTCTCACTAAAGTAATCTGCAATAACAGTAATCTAAGTGTTAATATGTAAACGTAAGCAGGAAGCCATGTGAAAAAAACGAGTTAGTTTGGAAGTAGATTTAAATTAAATGGGGAAAAAAAGGGTTTATGACAAACATTTTCTTGAAAACAAAATACATTAATCAATAACAGATTTATTTATGTGGCTGGATAGAAATAACCAGCATTTTGAATTTAGGCAAACAAAAGCATGAGGCCCCAAAACAAAATTGATACTCACTTGAATAGAATATATGTAACATTATTTGTAGAAAAGTCATTTTTTTTGTTGGTCATTTCTTTATTAAGTTCTTTTTTATTTCTCACTTGTTGATTGCGGAGGAAAGGATTTAGTTATTTTCTTGTCATTTTTTTTGTATTAACACTTCTGTTTTTCCATAAATCAGTATTCAGAATGTAAAAGCCATGTTTAGAACTACAGTATGTAACTTTTATAAAAACGTTTTTTACATATTATGTTGTGGTAGTATAGTGTAAAACAGATAATCTGTGAAAAAAATCAACCTCCTCTGCCTCCTCCCATACGCCGCTCAAGCCAGAAACAACCAATCAGAACCAGGAGGAGGGTCTTGGTCTCAGCATAGCCTGTCATGAATGCTAACGCTAATTAGCATTGCCACCGATGACGGCGGATTAACAGTTTTCCTAAAACGGTAAGTTGTTTCTTCGCATTTAGCAGTGTGTACAGTAGGTTGATCGACAGCGCTAAGACCCTCCTCCTGGCTCTGATTGGTTGTTTTTGTCCGGGTGCATTTCTTCAGACAGCAGAAGTAGCTCTGGGAGCAGGTGGAGGAGAAAGACAGTTTTCACAAGTTACCTGTCACACCATGACAGTTTTAACAAATACAGAGGAAGAAAACTTAGATTTTTGTAAAAGTCGTACTTTTACAAATATTAAACAAGCTAAATACATTTTAGCTTAAACAAGGTAAAAGAATTTTGCTTTTAACTTGTTTAATGTTAGCCAATGGGCTCGCTCTCTCGCTCTCTCTCTCTCTCCTGTAGTGGTCCACGGAGCAGTACGTGTGGGTTTTAGTTTTTCGAGGAAACACCTCTGTACATTCACATTTTAAAGCCTGTTAGACTCCAACCCTTCATTACATTAGGGTGGGGTCAGGTGCGGTGTGATGTGTCATTCCACAGTCCCTCTCTGCAGCACAGGCGCCTGCTTCTGCCAGAGTCAGAAAAGAAAAAAAGAAAACATGAATAATACATATATATCTAGGCTGCCTGGTACTCTTGAGAGCTTGTTGACTTTTCTCCAGAACATGTGAGGTCATGTTGATGTGTTCCCGCAGCAGCAGCGCAGCTATTAATGTCAGAGACCCACTCAGCGTCATCTCGCACGTCCTAAGTGTTTCGGTGTCAGTTGCTCGGTACCGCAGACGTGATGCTTCCTCGTGGACATTAAGCTGCTTTCAACAAGCAGGAGGTGATTTATTGTTCAGACAACAGCTGACGGTTTGTACACCAGTGGACAGAGAAGTCATCTTTTTTTAATGAAAACTATCTCTTTTTTTTCTACGTTTTGAGTTATTGTGAAATAAGGTCGTAATATTAGATTATTAACGCTGCTTCTGCATAGCCAATTAATATCTTTTTGTTCTTTTTGCGCCACTTGACACCATGGAGTGTGTAAAGGTTTAGCCCATTACTTTACAAAGAGCGTTCTTTTAAATTGTTCCCATTTTGTCATGTTACAGCTACAGACTTCTGTATTTCATGTTGATTTTCAACAAAAGCAATACATGGCTTTCAAAATATTTTACGAACATAAATCTGAAAAGTATGGCATGTTTTTTTTTTATCCAAACCACATGAATAAACACTTCGTAGAACCAGCATTTGCTAACAGCAGATCTTTTGCCGTGTGTCTACCAGTAGCTTGCGCAAGTTGGAATTACAAAAATAAATCTGCTTAATGGAAACACGGCAATTTAAAACAAAAGAAAAGTTTTTTGATAACACTTTGCGCTAGGACGAGGTAGTTATGGGGCTGTAACAGAATTAGCGTATTTCACAAAACTGAAATGGAAATACTTTTTCCGCATGACAGGAGTCATGTGATCAACAGCTGGATGTTACTAATGGAGGAAAAGATGAAGAAGACGACAGGAAGTGGGAGGAGCATGATGGAGTGGTGTGTTTTATAGTGATTTGCCGCTTCAACAAACGTATTCATGTATGATTTTAATTGCATTTCATATTTAATGGAAACATCGGAATTCCCCAAATTTTTATATACTCGTGTGTGTATATATATATATATATATATATATATATATATATATATTTACACTAACAGAATACAAATCCAATCCAGACTCTTCAGATTTTTTTGGAAATTTTTGAAAAGCATGCATGCCTCTCCCTTCCCACTTCACAACTATGCAACACTTTGTGTTGTTCCAGTCAATCTCAATAAGATGCATTGAAGTTCCAGGTTGGAATGTGGAGTGTGAAAAGTTCAAGGTGTCTGAACACTTTGGTATGAGCTACAAAATGTTTCCAGACGGTGCAATTCATCTTTGACTTGCTTAAAGTGACAGTATTATGTATTTTCCAGCCGCATAACACAATCAAGTAACTATGTTACCTCCAGTTGTAAAAATCTGTATATATTCAATATGACTTAAAAAAAATGTGACTTTGTCATTTAACACCTTGAAATCGGGCTTCTGTTTCTTTAAGAAGCTGCTGCTCTTTCTGAAACTCCGCCTTCAGGAAGTCATCACAACATGGCTCCTCTAAGAGAAACTGCGAATGTAATGAGCTCAGCAATTCCACCAGGTGTTTGCTAATTGTTGCTGGCTAGTCTGAAGGAGCTCAGTGGGGCAGGGCTGCTCTGTGAAGCTGAAGCTCGGAAACTGAAGCTCAGAGGAGGAGCTTCATCCTCAAAGGCGGAGCCAAGTCCATCCAACCGCTCTGCCCAACTGAATGGTTGCCATGGAGATTAAATAATTTCTCAGAATCAAATCAGCACTCCAGGTATGTCTTTGATGAGGGAATAAAGTCAGTTTTACATGATGCTGCCCCTTTGAGTAGCTTACATTTCTGAAAATGCCAGTGTGAGTTTAGCAGGTTTGCCTAAGAACAGCAGTGTGACAGAATCAGTCTAGCTAAGAGACCGGCTTATTCCATCGCGGTGAACAAGCTGCTCTTCTAACCGCAAATATGGTTTCAACTGAGGATTACGTCACTGCCGGAGAAACCACCGACTTCTGATTAGGTAGTGGAAAAAAAACAAAAACAATAAATTATGTTCAGACTGAACTAATTAGGGAACACACAAAAAAAAAGCAATTTAGCCTCATCACCCTGACTCACGCCCAGCTTATCATTAGAGCATGAGGGGAAAAGTTAAAATGCAACAAATAACTCTTAAGGCTACCGGAATAAAAGCTCTCGCTCCAGATAAATCGCTTTGATTTATTGCGTCTGCCTTGTCTTTGCCGTCCTCCGCAGGACTCTTTGGTCGGCCATATTACTGCCCGAGTGTCACTCTTGAGATGGAGATTTTTTCCTCAAGCACGACTTGATGTTCAGCCAGTTTAAAAAAGTCATTGGCCATGCAGGCGGATAGTTAAAAATAAATTAAAAACCTTAATGACGTTTTGAGGGAAGGAAAAAAAACTTCCCAAAGCAATAAAACACAGTGAAAGTGCAACAGGTTTGACAATTTGATGAGGAATGTTCCACAAGAAAAAAAAAACAAAGAAAATGGACGGCACGCTGTGACAAAGAGGACAAAATGTGCTGCAGATATATTGCTCCATGTACTTTTTTTTCACCCTCGTCCTCTCTTCAAAGCCCTCCGTGAATCATGAAATTTACGATTCCCCGGACTTGGAGTTCCACAAATCCACCGCGCCACGTGCGAGTCGTGCGCGTGCGTTCGTTCTTTTCCCGTTTCGTTTCTCTCCTCTGACGCATCACGCGGTGCTCCGGAATTAGCGAATTAGCTCCCTAATTAAACGGGCCTAATTGCTTTCACCTTTGCCAGGTAACAGACTCTCATTCACTCCCGAAACAATGAAACAAGCTTAATTAGTCCTAATTGTTTGCGTCCAAAGCCTGTCTGCTCTCCTAACAAGGTCAACTCCACACGTCTGTCTCTGCAAACACTCTACACACCAAAATCCTCTGGTGTAGTGATTCACACCCACACACCTTCTTCCCAGCAGATTAAGAGAAAAAAGAGAGAAAAAAATAACGCCATCCTCGTCCAGCTGTGCTTTTCTTCCCTGAGCTGGATTGCAGCTTTTAAGATGGTAAGAGAGGCTGATTATGAGGAGATGAGCAGGGAGAGCAGCAGCCGGCCCAGGATGGAGGGGTTTGCTCTCTGAATGCTAATGCAAGGCTTGAGAAATGGCCATTGAAATGCAGGGTCCGCATGTTTTCTTAGGCTAATACTCGGGGCAATGCCAGAACAGCCGCAGCTCCAAGAGCGAAAGGTCACTTCAATGTTAATCGGCAGGATAACAGTGGGCAGTTTTGACTGTCACTCACTACTGTACAACTCAAGAGCTTATCTTAATAAGAGTCTCCTGATCAATGAAGTAATCAGTTGGAATTAGATTGTTTTTTACCCCCCGCTGGGAAAAATCTCAGATTTCTGTACATTTCCAAAAGTTAGGATGCAGCTCAAGTGAACAACTAATTATTTAAACATCAGTTGAAATAAGAGAAATCCACTGCAAAAACACAAAACTTTACCAAGTGATTTTTTTGACTAGTTTCTAGAGCAAGCATCTTAGTGCGCTTGAAATAAGACAAAACTAACTTAAAAGTAACTTTTCAGCAACATATAGGAGCTTGTTTTAGCTAAATAATTCCTTGATATTGATGGAAAAAGTTCCAGTTCCATTGTCAGATTATTTCACAGTGTACAAGAGGGTGATTGACAGCACTAAGACCCTCCCCCTGGCTCTGATTGGTTGTTTCTACTTCGCACTGGGAGAAGGCAGAGGAGCTTGATTTTGTTTCACAGATTATCTGTCTGATACCATATTGTCAAAACATAGTGACAGTTTCAACAAATATATATATATAACTTGTCTTTTTAGATGAAAATTACATACTGCAGCTTTGACAATAAAATATTCAGTGAGCTGAGATCCTAGGATCCATCCTTCAGTATAAAAGATTCCTGTGGCAAAAACTAAAAGTCCTACAAATTTCTTTTTTTAAAAGGACTTGAAAGAAAGCAGTTCTTGTGAAAGGTCAACTGTGGTGTGTTGGTGTTCACTGCTACCACTTCCAGATGTGTTTTTCTGAATAATTACACAGTCACACACACCGTTATTTAGACCCCCCCAGTGCCTTCAAGAGTTGGAAGGGTCATCAAACAGTGCATAGAAATCAAAATAACTTTGGCATTCAGGAGCTTAAGAGTTCTCCAGTCCAGTCGGATTTTTATTTTATTTTTTTTTACCAAGTTGGATGTTGGAAATTCCTCAGCCGCAGAAAAGAAAAAAAAAAAAAAGAGAGAGAAAACCGTGAGACATGTCGTGTCATTCAGAGCTCATTCATGTCTAATTACCATGGCACTAAACCATTTTCTTAGCTTTTGTGGGTCTGTTGAGAGGATGGCCGGGCCCACGCTCTCCCATGCGCACAGCTCCAGCATCCTCCTCCTGCTCCTTCGGCAAACCCAACAGCAGCGGCAGCGGCGGTGGCGGCGGCGGCGGCAGCAGTCACACAGAATGAATGGAGCTGCCTCAGGAATGCAGACACAAAGGGAGGAATGTCATTCTGCCAAGTGCCCCTTATTCCAAACCAAACCAAAGGGACATGTGCACGCACACACAGAAGCACCTCACAAGTCCAGGCATGTTCAAATCACAGGGGGTGAAACGTCTTATGATTTTTCTTTCCCTCCTCCGCCCCCACTATAACAGAATACAAACATCAACTTTGTGCCCAATAATTTTTGTACCTTTGATGCATTTTTCCTCCCCCCTATTATTAGACTTTATTCAGTCTTGGTGTTCCCAGTCAAAAAAAGGTGCCATTATTCATAGAGCTTTGAATAGTAGGTTGTGGTTCCTTTATATGCCAGTGACTCATTCTTCATATTTTATGAATAAAACTTAGTACTGTCTGGAAAAATAAAAATAAATCATTGATAAATTAGGGCAAAGGTCTACTTTTAGCAAAGGTCTACTTTTAGCACCTATTTAGCATTTTTCTCTACTATTAGACTTTATGCGGACACCTTGGTATTCTAAGTTTATCATTAAAAAAAATGCTAGTACTTATAAAACATTGAATTGTAGGTTGTGATTTATTCATATGCCAGTGATTTGTTTTTCATATTTTATAAATAAAACTTCACACTATCTGGAAAAAAATAATCAGTTCTAAAATTAGGGCAAAGGTCTACTTTTAGTACTGATTTAGCATTTTTTGCCGTTATTAGACTTTGTGGAGACGACACCTTGGTGTTCTAAGTTTCTCACCAAAAAAAGATGTTAGTACTCATAAAACATTGAATTGTAGATTGTGGTTCCTTCACACAGTAGTAATCCATTCTTTACTGGTATATAAAGAATGGATGCTAACTAAAACTTAGCATTATGTGAAAAAGATTTTGTCCTAAAAGTAGGGCAAAGGTCTACTTTTGGCACTAATTTAACATTTTTCCCTATTTTCATACTTTATGCAGATGATACCTTGGTATTCTCAGTGTCTCATCAAAAAAAGATATTATTCATAAGGTTTTGAATAGTAGGTTGTGATACTTTCTTATGCCAGCAATTCATTCTTTTCATTTTATAAATAACACTTGGCCCTATATAAAAAATAAATAAATATCAGTGCCAAAGGTAGGGCAAAGGTCACAGTCAGAGAGCAGCGTCAGACACATGTACGTTTTCTGAAAACGGTGACAGGTTACATGACGGGTCGCTGCATGGCAGAAACACATCTCCCTCACTTCTAACGGCACACAAGCTTCTCTGTTTGTGTTAGAAACAGGCCTGTATTTTTTTTTTTACCCCACAGTCACGAAAACATATGTCAGGATTTGAGCTGTGTCCGGTGCATTAGCGCCTTGCTAATGCAACCCTGGACGTTTTGACAGTTTTGCCACATTACAATGACAAACCTCAATGTGTTTCATTCAGATTTTTGGTGGTCGGGAGATGATGCAGAGCTCTCACTCACTTTAGAAAGGAAAATTAGAAGAAATCAGCGTTTTGTATTGATTACTTCTGAGTAAGTGCCGTACTGTACAAACCTCATTTGTCTGCAATTAAGTTTTCTCTGCCAGCTTTCATCGTCCAGAGCAGGGGTGGGCAACTCCAGGTCTCGAGGGCCGGTCTCCTGCAACTTTTAGATGCTTTTCAACTTCAACACACCTGAGACAAATAATGAGGTCATTAGTAGGACTCTGGAGAACTTGACTGCACTTAGGAGGTGACTCAGCTATTGGATTCTTAGAGACATCTAAGAGTTGCAGGACACCGGCCCTCGAGGATCAGGATTGCCCACCGCTGGTCTAGAGATTTACATATTTGTTTGTTCTTTGGAAAATAATCAGATTTTTGGGAGAGTGTGTCCGTGAACAACAATTCTGAAATCTTGACCCAGATTCTTGGTTGGATTTAAGTCTTGACTTTGATTAGGCCATTCTAAAATATGACTCTGCTTTTCCCTAAGCTATTCTACTGTATTTCTGGCTGTATATGTATAGCGTTGAAAGTCTTTTACAGCCTCTAATAGGTTTTCTTCTAGCATTGTCTCTAACTAGCTTCTCTGTGTCCGGCTAAAGAAAAGCATCCCCTTAACATGATGCTACTGCCTCTGTGTTTTACAGTGAGAATAACGATGCACGGTGTTTGTGGAAAAAGGCAAAGTTCAGTTTTGCTTTGACCTTACATGACGGTGAAATGTAATATTGTTTAATGCATTACCTGTTCATTAAACTTCTCCATAAATATTTGTCTCTGACCCAACTGTTGTGTTCCTTTGTTTTCATGATGCTGTCTGTTCTCTAATGTTCTCTAACAAACAACAGCTGAGATTAAATTACACAGATTTAGGAATGTTATTTGATCACACTGGACTTTATTTAAAGACATCAGAATAAAGAGGGCTAAAACTAGGCCTGACACAATGACAAATTTTGGTGGACGATAGATTGTCCCAAAGGTTATCACGATAAATGATAATATTGTTGTTTTGAGGCTATTTTAAGGTAATATAATGGTAATGGTATAATAATGCAAGAAGACATTATCAAAGGTCAATAAACTTTAAATTTTAATGGACATTTAACACTGGAAGTGGAAGACATTTTTAATATTCAACAGAAATCAACAAAACAACATAAACAACAAATAAAGTGAACAATGAAGTCTGTGTAAACAAAATTGTCCTGGAAAAACATTTAGATGAGACCAAAGCATTGGTCTGAAGACTTTTGTCGTCCAGTTTTTGGTAGAGAGAAAAAAATGAAAAACAATAAATCATGCAAATGGAAATTATTCAGTTTGTTTTCATTGATTTATTTCTTATTGCAACAGGCCTAGAGACAAATGCATGTCACATTTTAGATTTTATGAAAAATAAAAAACTGAAACTGTATAATTTCTCTTCCATTGCTGTTATATTGGTCTATTCTCATGTTTGTGTTGGTAATGTAAAGAAATAGAACAGCACTGAAACTCATGTGACTCCTAATTTTGCAATGGTGATTTATTCATTTATTTTTCACCAGTTTTCATGGTTACATTGTACGTTTGATAGATATTTATATGATATAGTGCTTTCCAGGTGTGGACATTGAGATTTTTTTTCTTCGCTTTTCATTTTGTCAGTTTTGTTCGACAATGAGCGGAGTCCGTGGCTCCACCCTCAGCTCCAGTCCTGGTTTTCAGCACCGGCGATTCTTCTTCTTGTCTAGACAGAAAGCAGGCGGACAGAGGCCAGCCGGGAGAATCCCTGCTCCGTACTCCAGCCCCGGTGTTCCCGCTCTCCGGCTCTTTGTCCCCGGAACTCGCTCTCACTCCTGGCCGTCCACCGGGGCTTTTTTTTTTTTTTTTTTTTTTTTTTTTACTCGCATCTGGATCCCAGTACGAGTCGCAAACAGCCCAGCGTCCTGTGCCGCAGAAACCACGGCGTCTTTAAATTTGGGAAAGAAAGCAAGAAAAGAAGACGAAGAAAAAGGGAAGGCAGAAGAAACCCAGCTCTCCTCCGGCAACTTTCTGCGGTCTGCTGTCCTCCCGTGGTTTATCCGTTCGTCGAAGCCGTGAAGCAGTTTGTGTGAAACTGTGATTGTTGCCTCAAGTTGGAGAGAGTTTTTTTTCTGCTCGCTGTTTTCTCACATAAGTTTTTTTTCTCCCCCCTGTCGAGTCTGGAACTTGATACTTAACTAATACCTGTTGCTTTTAAACGTGCGACGTTTTAACAGGGTTTAGGCTTTTTTTCCCGGCGTTTTTCTTTTTTCTCTTTTCTTTTCTGGCTCCCAAATTGTTGCTGCAGAGCTGGCCTCGGAGCTGCTGTGAATGAAGTTTCTGTTGAGCTGAAGAAATCTCCATGAGGAAACTCAGCCTGAGAGACGCAAAAACTTTGCCTTAACTAACAAACACACAAGACACCTGGGAGGCTGTCTAGCTATTTTGAGTTTTAATTTTTACGGCTTTTATTTTTTTAAAACATTTCTATATTTTTTAACCTTAAAATGAAGACGCTGTCGGTGCTGTGTGTAGTCTGCACGCTGGCTGTGTTGTCCGTGTCGGGAACCTCGGAACCAAAGTTGAAAAACTGTAACGAAGTTCGGGAGGCTTTCACCTCCAAAGGCTTCAACATGAACGATGCCCCCAACAAAGTGGTCAACGGTGAGTTTTACTCTCCAGCTCTGCTTTTAAGCCCACAGGCGGGGAGGGGAGCTGCCCGGGGGGCTTCATTGTAAAGATTTCCCTGTGCTCTTGTTTTACGTTTTTAACTTGGTAAAGTTGCCTGTAGTGACTCCTGTAAACATTCAGTCACTGTTTTTGCCTTTTCCTTTTCTTGGCTAACAAAAACACGTTAAATATGTCTTTTTAAAGAAAACAGCTTTAAGTTCGTCCAGGTCTTGGAAAAACTACAGCAACTCAGCTGTTGCATTAAAGCTGCTAGCCAAGCTTTTGTAGAATGAATCAAAATCACGTCAGTCACTTTTACGACAACGTGTTTTGGTATTTATATGTAATTATACAGTTGATAAATTGTTTTAATTTAGGTTAAAAAAATAAATAAATCTGCTTTCCCAGAAACAAGCCTCAACAAGCATGTGCATCTGGTGACGTCACAGAAGGCACAAGGCAATTAATCTTTTTTTTATTGCCATTTCTTAAACTTTGCTTGTTAAACTTAGTAACTCTATTTTACTTGGAAATAGTCAAACATTTGAGAATGGTGTTTCCTACAGAATTTTGAAAAGTACGAAATTTAATTTCTATCCTTTAAAAAATTTCAATTTATCAAGGGTGAGATAAAGGTTTAGTTTCCAAGTTTATTTTTTTCCACAATCTACATTTATGTGTTTTTAGATGATGACCATTATCTTTATGCTTAATAATTTTTTTTTAACGAACAGAAAAAACACTCTTCAAAGGTTAAAGTTGTCATTTGTGATTTCTATGCTATTTTTGTGATTTAATGAGTTACACATGTGGCTTTTTCGTTGGATGCATGGTTCTTTAGCTGGAGCTAACTTACAGGTCAAGCAGAGGATTGAAATTTCTACTTGGTAGAATTCAGAATCTAAAATTAAAGTTATCTGTGTTCAATCTTGATTAATCTAAACCCAACATTATATATTTTAATGATCCAAGTTGTCCTGAAAGTCACAAATGGATCTATAAATAAAATATGTAAAGTAAAAACCCAACTTGGTGAATGTTTTGTACTCAAATGTTCCACAAAACTGGCAAAAAAAGTACTTTTTTTAAAATTTATTTTATTTTTTTTTTTTTACCATGCATTCATTTTCTTGTTTGCTGACATAAAACTCTTTCTGGTAGGAAGTAGACCAGATTCTCTGTTCCAGGACTGGTCAGACATAAAATAGACTGAATTTATCCACCAGCTGTATATCTCTAAGATCTCCTGTTGTACTGTAGGTGTTGCAGTAGCGACAACTCACCTCTCCCCTGGCTAAATATTGTTTTCCATGTAGGAAATACTTGCAACTAATTCATAACAATATAAGGGGGTATAATCGACACAAAAGCCCGACTCCCTGCTGAACCATGCCAGGCCTGTGTTTATTTCCAGGCTTCCTCGGCGGAGGCTCCTGCAGCTGTGAAGTGCAGGCAGCCTGTGGTGATTTAGTAAACATTCCTCGCGAACAAGGCTTGTGGATTTCTCTCCTCTGACTCGGCTAGTCCTCGTTTTGCGGTTGAGGCTGGCTCCGTTTGAGCCGAACGTGGACCAGACGAGAGCACATGACTGGATGAAGGGCAACCGGCGAAGGGGGCCTGATGTGTTGGGAGTTAGACGGGGGCAGGAGGGCAAATCAATGAAGCCAATCATGGGATGCAGCCAAGTAATGGAAACTTGGGTAGTGGGGGCTGTTACAGTGACGGCTTTGAGGGGAAGCAGGGTTAGGAGGGGAGGAGGCTTGAAATTCCTCTGTGCCCTACGTACTGAAACCCTCCCCCACCTTTCTCCATCACCTTTTAATTTTAACAGTAGTTAAATGATTACTGTGTTGTTGGCAGCCGTGAAGTGGCTCCAGCGTTGTGCTCTGCTGTGATTTTTACAATCACTGATATTTTTTGTCGTGGCGTATCTCTGATCAAGTTTTGATGTGCACAATATCAAAACTTAGGTTAAATTTCTTTCTCTGTCATACTCAAAGCTCTTTTTGTTGTTGTAATTTTAAGCATAAAACAGCCTATTTTGTCATCTTATTGCAAATATGTAGGTCCTTTTTGTTCCTTGGTTGTTGTTTTTCTGGTTGTTTCTCACAGAAAGCACTTCAGCAAATTTGCACATGCCAAATACCCCTAGTAGAAGAACCATGTGTGTGATGGCATGGAGACAAAATGGGCTTTTCAGATGTACACTGCCTTGTAAAAGTATTCATTCCCTTTACGGCAGAGGTGTCCCGATGCAACTTTTCCCATGCCGATACAATACTGATATCACGGCTTTGAGTATTGGCCGATACCGATGTTGACCTGATGCATTATTGATGGAAACAATGCATACTTTTATTACTTATTTGTAGTGTGGAAAGTTAGAAAACACTTGATAAAGTTATAGATAACAGTAGTTGGAGAACAACTGACTTGGTCGTTTATCATATATTAAAGTGCATGTGGGATACAAGCGCCGCTGGATAGAAATGCTGGAGTGGAATCCTGGGCCGGACTGCTTCCAGTTGCGATTTTAGATGCAGTCTGGTATAATCAAAGTCTTGCTTTTTTTGGTTGATATTGGACCGACATCAGGATCGGATTGGGACACTTGTACTTTACGGTTTTTAAAATATTACAACCACGCCCCTCTCATGGAGGAATTTGTTTTACCTTTTGCACCTTTTGTCGAAGAAAGGCATGTTCAAAGAAAACAATGAAGGTCCTCCGATTAACTAGTTCAAGTCTGTGTGGTGGAAAACAAATACTGTGCATCATGATGAATGCACAGTATGTACAGAACTAAGTGAACAATATGTACTTAGTGTTTTATAGCAATATTTTGTGGTACTGTTGAGAATACATAAAAAAAAGGTAAAACTACTATTTACTTCTTTTGTGGTAACTGTATGGCTTGCATTTCCTGGCACAACATTCACAGCTGCTTAAACACAAATACTGTTCTTAAAAAACATTTCCACTCCAGGTGTCGTTTGTATCGCTAAGCAGCAAACAGCGACTGCGTTTAGTTGTGTTTTTGAATTTACTGAGATTTACTGATGCTTTCATGGAGCAAACGGTGAAGAATACAGCAAAAATAACATTTCGTTCAGTTTTTTGTAACATCAGTAACTGAAATTTATCGAGACAATAAGTAAAAATTCTTGTAATAGCATTTTTTTTATAATGATAAACTAGGAGCAGACTTTTACCGTATAATTTATCATTTATCGTGATGAATTTCTTATCAAAATAAGAAATTGTTCCTAACATTGTCATGATAAATTCCAAATAATTGTGTTTAAGCACCTTGAAACTGTCCATATTGTCTGGATTGGTAATTTTATTATTTTCTGTTTGTTACATGAGAGCATCAATATTATTAAATGCAGCTACTTTGTGTTAATGTGACTGGTGACCTAAAGTTGCCTAAAAATGACATAAATCATCCTTATTGCCACTTTTATGGTTATCACAATACTACCACAAAATACAGCTTTACATTTTGTGGGGCGGAACAAGGAGAAGAAGAATGTTTCTTCTTCTATTTTTGTTTCTTCTTTTCTAGGTGTGCGAAGCTGCTAGACATATCTCAATAAAATGCTTCTACAAAATGCTGTCAGTGGGAAACAAAACTTCAGATCTGTGTTCACAAGAAGTGTGGAAAACCATGGATTATTTTTCTTTCTCTTCACAACTTTTTGTGGTCTTTCTTGCTGAATCCCAATAAAATTCACTGAAGGTTGCGGTTCTAACAAAACAAAATGTGTTGAAGTGTTATGAACGCTTGAATAATGGAAGACTCTATTCAGCCAGGGTTGGATGTTTCTCCTTGATAGACATTATAGTAAATGATTCATTGGGGGGGAAAAAAGACTAAGAGTCTCAAGATACTCCCTCAAAATGTCTGGTTGAACTTCATAATTAAGCATTAATTTTAACTTGTTGGAGTTGTCAAAATGCTCATCCTGAATTAATTTTCCTTTCCGTTCGGCTCGGTAGACTTGCGTGACAACAACGCATTGAGGAAGGATTCACTCGCCCGTCTTGGTTTTAATGCAAGTAGATTTGGACTTACCCTCACTTTGGTGCAAACATCATAAATCCAGCGTGTGGGACACGAGTTCTCGGTGGAGACGGACATTCAGAGATCGCATTTTGAACCGCAAACATCTCCAGTTGTTGTTGGCAGCCAACAGATAAGAATTAATGTGTGTTGCCGTCGAAATTACCCACCGGTTTATCTGAAACCAGACACGAGTCGGTGAAATGTTTTTTAGGCGGTGAAGCTGCAGTGGAAACCCAGACTGCTCGCGTTTAGACAGAATGAAGTGATAGGGAGGAACAGCAGGCTTGCTTGGTAAATTCCTCCGTTATCCCATGGTATCAGCTGAACCGCTTCTCATGGAACCGGTTCCAGACTTGGCTTCCAACTTTTCTTTTTTGTCTGTCTGAGGATGATTTATTTGTGGCTTGTGGTGGAATATTTTGCATAAATTGGGAAGTAAATTTCCCCAACAGAGTGAATAAATAATGTTGGCAATCATGGAAAATGTAAATGGTGGTTTCTGCTGCCTGACTTTCAGCTAATAATGTGTGCAACTGTTGTATTTGGTTCTTTAAATTACGAAAGGCTCTCGCTGGCTGAGTGGCGAAGATCCTCGGAATTAATTTATTAGCTTGTAGATTAGAAATAAGCTGGTGTAAGACTCTCACCGTGTGAAAACCTTGACTAAAACGCAGCATCGTCACGGCAACACAGTGTAAACTTGGGACAAATTATCAAATTGGTTTTAAATCATAAGAGCAATGATTATCTCCATCTGTTATGAGTTTGATTATTACAGTTAGTTTTATCATCATTGCCATTTGTTCTTTTTCACTTGTACTTTTGCAAAAGTTTTCAGGCTGTGTTCCTGTACTTTGTTTTCTATATCAAACAAACTAAAACCTTTGAAAAACCTTTTTTTTTTTTTCCCTCCTTGCCTGTTGTGGCGCTGGACTAAGAACGACTGAGATAAATGACATAAAAATGTCTAAAGACGACGTCGAGCGCGACTTTCTTTTTCACGAAATGTAAACGGAAACAAAGTGGTGTGAGATTTTAGCCTTTGTAGGATTTCTGCTTTGTGTTTGGTAAAACGTTGAGCCATTTCTCCTGCTAGTGCTGTATTCACACATTTGTTTTGGTTGCATTTACCCATGATGCCCTGCGCTGTGGTTAGCTTCCTGCTTACGGCGCTCTCCAGTTCGCTTGGCATTTGAACGGCACCAGAGTTCACTTCAACAAAACCCAGACAAAGGTTGGTGCTCCACAGTTTGCTTTTCTGGTCCTGATCAGGGTTTGATTTCTCATTCACACCTCCGTAAATGAACAGGACCTTCTAGACAAACAAACCAGATTTTGATAAAAGCGGACTAAGCAGGCCTGGTGTGAATGCACCCTTTGTTGGCTGCAATTTATTTAAGTCACATAGAATTATATTTGGCTTTCTGTACTTTATAGGTCTATAGGCAGCGTATGCAGACAGTTTAACTGGCTATTAAATATGAAATATTTAGGTTTTCCTTTCACTCTCCAACACAGCCTTTTAGAGAAATGAAAACCTTCAGACTTTTCCTTCCTTTCCCCTCTCACTCAGTTTCATACCATATCTTTTTACATCCACATTTCCTCTTAATAAAGAGAGAAATCTGTATAATCATATCAACATGAAAAGTCTTGTTGTTAGAATTGGTTCCAGTCGGTAATGGCTAAACAACATTAACAATATTGAGTCAAAAAATGCCCCATTGCTGCTTTATTAGCCGAATCTTTGAACACAGTGGGGCAACCGTTTGCCTTTGTGCTTAAAAATAAGAGTCTCAAACATGGATACAACAACATGCCAAGTCAAAAACACTTATCTTTAACTCCAAAGTAATAACAGTAGCTTGAAGTGACGTCACCACATGAAGCCACAAGGTCCCGGCTCCTGAATAGCTTCTTCCTGGAAAGACTTAATTTTGACGAACAACATCATGGAGTTTATATTATGTCACAAGATCTGGTTGTTCCTCCACCCATTATTCTGACTCTTTCTCTTGCATCTCATTTGAAGGTTTCTAAACCACAGGAACAGTATGACAATATCAGGCTTGAAACCATAACTTTTGAAATTCTTGAGGGAACTTGTGAGTGCACTCACTGCTTAGCTGCATTCTTCAATGCACTGTTTTTTCTTTATGAAATAAAATCTCTTGATCTGTGCATTGTACCTAAACTTGAAGTGTTCGTGACCACAGCCTCTCGGCCGGATCGAGAGCTTGTCGTCTTCAGTCCCACATTGTGAGGAGTCTTTCCCACTAAGCTAACGGCGAGGAGGCAACTTTCTCAGGAGTGTAACCATTTGGAGAAATAACAGGCTGGCTATTGCTGGGACATTCAGCAGATTAGATAAGGGTGGTGGGGGTGAGGGTGCAAGGTCTGCAGGCATTTTTCTTTTTAGTCCAAAGATCAGAGGATGAGTGGCTCTGCTCAAAACAGGTGCCTAGGTTTCTCATTCCTGTAATAATTAACAGATTATCCACTAGCCAAGTGTTCAACTTCCTCTGTTGAGGTCAAGTCTAAAGCCTGAAGATGTTTTCTGATTCTTCATGAGAAAAATGTCAGCCTTTTTGGATTCACTACACCAGCAGTAGAAACTTATGCTGTAGTCAAGATCTTGCATTTTTATTGTGTTGTCTTGTATTGTCTTAAACTTGTCATATTTACTGATAGCGCTCATTAAAAGGAAAGTAAGTTAGGTATTTTTTCACACACTGCTACGATAAAGCTGTTTAGATAAACGCGTTATAGCTTTTTTTCTTGCCATGAAGTCCCATCCCAGTAGTCAATAATCCCCTTACAGTCCATCTGTGTCCTTTAAAATCGCACATTTAGTAATGTTGCCTCTAAAACAGCTGCTATGCCAACCAGCAGGTGGCTTGGCTTCTCAGGTCGCTTGTGTATCTACAATGCTACGCTACGAGTGTTGGGGACATTTTTGTACCCCCTCCAACATCACACATCACACACTGTAATTAATATAAGCAATTAGCAAGTTAGTGATTGTTCTTTCCTTATTTTTGAATAATTAAATTGTCTAAAAAAGTGAACCCCCTCCTTGGCTTATCAGTAAGTTCTCCACAATCCTGGTCATTAACTATTCATTTGATTCAAGTGTGTTGGAGCTGGGGTACTTATAACTACACATGCACAAACTTTTGATTGGGGGCCTGTCCGGTGTCCACTCAACCCACTCGTCCGTTGTCCTGCTGGAGATGGGGACCAGTTTTACCACAACCGGGCAAGAATTAAACGGACATAAAAATTGACAAGGTGGTAATTGTGCACATAAATATAAATGTGGCTTTTGTTTTGAAGCCAAGTGCCAAAAGCCTCTGCCTAGAGGAATTCACCAGAGCTAAAGGTTTTCTAGCAAATCTACAGTTTTTAGCAACACAGAGGTCCAAGGAAGGGCTGCACAATGCATCACTGCAATATCAATGTACACATTGTTAATACCTTAAAGTACGATTTGGAACATAGTATTTGTTGTTTTCATTTATAGAATAACCACAATAGATCCTAATAAGACATGTATCCTGTTGCATGGAGTCTGACTGTAGTAAATGTCTACACCCAGCACACTTTGATGGCTGTAAAGATGCCAAAGGTCAGAGTGTTGGAAGTGATCCCAGTTCAATTTCCTAGTATCCAACAGCCGCACTTCAAGTGTTTATTTACTGAAGCAGAGGTAGGTTGGCTCTGGTTCAGGAGAGCCGACTGTAAACACTGGTTTTTCCCCATTTTCAAACTTTTCTCTGTCGCGTCTCTAAAAAGTCCTCATATGTATTGAAATAATTTGTATGTGTGACTTTATTTCTTTAGTTGCAATTATTATTGTTGGCAACATTTTCATATTCAAACACATTTTGTAAATAGTTTATAGTGAAGCAAATTTAAGATGCGACAATAAGCGTTGGATTTGAAACTTGGATGTTTCAGGTTTATTACCTTATGTCTGTGTTTAATGTCATTATTTTAAAGTAAGGAGGGTAGTACTTGAATTTAGCCAACAAAGCCCCACGTCGCATCACTTTGGATCCTGCCAGTGATGCTGCTGATTGAATTAAATTCACATTAAACAGAGATTCTTAAAAAAAGGGTTATGAAACCTTTATTCCATTTGTGAAAACACAGAAACATGTCAGTGTTTTTTGGCATTGGAATCGCCTTGGATTAGGACAGTCACGAAAACCACATTAAACCAAGACATAATTATTTTTGCTTGATTCTTGAAACTTTTGCTTTGTTTGTAGAAATAAAAATTAGGATCCTAAGTTTTCCAAAACGATGCCTCAAAGCTTATAGGATGCACATGTTGCTCAGCAAGCTAACTTCTTGCTCCAGCAGAACCTGAGTTTACCATTTGAAGCTTTCGGGAAATCATAACTGGAACATAGAAACTGTCTAACCTTTGCTTGGTTTGTATGAGATTGTTTTACATTTAGTCCAAGGACTTCAGAATCGCTATTTCAGTGGAGTTAAACTCGCACCTACAAGTCTGACTCACTGTGAAGTCGGGAAATTACTCACTGCATGTTAAATGTAGCTTATGTGTGCATCAAGTCTCTGAGCCTCTTGGAGCAGTGCTGTGGTTCAAGTGTTTGTTCATGCATGTGTAATAAAAAGTTCTCACTATCAAAACAGAGCCTTTTCCACAGTGGAATAAGCTACACAAACATTAATATCAATGATTTGTTTACAGAAAAAATGTTTGCACGGCTGGACAATAAAAAAGCAGCAAAAGCCAAAGCATGAGCAATAAGCTCTGATAACATTCCTGAGTGATGAGCTGAGTCCTTGCAGCGCTGTGCCAGGAACCAACTCAGCTCTGCTGCACATTTTCTGAGGCGGCTTTAGATTATGTTATTGAGTTTGTGTTTGTTAGCATAGCTTACGTTTAAACATCTGCTTTTAGTTCACACTTCTGCTTTTGTGCATTTGGTTTAATGATAATGAAACAAAATACAGTATTTGTACCACACTTCATCTTCTAGTCGGCTAAAAGCATTGATGGTTGATCGTTCCTGTTGTTGACGTCTACCTATCGAGAGTTTGGTGATCTGTAATTGAGTTTAGGCTTCGTTATGTTGGGGCCTGTGAAGAGCGGGGTACCTAGCCGACTGCCTTCACCCAGCAGGTGAATGTGATCCAAATCAAGATATTAAAAATGTTCTCGCATGCAACGCACATCCGACTTTTTCACAGCAGTTTGAATATCCCAATTCCAATCTTATCAAACCCTCCAAAAATCTGATTTGAATCGCGTCCAGAAGAAGCCAGATCTGACGTAAACATTCCTGCTTCAGTGCTTTTCTGTTCTGCATCACATCACGATCCCACAACTCTAAGCTCCTCCCACACATCCAGAAGTTGGTGTCAGTGCACCACAAAATACTGTTGCTATTAGTTATACTTTCTTTTCACTGGCTTCATTCATGTTAGGATCTTGTGACAATCCTGTCGGCTCTCATTGCTGAATAAACTTTAAAACTGATCCAAAGATGGCAGCATCCATTATTACTTCTTTAAACGGTGTGTTGCTGTAACGTCAACGTTCTTCTTCTGCTGGTTGCTGCCTTGGGGCAGTGAACCGTTCACACATAAGTCCAATTACAGTCACATCATTCAGCAGTATGAACAAAATCAGATTTCATTAAAACCTGTAAATGTAGCTGCTGCGTGCGTAGGCTCTTGTTCTGGAACAGGTTTTAGTTAATTTGCCTCTGAATGTTGGTGTTTTGTTGAGCGCTAGCGCCTGTTCCCATTGGGAATCGAGCCAGCAACCCACAGACAAACTCAAACTCCTACTCATGGGATGACGCCACGGGCGGTGTCGCGGTTCGTGCGGATGAACCTGGTATCCCACAGTGCCCGACTGGATTTGGCGTTAGGGAATCTCATTCTTCCGGCGGAAACACGCAACTGTGGTTCACATTCAGACTTGTCTCCGGAAAAGCCCTGTAGTGTCCAGATGGGGTGATAGAAGGGGAAACGGGGTGGAAACGTGGCAGTTTCTTATCAGAGTTGTGCCATCACAGCATGGCCACCTTGAGAGCTGCTGTGGCATCCTCTTCTGCATGGCTGGCAACAGCTGTTTCATCACCGTCCCAAAACAAACCAGCATACCCCAGCCTTCCCGACACAAGACCGAGCACGGCCAAAGCTACAGGAATGTTGGTGAAATTAACTCTCTGGAAATAGTTTTGACATCCAAGAACTTGTTTTGTCTTTAGGAAGAGTCCTCAGCAACAGGGGAATGTTAAGTTCCTCTGGTTCGCTCATTTAGTATGCTCTGAGTGTAGCATCAGCTCAATAGCTGTGTGTGTGTGTGTTGGCTGAGTGTCCGTTATTCCATCACTTCACATCCTTTGCTTCGGTCTGTGCCTTCAGTCCCCCCAACGAAAAAGGACAAGTGAGCGACAGATCAGTAGGGGGTGGATGCTCTGTGTGGGAACAATTGAGCAAACCCCCCCCCCTCCTCTTCTTCTTTTTTTTTTTTTTTTTTTTTTTAAGGTTTGCCTTCCCTCCCCTCCTCAACACATTCCACACCGGACCACCAAGACCTGCACACAGGAGTCCCGGAGCTGGGAACACAGGGCAACAAAGAGAGCGCTGGAAGAGTCGAGAGAGGATTTGACTGACGGGAATGCTTTTTTTTCCTCTGGGTCAAAGTGATTTTTCCAGGGGAAGAGTTGGTCCACAAGGAATATTTTGATCTGGCTGGATGCATACATGCATTTTTACAAACATATGGCTGCCTCACCTTGATTCAATAAAGGTTTCCTCCCCCAACAGGACCCACGTCAGAGTATTTTTAGCATTCGTGACCACAGTTAAACTCGACTCCATCCTTTTGGTGGCCACAGCAAACTGCGAGAAATCCTGATCTGGCTTTGTGGTTTTCCGTATTTTGAGCTGAGCGATCCCCTCCGCTCCCCCCTGCCACATCCACCAGTGAAGTTCCCTGTTAATACATCCTGTTTGCAGGCTGTTAAAAGTTGGCCATTTCTCTTCCCATCTGTCCCGGCTAACATGTTAGTTCATGTTCTTGTCCTGCTGTTCCCTCTCTAGCTGCTCCTGCGGGAGGTTTTGTTCTCTTCCCTTCTTTTCCTGTCTTCATTCCTGGGTGATGATTTTAAAAAAAAAATTTTCTCCTTTCCATTGTTCCTTGCAGGTTCTTCCTTTCTTGGCTTCTTCTAGCGCACCTCTCTGTAATCTCCACTGCTTTTGCTGGGCTTTCTTTTGGTTTTCCTGGTTCAGAATATGTGCTGATGTGAATATGCAGAGGATGTTCTTCCAAGATAAACATCGCCTGAAACACCAAACTCCCTATAATTATGATTTGTACCAAGTGTATATTTTTCCCCACTATTTCATTTAGAAACTTTAAAAAACACTTGACTTACAATTGGCATGGGTCAGTATGAGATTCCTGAATGGAAATACAACCTTTTCAAAATTTCCAAAGCATTATCTAGTTGCTTTGATTGAACAGAAATTCACACAGCTTCTAAAGCTAATATATTCTTACAGTTAGAATATACATTAGCAGCTTAAATACATGGACTTGAATAACCTCTGTTCAAGGTTTTTTTTTCCAATGTTCCCATTCTGACAATGTGATTATTGAAATGACCATTGAGATAATATTGAGTTATTTGTGTGTGGTGTGTTCAGAGCGATGGGGTCTGTTATGAAGGTCGTCGGGATCGCTGATCTAAAATCAGGGATATTCAGCCATGTTGGATCGTTTCGATCTAATGTTGTGATGTGTGGTGGCGCCCGCGGACAAACGAGAACGCAGCCTGTTGAATGTGACATGTAGCCAATCAGAAAGGGAGGCAACGGAAACACTGACGACCAAACAACTTCTATGGTGCATCAGAAAGTTCGGTGGATATATATTGTAGACGTCTCTATTGTTTTTCTCTGTTAGACAAAGTCCACAAACTATCAACATCACTTCTTCTCGGTCGGCCATGTTTGTTTCCTCTGCACTCACGTTTGGTCTCGAGAGGTTTATTGAGATTTAAAGCTTGAAATCTGGTCGACAAGTTCAAAGTCTTGCCATAAAATTGCTAGGCAATATGAAGCAACAGGTGTGGGAGTGGCAGTACTGATCAGACTTTTTCTAAAACTGAGAATAGCCTTATCCTTCAACTTCTGAGGGATTCAGAACTACAAACTCTTATCGGAAAAAATGCTGCTATACTTTATTGGTTTTAGTAGCTGGAGGAGATTGTCTTTACGTCAGCAGATCAGACCTCAAAGCAAAACTGAAACCCATATCAGTCAGGAAAACTTCATCCAGAATAACCTCGGATCAGTTCACCCCTGCGGCTGCTTGTAGACAACTCCTCCGAGGCGCTATGTCGCGCTACGTGATCTCCTCTGAAACAATCGACTCTGCTGATGCTCTCTCCAGTCCGTTGTCATCTCTTCTTTTTTTTTTCTTCCATCCCCTCTGATATTTGAGCAGCGGTTCGTTTCTTTTGTGAAGCTCATCTCGCTCGTGGTGTCACTCAGCCAGCTGTGAGGAGTGTGGCAAACAGCCACCGGCTCTGATCTCAGCCTGCCGGAGTGGAGTGTGAAGTCATGTCACCACATAGTTCCCCAGTGGCGTGTGTGGGCGTGTAGGTGTAACCCTACCGAGGTTAATGGGGGTTTTTTAATTTCTTGGGAGCAGCCACGGCCCGCTGCGTGTCGGCGTTGATGGTCGTAGTCATCGTTTGGGTTCGGTGCGGCTTGTCGGAGGCCTGCGTGGTTCGGAGGGGAGCGAAGCCAGGGACTCTCTCGGGGCGTTTGGGCCGAAGCCTCGCTGCTGGGCGCGGGCCAGAGGAGCCGTAACTCCCGCTAATCACTCCCAAGGCCTCCATCAAGACTCCCACTGACGACGAGGCTCTTGCTCAGCTCGCATATCCACAACGCAGTTAGCCTAATAGGTTTCCTAATATTTACGCAGCCCCGCTCTGCGGTGCTCGTTCTTGGACTCCTTTTCTTATAAATTACAGGGTTGGAGAACAAAACCTCAGCCTTTTTCTTTTTCTTTTTTTTTTTTTTTTTGTCCAAGTGAAAAGAACGAGCCGCGTCTTCAGCCTCTTTGCATAGCTGAGTGCGTTTGATGCCATGTGTTAAAAGCAGCTCGTCAGAACTCTGATTTTCAAACGGCAGACGGCCTTCTGGCCGAGCGCCGACCGGAGAGCGGGGCTTTAAAAAGAGGAAAAAAACCCACACATGAAAGGATCAAATACTTTCTACAATGATGGCTCCAAATCTGCAAATCATTAGATGAGTTTTTTTTCTTTCTTTTTTTATATGCAATAAAACAAGTAGTGTGGGAATGCAGGAATCTGCGCAGGGTTTTGGAATAATGGGAATCTTCTGGGGAGCAAGTAGCTTTGATTTATTGACACATTGAGAGCATGTCATCGGGAACGGACTGAGCCATCCATGACTGAGGCCCCATTAAACCATTGTAGCGTAGGGTTTAGGCTTTCGAGGTCCCTTTGACAGGCGGCGATGAGTGGCTCTCTTCCCACCGCCCCCGCCGGTGTCCAGTTTCCTAAAGCCCAACAGGTATATCAGAATCTTTGTTGCTCTTTTGTGGCTTTGAGCTTCCAGGAATCTGATCCGGTACCTGACCTCATTCTGCCTGGGGGGGCTTCGCCAGGCCTCTGTCCTGCCTCAACATCTGGTCAGATTCAGACGCTCATTTCAAAACTCCTTACCTGTCTCAACGAGCAGCTCTTCAATTAATCTCATGGTTAATTCAAAATGACTCCAGTAATTTTTATTCTAATTTTTTTTTTTTAAATACAGATTTAGAGACGTCATAACTCATTTTATTCATGGTTCTGGTTGTGTGTGGTTTTTATTCACTGTTTTTGGTTGCTGTGTTTTCAGTTCCAGGATCTAGTTTTCATATAAAATTGATCAGTCTTTGAGCTGGCAAACTTCCATTATTAGTAAAATATCAATATGTTACTTGAAAATGCTCTCAAAACAACAATATTGTCGTTTATTGCAATAATTTCTGGGGCAACATATCATCCAGTAAAATTTGCTATCATGACAGACCTACTCTCTATTTGTCTGTTCGGGTGTTTTGGAGAGATTAATCAGTTCAGAATTGACAAATTTAAGATATTGACAATTCAGATTTCTTAATTTGCTTTCCTACTGTTGGTTAAGTATTTTTATTGGCAGTTGTGACTTTATGATGGCAGTGGATGTAAAGGCAAATTTTAGGATTTCAAAATAAAGCAAAGTGAAAGGTGACATTTTAAATTGGTGTTCACATTTTATAGCTGTGATTTCTGTGGTGAGCTGAACTGAGCGAGGTTTTCCACTTCCTGCAGGAAGTTGGGGTATTGCAACTGATGCAAATTCAATCGTCATATGCAAATCTTGATAATTTTCACCAGTCACCACAACTTTTTCTGCAGTTCTGACCAAATCACTGCAACTCTGCTGAATTTTGACCAATCCCCTTCGCCTTCTTCTCATTTAACTTCCTGTTTCACGGTGTCTCTAGAAAGCCGAAACTACACGTTGAAAGCATGAGACAATAAGTGACATTTGTCTATTTTTTTTATTTTAGAAAAGACATTGAGATATTCTGTAGGATTTGCTGATTGTCTGTAAACGGTTCATGTTAACTTAAATGACTAATTTAGGATTCATCTTTTGTAACAAGTTTTCAAGACATGACTTTATTCATATAAAATCCAATTTGAAGAAGGTCCTTGAAAATATCATTTATATATTTAAAAATCACATCTTTTTTTTGTTTTTGTTTTGGAAGATCATTTGCGGAAATTCCAACTTTTTGTCAGACCACATTATGGCAAAAATAAAGCCTAAAAAAGTTTGACTGCAGTCATTTTAAGTTGTAACGTCCTGGAGGGATGGAGGCTAATCATTACTAGCATAAGAGGCTTTGTGTGGAAATGTTTGTCATTCCCTCAGCTGAGTTTCCCAAAAACATTTTCATCTTGCTCCTTGACAAATGCAGGTCAAAGACCTAATGGGATGAAACAACTTTGCTTTACTCTGAGCCTTCCTGTTTTCACCTGAAAGTCTTGCTCTCGCTTTTATTTTAAACTGTTAGCATCTTAGCACAGCTTTTGCAAATGCCGTCACTGACTGTAAACATCAGTTTCTGTGTCTACGTCATAGAAAATGCATTCTCTTTACCTTAAGTAATTTTTCCTAAAGATGTGTGCAAGTCCAGCATTTTAAATGTAAGAAAATGTGGAAAGCCCAAAAGAATAAAGGAGAAAACCTTTCTGTTATCTGCTGAAAGCCTTGCTCTCTTTTTCCCTCGCAGCCTGAATGAACCATAAAGATGTTTTTGAAAACAGTTGTCTTTTAAATGGCCTTTAGGAACTTTATTGTAAACGACTCCCTGGTATTAACTAACTTGATGTTTTTGTCCTTGGGGGAACTGGGAAAATGTTGCATTTATCAGGTTTCTACCCGTCTGAAATGAGACCCACCCAAAGCTCATCACGTTTTTTTTTTTTTGGAATTCACGTAAAACTTGAAATTTTAACAAATTAGTTTATTTTGAGTGGGGATTGTATCTTTGTGTTACAACGGGCCCACCAGCAGTTCCAACCCCCCTCAGATGTCCTCGTCCATTTGGTCTCACGCAGTGCGCAAAGCACATTTTAAAGAGGACCTATTTGTAAGCTCAACAGTAGGCCGTTTCTCTGACAGCAAAGCCGTGTTTGTGCAGGGTCCCTTGGTAAAGCACTTGGCCTTAAGTAAAGAGTGTTTTTCATCTTCTCCTTTAAAGTCTGTTTTCATTAGTGTGCCATGAGTCAGTGGAAAGATGGAGGCCCGATGTAGAGGAAGAAGCCAGGAAGGTCTTTTGTGCCCCGTTTTTCTTCCCCCTCCTCTCCCTCTGCTTCCGTCGTCTCTGGTGATAATCATGCTGCACTGCAACTTGTTCTTCCACTTTTTTTGTAAAATCGCCGCCGTTCTTTGCGAATCTTAAAAATAACAGTCCGAGTCTCTCGACTGCATAAGTCTCTTCGGTGCATAAACCTTTGTTTCTGCACCGAAGAGACCTTTGAGTAAAGTTTGAACTTTGATACTTTAGTAAAGCATCAAAGTTGAATGCGACGTTTAAACAAGATGCAGGACAAACACTGCAGTTATGAAGCTCAGACACCAAGAAAGGAAGAGAGAGAGAGACACACAGGAGAAGGTTTAAGATGACTTTTTATAGAGGATAACTAGAGGTGATTAAAAATATCACTAGAAGTGATTAAACTAAATCAGGTCTTATATTTAATACTTGTTCCCTCTACAGCCCAAGCTTCTCCTCGGTTTTCTTTTTAACTAGGAAAAGGTGAAACAAGTTGGCAAAGCTTTGTGTGGCGTTTACGACGTCCAGCCATCATCCGCTTTACAGCTGGACAGAAAACTCAGTTCAATATATTGTTACTTTGATGTGTTTAATGTTTGTTTTTTTAGTTCTCCAGAATCTAAACCAGGTGGGTACCGAGTTGGGTATCTAGTGACTAGATACCCACCAACTTAAATGACTTAAAGTTGTTTTAGTTAAAAATAAAAGCAATTCTCTCTCCTGCTCCAACTGATTATTGCACTTCAATTCATATTTATAGCGCTTTATTTTGATGACTGAGACGGTGATTTAGATTAATCACAATTGTAGTAGCATTCTTTCAGGCAGCTTACTGGCAGTGTACAGCAACAGGTGGGGGAGGGGCTCTGCTGCATTAGTCTAAGCTCTATAGTCACTTTGTTTTCTTTGGCATCTCTTTTGCAGCAGGAAAGTTACACAGTCACAAGAGGTTTGGGATTTTCAGTGGTAGAAAATATTTTCACAAAGTTGCTTTTATTTCATTCGTTCCTTCTGGGAGTTTTATGAAGAACATATTGGGGCCATCTGGTAAAAGCTGATATTTTGTCAGAAAAATGTCTTAAAATGACAAGAAAAAAGTTTTAATGAGAAAAAAAGCTCGGAACCATTTGGTTTGTGTTGGAATTCTCACGCTCCTAATATTTCGACTTTATTCTTATTTCAACTTTGTCATGAAATACCCAAAAACATAGCCTGACCCTTATATTTTGTCGTAGAGTTGACCTGAATTCAAACTAGTCCAAATAAATGGAAGCTGTAGCCCCTGGCTTGTCAAACAAGATGGCGGCCATGGACGCGCTGACGTCACCTTGAGCTGTGGAAACCCAAGGACTGCATTAGTGGGAAAGAAAATCTAAACTTTTCCTCACAAAAATTGAAGCTTCATAAACCAAAAATTCAATTAATCGTCCAGTCCTAGAAGAGTATCATACATGATTCAGGAAAAATATGGAATTTTGGGTATTTTGTTGAAAATCCATTTCAAGAACGATTAAAAAAATAATAAAATTTGAAACCCTAATTTCTTTTAAAACTCCCTGGTTTACCTTAAAACTGGTCAATACCAAGTGTGCATGTTCAGAGATTAGCTCCAGAGCAAAGTTTTGGATTGTGACTTGTTGGACTACTTGGAAACGAGCTGAAGCTGCAACAAAGCGGTGACCTGGGAAGTGGTGTAGGCAGGGAGCTTTTGTGTGTGGAGACAAAGCCAGAGATGCTGGGCCAGGACGGAGTGAGAGATAGAGAGAGAGCAGCGGGGCGACAGACAGACAGACAGAGGCCAGGGCAATGTTGTGGAATCTCCCCAGGGGCTTCTGGGTAAATGTTCATGGATGACGGCGTTGTGGAATTTCACAAATGGAGAGTTTTAATTGGCCTGAGGCCCCGACTGGTTTAGCAATCAGAAATGGACTCCGGTGGCAGCAGGCTCAGATTTATGGATCCCAGCGTGGGCATTGTTTGCTAAATTGACTGGCTTTTAGAAAGGAATTCATACACAGGAGGAAAAGAGGGAAAGATTTGGCAGAGATTAACATTTTAATGCGATAATTCTTCACTCTGAAGTCCTCGTTTAAAAAAAAAAAAAAAAAAGCCATATATAATGCTGTGGAGCTTAATGAGTCCTGCTTTGTGACTTATGGTACAGAAGTTGACCCTCTTTCTTTCTTTCCTCCTTTCCTTCTTTTTCATGCTGTGTAACTCTGAGATTTAATATTTTAACAGCTGTATTTTGGAGCGGTTTTGATTTATTCAAGGAAACAGATATTACCCAGGATATTGTGTTGGGCTGTTAAGCTGAAAACATTCACTGCTCTAAAGCAGAGCTTCCTGACTCATAAAGGGATTGTGGGCATTGTTCTGAGTGGCATAAATCTCTCATGTCATAAGCAGAGCTCGTGCTTTCAGAGCTCTCAGTACTACTGAGGGGTTTCCTCCCTGGCTTAGATCTTTTTATTTATGGGACTTGCTGATGCTCGGTGCAGTTGTTCGTCGGCGTTAACCTCTGACTCATCTGGGGAATCATGACTCGTATCGGCACCAGGGCTCTGACTCATCGTGTAAGCCACACTCAGCTGACTGCATGCAGAATTTTATGGCAAAACTAAGAGGCATAGTTCATGTTTAAGGGGATTTTCAGGATTCATAGTAGCATCAACCCCTCCTGCATGTTGGGTCAAACCACTTTGGAAGAGCTTTAAGACGTAGTCGGGTCTGTTTCTGGTGCACAGGGCACTGCAGGTCTTCTAGCTGCGTGAGTTGCTGTCTTTTTAGATGATTTAATCGGCTCAAACCTTTCCGTTATCATGTCCGAGCACGTCTCCTGGTCTTTTAGCGAGAGCAGGAAGCAGCCGCTCTGCTCAGAGAGCTGTAAGCAGCTGTTTAAGAGCTTTAGCTGTTCGTTGCAGCCACACAACCACAAACAACTGGTTTAGAAAGGGTCATCTTTTAAAGTAGGGAAATCTCTGACTGTTTCATACCAAATCCAAGATTTCTCATTGTTTTTGTCTTCCTTTCTTAAAATGGCAGAAAATATTTTCAAAAACGTATTTTTATTTCAATCATTCTTTGTGGGAGTTTACCTGGATTCAAAGTCCAGCTAAATACATGCTGCAAAACAAAATGGCTTCTCTCTGGGCATGTTGACATCACTCTGAACTATGGAGGCCCAAGAAGTGCATTGGTGAAACAAAAATCCACATTTCCTACATCTCTTTATAAATGACAATTTCAGATAAGAATCGATAAGAATCGATAAGAATCGATTGTCCCGCCCCAGACCAGAGAACAGACGCACCAATAAAAGTTTTGAGGCCAAAATCCACTTTAAGTAAAGCTGATAGCAAATTTAGCAGATTCTGACCTTTCTTTGTAGATATAACATTAGAAGATGAATATAAAACTGCATTTAAAATGTTTTCCTAAGGATCCTTATACAATACCTACATATCTCGAGCAGAAACGTTTTCCCATGTGTGAAAATAGTCGCTGTATATCAGGAATTTAGTGTTAAGATTATATTTTAAGTTTTAGTTTGGAGCTTAACTTTGCGATTTTCCTGTTTTGTAAGCCCATCACAGCAGACCCTGACGATAGTTAAAACACCAAAAATGCCTTAGAATGCATGAATGCCTACAGTGGAAACTATTAGCATTACCACAAAAGCTAACGTGTACTGTCTTAATTATTTTTGCTCTTTGGGGTATCAGCCAATCAGTGCAAAGGAAACTTATTGGAACTCCTTGATTGGCTGCTTTACAATAACGGGTCAAACATCATTGGTTTTCCAGCTTCTCAAGCTTCCTTTTCTTTTGAATATTTCAGGTAAGCTATATGAAGAAATTTGTAAATTAGCAAAGTTTTTGCAGATAATTGTAAGTTTCATGCCACAAAGACTGAACTGAACTATGAATTCTCTAACTAGTATAAATCTGTGTGGTCTCTAATTCCAACTTAAAGACCTCACTGATGCTTAAAATGTCTTAGTTTGAGTCCTTTTCTCTCTGTACTTGTGCCCAGAGTGTGTTTTTATCAGAGTGATGGCTGCCAGCTGTTGGGTATATTGCGTCCCCTTATGGTACTTTCTGTTTCCCAACAGCTGGTGACAAAATGGCGATGAAGCTGAAACTCGTCCGATTTCTGCCACTTTAACTTCTCTTGTTTCAAGTGGATGGAGGGCCTAATCAAAGAATTTGTGATTCTAGTTTCTTGAACTGTTTTGGGATGTGGATTTGACCTACTGTCCAGCAGTAATGATGGGTGCGTGTTTGTAAGCAGGACACTGGTGCTGTAGCTGCACAATCAAGGTGTGAAACCGCAACAATGAGTCTGCTCAGGACGGTCGGTCTATTTTCAGCCTGCTAGCTTGTTTTCAACAGCTGTAGGTCAGTGAAGAATGGGTTCTGCTTGTGATCTGCTGCTGTTCTGAAAACCTTATCTATACCAGGGATGTCTGGCTTTGAAAGTTGTGCGAACGGCACGGCAGCTCACCTGAAATCTCTCCACAACCAGATCTATAGAAGCATTACAGCTTCTTTAAGCTAATTGTACATCGGGGATTTTGTTTTCTCCCCAAAGAAATTCCTAAAATTCTGTTTGCAGGTAGAAACAAGTTAATCAATTTGGTGGGGAAAGATTTTTTTTTTGCACTGTAGGAGGGCTGGGCAACATGGCTGAAGAACATGTCCCAATACAAGCATTTCATATCAGTCTATCAATGATTATCGATTTGTTTTTTGTTTCAACTATCTGAGATACTGCCAAACTAGTGAAGTGACCTTTCCTCTATTATCCACAATTTCCTCTTGAGCTGCTGTTCTCATTTTTAACTCCACCCTGAAGAATCGAGATTTCCTAGTCGAGCCTACCAATTGCCTTAATTTCTTATGACAAATTCGTTAATTGCCCACAATCCGAATGGATGCTAGCAAGTTTGATGATTTCAGTTCTTGCGACTTCAGTGTGAACTCTTGTTGAGCGGTTTCCTGTGCGAGTCGGTGTGTCAGCGAGTACGCGGCCATAAACACGTACGTTTGTGCAAACGTCCGGTGTGAGGAGTGAAGTACATCCAAGTCTGTTGGATCAATATTAAACTGCTAAGCAACGTACTCAACAGGTTGTTACTAGCTAACCAGATGGAGAGTGAGTTAGTTAGCTGATGCCACCAACCTTGCTTTAGCTGACCATGAGAAGTTGACCGGATAAAGCCTTACCTTTGACCGCCAGAATACGGCGCAGTTCTTGATCCTGGTTCAGTGAAGCGACCAAACGTCTACCGGACGTAGATGTATCTTGACAATACTTTTGTTCCCAACTCTTGACTTTGCTGGTGCCGTGCTCCAAACACCATTCCCTCCGCTCTGTGTGTAAACACAAGGTTTTCCCGAAGCTAAACATTAGTCATAACCTAAATGAGCTAAGGAGAAATCTTCGTCAGCCTGACTTGTCTGTGCAGGTTCTCAACGCTTGACTCTTCCTTATGTCACCTGTAAATAAACCCACGCAAAACTCCAAACAATCACTTAAAGAGCAAAGTGAGTCATTTAGTCAGGGTTTTGGAGAACTAAGCGGGGGCAAAGTTAACCTCGTAAAAGGACAAACGGGAAAACGGCAGTGGGCGTTTTATTTTCTTTTTTATACATACCACTTTATTGAAGCACATCATTCAGAGTGAGGAGTTCCCCTCCCAGCACATCTTGTGTCTTTTGGACTTTTTCTATGCACTGAAGCCTAAAAAACTTTTGTTCTGGCTGGAACAGCTGGACACGTATCATATATAAAGCGTACAAAGAGTAGGTGGATGTGTTGCCCTGCCCTGATTGCTACCATACGAACAACATCGGGTTTAATTGTCTGTTTTCATCCTTACATGATTCCAAAGAGAACAGGAACATCAGAGATTTAAACATCACACTCAATAGCTGTGTGATGAATTGTTTTTTCTAGTTCTTCTGTGCATTTCCAGCAGTGATGCTCGGTTGAGATGAGCATTAATGGTATTTAGAAGGCTGCACTTAGTGAGACTGAAACTGCTGCCGGTGGCCTCAAGCGGGAGTCTGCGGTCGCACCGAGCAGCAGAGCGTGAATGTTTGAACTCCCCCGTGTGCGCTTTCGTCCTCTAAATAAAAACCGAGCTCTTACCCAAGCACAGGAATTCTTTTAATGGGGTTAGGGTGCAATGGAAATAGATTTTTCTCAACTTTCTGCTAAAAAAAATCAGCAATACGGAGGGGGCAGTAGCTGTCACTTCATTATATTTTTCTTTGGAGCAATTTGTCAGGATATGAAAACTTCTTATGCAAGGCCATTTCTCTAGTTTTCTAATTAAACAGAACGATGCTGCAAACTCTTTGGATTTAATTCAGCGTTTCGTTGCCAACGACTACAGCATAATTGGTTTTCCAAGGAATTAACAGTTGATAAAAAGCCAAATTAGTTTAATTTTGGTTTCTGTCAGCTATTTACTGAGAAACCTGATCAGATTTTTTTTCCCAGAAATGCTTTTAACAGAGCAACGTGTGAAAAAACATAATTTTATTTTAAATATCGGATGAAAGAAACTTTTTTTTTCTTGTTTTTGGGTTTGTAACCGTGATAAAACAGGAAGGAGTAATTTTTCATAACATAGGCACCTTATCTCATCATGTTTACACCTTCCAGCCCCTGCTTTCTGCCCGTAGACAAAAAGCTGATTTTTGTTCTCTCAGAGGATGTCACGCTGATCAAATCTTCACACCTCAGAGCTCATCAGCGGCGGCAGCAGCAGCGTCCACTTCTCTGTTCAGCGCTTCTGACTCTGTGAGACAGGATGTGGACCAGAGAAGGAAGTCAGAGCCGTCCTTTAGCCCGTCTGATGATTTCTCCCCCTTTAGACGGAGGAGAGCAACAGGAGCTGCAGATTTACAGCTGTGGAGATGGCAGCAGTCCTCCTTCACAAGCTTCAGCTGGGAGCTTCATTATAATTGCCAATTATGTAATTATGTCTACCTCTTCATTCTTGAGCTGTTTTGGATACTATGAGCTGCTGAACATATTTTCTACTTTCACAGATGACTCGGAGGAACGTGAATTATTAATATTGTTATTTTTAATCAAATTGCACCATCTTCTTCTATGTCAGATGACATCTAGAGTTGATGTGTTGGTAATGAATTTGCTAATATTTATGGAAGCTGAGAAGGAAGGCTTCAGCTATGTCCCCACTCCAAACAGCAGCTGCTTTTCCATTACAAACGTGTGCAAATCTTCGTCAATGTTCTGCTACTGTCGGGGAAAACAACATTTTCCGACACAGCCGCATTAGATATATTCATAATACGGCCATCTATCTGACACCAGAGGAGACATTCAGGCGTTGGAGCAACAAGACCCACCAGCTTGGGAGCAGCTACCTATGCAGTGATTTGGGAATATTGTATTTACCAATTTTGCAGAAGAGCTATGGTTTCAACACGTTTGAATGACGCACTGCTATGAGAGCTCTGGCGGGGATCCACTTCCTGTCATCGTCTTTGTAGTTTTCACCTGTAGTAACATCCGACTGTTGTGTGATGTGAAAAAAGTGTTTCCGTTGCAGTTCTGCCAAATGAATCTATTTGGATACGGCTGAAGAACCACCTCAGCCTAGAACAAAAACTTGTTTAATTGAAATTGCTGTATGTCCATAAAGCACATTTATTTTTGTAATTTCAATTTGTGCAATTCTGTGGCAGCTACTGACTGCACAGAGAGAGAGAGATTTGATTTGATCACATGTAAGAGCACAAATATTCTAGTCTTGCCAAAGATTGTCAATATAATTCAGCTCTGGACTTTGACTGGGCCATTCTCACTGGTTCTGCTGCAGCCCTGGCTGTATGTTTGGGGTCATCGTCATCTCTGTCCATCTTCAGGTCAGTTCTGACCAGGTTCCTTGTCTCTGCTGAATAAAACCGGCGCTATCGCCATGTTTCACAGTGACGGCGATGCGTTCAGGGTGCTGTGGAGTGTTTCCAACCACCCGTGATGTTTTGGATGTCTGCCCGTAACTTAATTTCCTCCTGAGACAGAGGCACCGTCTTTCACATGTCTGCCGTACAGGCAAGCAGAACTTCTTAAGGCTTCCATTTTGCAATAAAATCTAAATTTGTGTAATTTCTGCCGCCTCAGCTGTTCACCTCTGCAGCCCTACTAGCTGCTTTTGTCAGTTCAGATAAAGTCCGTGTTTTTTAGGTGTGCATTACTGATTATCAAACTTCGGTTCACTGCAGCTTGTATCTGATTTTATTTGGTGGAATAACAGTAGAGGGGGGAAGAGTACAAGAGCAGGTCCCATTTTTAGGAATTTGTTTTTGTAGGGAATAATGTTGAAAACAAAAGTGTCGATGAATCTTTAAAAACTCTTCAGTTTCATGTAAAATTGAGGCTTTAAAATTTCAACATTTTGGTTGTAAGGGCAACTTACAACCAAAATGTAAGTTGACCTTAAATACGTCGACTATTTAATCTCGTATTCAGAGTTTCAGATTCACTTTATTTTGGTAAGTTAACATCATTATTAAAAAAAAAATACAACTTTACATTAATTTAAAATAATTTACTAAAAGCAGGATAGGAAGCCAGGGTTTATACTTGCTCACCATTTATATGCTTTATGTATTTCTTTTTCCTCTCAGGACTTTTCTGTCAGGCAAAAGTTCGAGCCGCACTCAGACATCTTCACTGCGTTCTGGGACTCAAAGCAGTTGATGCTACCGCTAACTAGATGCTAATGTACCCTCGTCTGTCGTGGGCGATGGGGAGGGAGCTACGGCAACAGCGACAGACCAAAACCCAACACACGGGTTGCGACAGCGTCTAAAGTTGAACATTTTTCAAATTTCTCGTTATGTCGCTAACCCATGTTAGCACGTCTACGTGTACAAGTGCAAAACTTTGTATTGATGAATGTCGTGGGTGTTTTGGCTGGAGGAGGGAAAGCCTTTGTTGCCTCATCATGTATGTAATATAGAGAGGGAGGGAGAGACGTCGCCTCCCTTGTGTGTTGAGCCCAAATTTATCGACAGTTGTCTGGACAACGCTCGTTTTTATAATTTTCTCACTTCCTTTGCCAAGCCGTACAGGATGCATTCTGTGCAACACAACAAAAAAAACCTTTAGGCTCAGCATTATGGTTGTAGGGAGTCGGACGCTGTATGACAAACACAAACTAACCAGAAGACTTTAACAATTTTTGCTATGCTTGATTGTAATTTAGCAGAATCACACAACCATCTCTTATATTTATAATTTTTCGCTCTTAAATTTCAATTAAGGCATCATTAAGAGGTCTTAACGTCTTTAATGCAGATGCCCTGTTCTGTTGATCAGCTTTTTAAACGAGCCAAAATGCAAATATTTCCTTGTGGAATATAGGAGCGGACATTTATCATATAGGTTATCATTTACCGTGATCAATTTCCCATCATGATAAAATAAGTTTTGATTTATCATTGTCATGAAAAATTCCAATTTAATGACGCCTTAAAAAAATTCACATGGTCAGAATTGTTAGTTTTTACTATTTTTGCTACTGTTTTCTGAATGAGAGAATCAATAAAATTACTAATAAATTTCTAAAATGATTAAATACAGTTGATGTGAGCAGCTTTGTCCCACTTCCTCATGTGACTTTTTGTGTTTGTGGAGGTGTGATTGCTGTGTCATACAGTCACTGTCTTGCATTTACCTAAAAAGAAAAAAATTATCGCAATAGTACCAGAAAATATCGCAATTGGTAGTCCTTAACTTTCTGGCATCAACTCTGTGTGTGTTTCCTCTCTGTGTGTGTTGGTGGGTTATTGTCGTGATTGAAGCACAAATTACCTTGCACGATGGATATTCTGTCTGGCAGGGTAGAGGGGGGAGGGATCAGAGGACACAACGTCTCTCAGAGGAGTTGCTGTTGACCCCTGACCCCTCTGGTTGAACCTGCAGGGCGGTGGGCACTGCGAGGTCCGTCCGGTTCGGGGGGCACAGGATGGCAGCCGAGGGGTGTGAGGTGGTGAAGTGTCTAATCTTTTTTTTTTTGTCTGCGGGGCGTTTTCACCCCCCCTTCATCCTCTTCCTCCTCCTCCGCTCTTCCTCTGAGAACAGAGTTTGAGCGACAGGACAATGTCAAAGGGAAGTGACTTATTTTATGAGCCGTTTAACGGGGTGACGCCACCCCCCCCACCCCAACAAAACAAAGGAGATGCGGCGGAGCAAATGAACGCCTCGACACGTAGTCGCATGTTTGTCTACAGCAAGCCGGCGTCTTGTTCGCCGTGCCATAAATGGCACTTTTCCCTCTCCTAAGTGACACCGGAACAATGCCGGGGCACTTTGTCTCGTTAGTTCCTAAATTACTGGGGAAACCAGAAAGCGGGAGCGAGAGAGACCCTCAGCCCCCGAAGGGATTCCTGTAGTAAACCAGAGAGCCGGTTCAGACATCACACAGGACTATTCATGTCAGAGGCGGTTCACAACAACTGATGCATTAACCAAAAAAAAAAAAAAAAAAAGACTTTGAAGCTGAAATATCGGCATGATTTTTTTTTCTTTCTCAGAAGACCTGTTATTATTTCATTCTGAGGGGAAAAAACCAGTTCATCTTCCAGTCTTACCTCGTCAAGAAGCGAATCCTTTGAGGTAACAGTGTCACATGTGTGCAGACATTCCTGTGAAATACTGACCATCTCAACTTTTATTTGTGTACTTTGGTAACTAGGGCTATTTTCCACATGGATATAGCCTTTGGATTGTGCGCTTTTGCTGTGGGCAAGCAGGGGGCCCCGCTAGAGGAGAGACTGGCTGGCTGTTTCACCTAAAACTCTTAAGTGTGTGTGTGTGTGTCCCTGCACCTCCAATCAGGAGTGCACAAAGAACCGTGTGTCGAGTAGTGATGTGATGTGCGAATGTGTTTTGGTAGGCGCTGCCAACTGTGCCGGGGTGTGTGTGTGTGCGTGTGTGTGTTGGAAGCAGAGGGATGGGCCTGAGGAGAGCTTTGAGAGGGATGAAGTGACTGGAGGCTTTTTTGGATTTGGTCCCAGACTGAGGGGTCCAGTTCGTGGCGCCATGGTGCATCCCTCCCTCCGCTCGGCTGTTTGGATACTTGTATTGCTGGAAGTTGTTTAAAATCCTACAAAGTGGTATTAGAGGAAAACCAGAGAAATTACATATATATGTGTACATGCCTTCTCTGTCCAGGTAGAGACAACATTAGTTTAATCTACAGGATCTTGCAAAAATATCCACACCCCGTTAACCTATTCGCGGTTTTTTGAGCTTCCAACTACAGATGTCAGTGTGTATTATTGGGATTGTGTGACACAGAAACGCAGCTTGAATTAATGGTGAAATGTAAGAAAGTGAAGAGTGTCTTGGATTTGTTTTTAATAGATCTCTATTTATGCTGACACAGCTAAATGAAATCTAGTGCAACCAGTTGCCTCCAGATTAGGGCTGCAACTAACTTTAGTTATCTCCTTTTTTTTTTCTATTGACTATTCTGACGAGTCAAATTAAAAAATTAAGCAAGTGTGTGTGTGTATATATGTAATATCCACTTTTAAATTTCATTATTTTTTATCTTAAAACTGGAAGTAAAACGCTGTTTCTACAAAAATTACAAGTAATTTCCTAAAGTAGAGATTTCTTATTTTTCTCCAAAAAAGTTTTGTGACATTCGCGGTCGTCAACCCGTTTTATTTGTTCTGTCCTGAGAGCAAAATGTTCGTTTTGGTTGTAGAGGTTGCAGACCTCTCCTCTAAACCATAATTCTTTCCAGTAAAAAAAAAAGAAAAAATGATGCACCACTTTGTTTTGCTCCGTCATAAAATCCTGTGAAGTTTTTCCTCGTAATGCGACAAACGACGTAGAGCTTCAGAAGCTGACCTAGAGCCAGATCAAAGGAGGACAGTGTTGCTTTAATACGGCCGAAACACGCCAAAGCATCAAGTCATAAAAACGTTGTTCCTGCAGACGGCGAGCGAGAACAAGCTGGCGGGGGAAACCAAACAGATGGCTGGTGCTAAGACGCAGTGAAAGGATCCCTGTGTTCTCTGAAATTCCAGCAGCTACGTTTAAAACAAAACATTATTCCAGCTGTGCCGCTACGTTCGTCCTCCCGTGAACCTCTGTGCGGGTCGACGTTCAACTCGAAGCGGACGACTCATTCGTGGTCAAACGCAGTATTTACGTCGAGACGTAGCAAAACCATTGCGCAAAACGGTCTCTGGCTCCAGTTTGTTCCCATGTCAATACAAATGTTGACCATTGATCAGTGGGGGGAAAAAAACATTTCTGCATTTCTGTCTGCCAGCAGAGTGAGAGTTTAGTTGTTTTTTTTTTGTTTGTTTACAGAAACAGATTAGAAGAGCTAACAGTCCATGACCCGAGGGCTGTTAGGAAATCTGACACATTGGCCTGTGGAAGATATTTTTAAGATCTTGATTTAATGGATGGCAGTCGAAAGCCAAAAGCCAGAGATGGTGGGAAAAACTAAGCATTTAAGGTACAAGCATCTCAATATGCCTGAGGCTGAAATTGGACATCTAACCTGCAAAGTGGGTGAGGAGTTAATCCAGAGAGCTCTCTTTAAACCTGTTTCAGAAGGACCCAACACTCAGAAAAGAGCTCCAGCACTAAACTATCAATCAAGACTGAGGAGGGCCGGGATAAGAGGCCTGCTCTGTGAAGTGGGCCAGCTTAAGGCTGCTGTGCTGAGTGTTACAATTAGGAGCGTTGAAGGGGGCTAAACAGCCAAGGTGTGTTTGATTTGGTGAAGGGTGAAGCCCCTCACCTAGCTCCTTGAAGTCTAGACCCAAAAAAGGAATCTAGACCTATTTGTTCCCCACTGAGTTGTCTGTCTCTTTTTGTGTCTGTCTTTGATTTTCTGTCCATCTTCCTGTCTTTGTCTCCTGTCTTTTTGTCTTCCTGTCTGTCTTTAAAATTGTTAATCAGTCATTTTGGATCAGGCTCAGATACAATCCCTGGATTGGATTTTTTCAGGCCTGATCTAAACTCCGTTGTAATGTGACAAAAAGTTAACAGGTCCAAGACGTATGAAAGTGTTTGTTCCAGACGATGATTGGTTGAACAGAGTGTGTTGTTGGTGTCTGAGTCTCACTGTAGCGTCTGGTGTGTTGCAGGAGCGCCGCTGAAGGTGTGTCCGCAGGGTCTCTCCTGCTGCACGGCCGAGATGGAGGACAAGCTGAGCCAGCAGAGCCACACGGAGATCAAAGCTCCCGTGTCCCGGCTTAGCACCACCCTACAATCCACCTTCAAACAGAGACACGACCACTTTGACAGTAAGCAAACACTCTTACACAAACACACACACTGCGTTTACACCAGCAGCTTGTTGGCCCACTGCGCGCCACCGTCCCTGTGTTGCGGTAGTCGTGCTGAGCGATTTTTGAAGGACGCCTCCACCTGCCAGCCCACTTCTCAAAGACAGTAGGGTCTGTGTTTGCTGGCCTGTCCACCTGTCTCCCACCGTCTTACTTCCAAACCCCCCTGACCCTAAACGTCGTGCCGACTTCCCTTCTCGTCTCTTCCCTTCCCTTCTCTCTCCAGAGAGACTCCAGACGGACCACACACATCTTCAGATTTTGTCTTGCCTGTACTTCCTGTTCCTCCGCCTGTAAATATCGGGATCGGGTTTCGCCTGCCGAGGGCCGGTGCGCATGGGAACACGCCGCAGCGCTGACTCACAGAGGAAGCGGCTCGGCTCCGAAAACCCCTCCACCCCCAGCCTTTACCCCCCGCTGCATCGCCGTGGAGTCGCTCCGACGACAACGACGAGGATCCCAGTATGACTGACTGGAGAACAGGGGAACACATTTGATCTCTGGCGCTGGAATTTGGCTCGTTAAGGGGAACACAGTTTGGCGGAGTGTTGTGTGCGCATATGTTCCTGCGCGTTTGCAGATCAGGGACCTCGGGATCTCATGTGTCTGTGAAAGGCAGCGAGAGATGGTCGGTAACAGGGAGCTTGTGTATTGCAGCCAGATGTTAGGAGGAATGTGACGTGTAGGAATGCGGCGGCTCGGCCAGTCCCAACCCTCCTCTCCTCCTCTCCTGCTGCCCTATGGGCCCATCTCATGCCTCTCTCCTAAGCACCCACCCCCTTCTTCATTTTTTTTTTTTTTTTTTTACCCTTTCCATCCAACTTGTTCAAATTAAACTTTACACTTCGTGTGTTAATGTATGCTCTCCTGTCTGCGTCCTCCACCCTTCTCCCTTCGTCTTCTGGCAGTTTGAAGGAATATTTTAGGCCTGACTTCACTGGCTGATCCATCCATCATTTACTGTGTTAATAATTTGTCCAATGAGAAAATAACCTGATTTATTGGGAAACCCCCTACGATGGGATTCAAAAGCAGATGTCAATAGATTTCCTCTCGACTTTCCCCTGAAGCTGCTGTGTGTAACTTGTATAAGAAATGAGGCTTTTACATATTTATTCCTCTCACTGCTTCTATTGCCGTTTGAAAAGATGCACCGCTTCTGGTCAAAAACAACCAATTACAGCCAGGAGGAGGGTCTCCACGCTGTCAATCAACCTTGTGTACGCGTTGATAAATGTACTATTGGCAGATGAACGGAACAACTGTCTGCCATCATCGGTGACCATGCTAAGTAGCGTTAGCATTCATAGCAAACTTAGCTTTGTTGTGCTACTCGCCATAGAGTGGCAGAGAGAAAGCATTGGTGTGTGAGTAGTGATTGGCAGCACTAAGGCCCGCCTCCTGGCTCTGATTGGTCCTTTCTAGTTGGGACTGGAAGAAGGCAGTGGAGCTTATTTTTAGTTTAGTTTTTATACAGATTATCTATTATACCGTACTGTCACGACATGCTGACAGGTAAAAAAAAAAATATATATATATATATACACCTACTAACTTATTCTAGCTTTTTTTTAATTTCATGTAACTTTTATTTAACCAGGTAAGTTGATTGAAAACTAGGGATGTGCCGATCAGGTTTTTTCCTGCTGATACCGATCACCCATGAGGGCCGATACACCGATACCGATCACCGATACCGATCACATAATTATTATTTATTTATTTTTTATCATAAACACTACCGGTTACATTATGTGGAAAAAGGAACCATGAATTCACCTTAATTTAGACAAACACTTGTTTTTAATAACTTTTTCCAAGAAGAAAACTAAACAAAACAGGCTTTGTGCAAATTGTACTGGTATTGATAATACTATCTTTAACAGACTGATAACATATGAAGGCTCTGAAGAGGCTAAATAATGCAAAGAGCCAAAATAAAACCTCTCAACATTGCCAAGAAGTTCAAGTATAAAACTTAACATTCAAAGGCAAAAACAGGATCCATTACAATAAACAATCCAGAGTTACTGAATGAAAACTTCCTGATAGCATGGCGGCTAGCTGATTACTGCTAGCTCTGATTGGCTGTTTCTGACTGAGCGGAGTAATTATGCAGAACAGGGAGGAGATCGATTATTTTTTTAGAGATTATCTGTCTCATGTTAGGACAGCGAAAGTTTTAATATGTAGGTAAAATGTATTTTTTTAAGTTGGATGCTGCAGCTTTAAGCAGAGGTTCGGTGTGAGAGTCACTACCAGGTGGAGCAGAAGCGAAGCTCCGTCTGTCAAATATTACTACCTGTAGCGTAGCAGCGGTTCAACAGCGAGAGCAGAACCAGCGTCTTACATCGCAGCTCGAAGACTTAAATAATTTTGCGGGTTATTTGTTTAGCTTTCTGACCGTCATGCTAATCCAGGTGAGTGTTTGTAGCTGTGCGCTGCTTTACCTGCTGTCTGATCCTCCGTATGTCTTTTTTACTGCAGTGAGCCTCGATGTAGCCAAACTCCGTCAAGTATGGCATTGTTTTTATGTCGTATTAGCTTCGTTGTGTTGATGCATTTTTGACGTGCTTCAATTTTCCCCACAACACGCAAACTTCCCCATTCACTCAGTGCGTTATAGTTCCACATCGCTTAGGATTTGTTGTTGCGCGTTTGCGCAGAGTGAAGGAAAGAGGAGACCAGCTGCACAAGCAGGCTGCGAAATGAGAAGCAGGTGATCGGTATCGGTAAAAGAGACAATGATCGCCGATCACCGATCATGCACTTTTTCACGAAAATCGGCCCGATTATGATCGGTGACCGATCGATCGGCACACCTCTATTGAAAACGACCTGTTGAGAAAACAAAGACATCATACAACAGAACATCACACTGCAGAAAACCAAAAAATATCGTAAAACTGAGGAAAAACGTAAAAATGCAATATTCATTCTGATTAAACTTACTATGATGCACCTAAGTCAACAGTTTTTAAAAGCAGGTACATTGATCATTCCTCTGTTTTTTACTGAGTTGATGGAGTTTCATGTTGAAGTGAGCGCACTGAGCTTTTGTAGGGGTTTTCCTGCAAGTTGTTAAATTCCTTCAGTGCAGCAAAATGTGACAACCTGGTTTCCCGGTGACTGGTTTTCATGAAGTGAAAACATGATCAAAATAGACCGTTTCTTTTAAAAAAAAAAAAAAACTTAAAACACCTTAAAATTTAAATAACAGAAGGAGCTTCTGCTTTTTTCTTTTTTTTTTAAACCTATGCGGCTTCAGCAGGAAACATTGCCACACTTTTCTGAATGCGTTCACTCAGCTGTGAACTCGGCAAACTTAAGCAAAATGATCACATCAGTTCTGTTGATTTGTAAGCTCTCTTCACATAAATCCTGCAGCGACTTATATAAACTAAAACTGACATTTGGTCCAGAATCAGAGGCAACTTTCGGCACTAAAGCCCAAATGGACATCCAGTCTCGACTTGTTGTCCAACACCTGTGCAGAGAGCAAAGCTCAACTACACAAAAAAGAGACGATTACAAGAAAAAAACAATGTTCTCATGACACTGTCGTCTGTATTATTACTAATAAATTGTGTGTTCAAGTGTTTAGCTGACTTTGTTTAGATTTAATACATCAGAGTCACTTAAGCATCTGTGTTTCATTTACAGCTAAGCAGGCGTGGGACCATACAGATTCTCATGGGGTGATAACCTCGTGAAAACATGGCCGAGTTTCAGAGTGGGGGTACTTGCATAAAATATCAACAAAAGTAAAAAAAAAAAGAAAAACAAAAGTTGTTCCCACTAAAATAACATTTTATTGCAGTAAATTGGATGCGTCTGTACCTAGCTGATTTTTAAGAATAGGAAAATGGCGACTAATGCTTGCTGGAAAAACATCGTTTTGGATCTTCTGCTGTTTTATCGAGTTGATATTTGCCAGAAGTTGCCAGTTTTAACTTACAGAAAGTAACAGCCATGACTGACTAGTAATGTTTCCAAACAGCTGAGTTCATCTGTGATGAGTCACGGGGGGAAATGTTGCAGTGCTCCTTTAGCCAGACGTCCAGCGGCATGCAGGCAGGAATGGATGATAAAGTTGTTCAAACGTGGCACGGCTTGGAGAGGTTACCAGTCTGGGGATGGGCGATATGGACTTAGAATTTGATCTGAATATTTTGTAATGCTACTGTGATAAAGATTGAGGGAAAAGAAACCATTTGGCAGTTATTACATTATAGTTTCACTGCACTTCATTCATAATGCCACACATTAAAAGAAATTCCCATATGGACGCTTCTCCAGGACGCCACTTACTTAAGTGTGATTTATATCTCTAAACTGCACGCAGTAACTCCTTTGGATCATATTTTCTAATTCACTGATATTTGTAAAGTTGTGGAAGTATTGATACTTCCACAACTTTGACAAGTTGTGGAAGCTACAACTTATCAAATTTAGTGACTTTTCAGACAAAAAAATCAGTTTTGGACAAAATTGTAACTGACCCAGTTGGGCTTTTTAAAGATCTGTGATCGGACAGATCGTGTCGCCTCTTGCAGAGTCGCTGATAAAACGCACCAATCCATAGGATAAAACCTGGAAATTCAAATACTTGAAATTGATCTATTTAATGACTCAAAACAAAAAACTAACAGAATTATTGTGCCGTAAACACGTTTTTTTTAAAGCACTTTAAATAAGTTTTAGAAAAATCAGAGGAAGGTTTGAGACATAATTCGAGTACCGCAGAACCTACGGCAAAGCCTGTCACAATGAATCAATTAATTGCATGACAAAATAAAACGTGCTCAATAATTTCCGTTTGTCTGACTGTTTATTTTTCTCGTCTCTAGACCAGATGACTAAAGTCTTCAGTCTGGTGCATCGGTCTGAACTTGCCCCTTTTTGCAGAGACTTCAGTATCCATTTTATTTGTTGTTTCAAGTAAATAGTTTTTGTTTAATGGCATCTGACATATTCTAGTGTTAAGTTTGCTAGAAATTTAAATGTATTGATCTTTGAGAGGATGTCCTTACATTATTATGCCTTTATTGATATACAACTCCAAAATGGTCTCAAACCAAAATCATTTATCGCAATAATTTTGGAAGAGTTTATCATCCGCCAAAATTTATCGTGACAGACTAAACTACAGGATTTTTTCCCCCTCATTTTTCTGTTTTACTCCTTCAGTAAAACATTTGACCTCGGGCGAGCTGGAACGCCTGATCTGTCCATGTGTTGTAGCCAAGGATCTACATTTCTCAATAACAGTTGATAGCAAATACATGTGAGGCCTGATATTCCACAGTGACCCTTCACTGATGGACAGGCCTAACTAAATAAAGCCTCAGAGTTTGACAGCGCTGGGTTAGGTGCTAAATAAGTCAGAGGGGACGTGCCTTCCACATGTTTCAGCCAGACAGATGTCAGCTTTTGGTGTACAAGGGCCAAAACACTGAAGCTAAATAGTTTCGTTGAGTCCCTGCGGATTGTTTCGCTCCATTGGCTGCCGTCTCTTTTACCCGACCGGTCGAACTTGATTCCTAACGTCTCCCTCCAGTCGGGACAGTGAAAGTCTTCATCTCCAGAGTAACCCCGGTGGCGACGACACCGGCCAGAGCAGGAAGGGGAAGCGTGTTCGCATGAACACGGTTACGTGAAGGTGGACAAACTCAGGAAGCAGTGATTAGGTCGGCTCTCGTCACGCGCCCCAGAGCGAGGAGTCACAGCCAATTACGACCCGAAGCCAGAAATAGTTCTGCTCTGCTCCACGGTGTTTGTCCAGACCCTCTGTCCCTGCTGGACTGACCCCCGTCCGGTGGAGCAAGTCCATGTCTGGGAATTAAACACTTGGATTAAGACGCGCGCGCACGCACACACACACACGGAGCGGGGCGTTCCAACAGCAGGAGGGACGGAATCCCATCCCATCCGAAAAAAAGGGGGGGAAGGAGCTCAACGACTAATTGGCACAAATAGGATGCAATTACTGCCTGGACTGGGACTGGGAGGAGCAGGGTTTATAAGGCCACCAGTGGGTGGTGTGGTGGTGTGGGACAGGGGGGAAGTGGGAATCTCCACGCTGGAGGAAGTGGGAGGAGATGGGTCAGCTTCTCTATTCCTGTGATGGATCGTTGCTCGTCTCCGCTACATGCTGAAACGCTGACGGTCGAGGTTATATGAAAGAGGGGGAAGTGGAGGGGGTTGATACTCAGACGCCATTCCCCCCCACCCGTGCCCCCTCTCTATGCTGTTTGACCCTTCACCCATATTCTCTCACACTGCTGGCTGAGCCACAAGCACTGTTTTAATGGAAAAGCTCCTGAGCGCCTCGGCCTGTTGGCAGACGGCTCCGTGTCGTAAACTGAGTTTTAATGGCAGCACAAAAAGCCTGGTTAGCGCTGCTCATAGCTCTGACCAGAAGATCTTAGTGCTGACACACACACACACACACACACACACACACACACACACACACACACACACACACACACACACACACACACACACACAGTCATGTGTCTCTATTTTTGTGGAGACTTTCCATTGACTTTCATTCATTTCAGTAAAGCCTAACCCAGACATTTCCCCCGACCATTACTAACAAATACCTAACCCTAAAAGCAGAGCGCCGATCTACTTGGTCTAATTCTATGTTTTGTGCTCTGAGCGACGTTGGGTTTTATTTTTTTATGTTTAATTCCTAATTTCACTTCCCGAGCCGTTTGAAAGAAGGTTCATTATTCACAGTAATGAATAATAAATAATGAATAATAATAAAAACAACATGAAAGTTGGTTTTACATGTTTGACCAAGCTTATGAAGCCATTGGTGTATTTAAGAATGCTTTACTGAAATTCAGTACATTTGTCTGTATTTAAAAAGTCAAAGGCTTGTAGTCAATCCAGCAGTTTTTCAGCCAATACTAAACCTCAGATATCTGTCAGACGTGTCAGAAGTGATATCTGTCTTTCACTTTACTACCATTCTTTTCTTCCTACTTGTTCCTTCTCGGTAATTCCAGTTCATTCTTTCCTTCTTTCATTCCTTCCTTCCTTGCTATTCCTTTCTTCTTTTGTCACTCTTCCTTCTTTCCTTATTGTCCCTCTCTCCCTCCCTTCCTTCTTTCACTTCCTTCCTTCAGACTTTTCTGTGGGTCTCTTGCGTTCTCAAACAAGTTCCAACTCATGTACAAATGTCTACAATAAACTTATTGGGGAGTTTTAGTGTTTATGTGTTTATGTTCATTTCATCCATTTTGAATGAAATGGACTGTGTGGAAATGCCTGGGACCCAGGACATAAACCGCCGCGATGCATCATCTTCCAGCTCAGTGTTTTCCACTGACATTCAACTTGTGCCTACTGTGACATTCCAGTGATGGGGGTGCACCGTTTAGTTTTAATCTTTGTCAGTGGAGCGTGGAACTTGGTGCCCTCTCCCCTGGCTCTCCGTGTGTGTGTGTGTTGGAGGAGAGGGTCTGCGGTGGTGGTGCGGAGGTAAATGGAGGGGCTGCAGTGTTTCCGGTAACCTTGGCGACACAGTGGGGATTTGGAGTTAAAAAAAGCCCTCAACTTAACCCGCCCCAAGATGCCTTCACCCCCTCGTCTCTCATTTTTTTCTTCTTAATGTGTCAGTCTGAAGTGGAAGTGACAGCACTACTTGGAGTGTGTGTGTGTGTGTGTGTGTGTGTGTGTGTGTGTGTGTGTGTGTGTGTGTTGTCTCCCCCTGTGAGAGCATGGGAACTTTACATTTCAAAGCCACGCTGTAGGCACCCAGAGATACTGCAGTGGGACACGAGTTTTATCCACAAGGGTCAGCAAGCGGGTGGGAGGGGGAGGAGAGTGGATTTTAGAAAAAAAAAAAAAAAACAGTTTGTGTGTGTGGAGGGGTGAGGGGGCAGTGTTTGCTTGCATGCGTGTGAAACATAAGGTGAAACATTTTCAGGGACTCTGAGGAATTCTCATTTTGTTCAGATTAAGAAAGTTAAGGGGTGAGGAGGAGGGGTGACCATGGGAGAAGAGGCTTGGATTATGGGTGGCGGTGGTTTGGGGGGTGATGGACATTCCTCAGGATGAAGTAGGTCATTGTTCGCTGTCTCTAGTGAAGAGAGCTCTCTGAAGGAACTGATGAAGTGAAAGCAGCAGAGGGAGGGAGATGCAGGACTGGATGGAGGTGGACAGGGTGTGGGGTGAGGGGGGGGTGGAGGCGACAGGTCCATCTATGCAAAGGCGAACCGAGAGGAGGGGGTGGCATTATTCAGTAATCCTATTGAAAAGGCTTCTGAAGGACAGTCCAAGAGAGGTTGGCAGAAAGGGAAAGCGAATGGAATGTGACAACAGAGAAATGCCATTGATGGTGGTCAGTTTAACGCACGTTGATGTGGAGAGACAACTCTGCTGAATGGAGAGGCGGCGCGGCGGCCAACATGATGCAGCTCCATCATTTACCGTCCCGTCCCCCTCCTTCGGCCCAGATGCCTTTTAACTATCAGGTTTTGTTGCCGGAGCTGTTGGTGTTTGGACTGTTTTGCTGTCGGGCACAGTCTGCAACGGTGAAGTGAATAAAACGTCAGTCAGGCTTTAAATGATATGAACTCCGGCCAGGTTGTAAGGAGTAACAGATTCAGTGACGGAGTTCTGTTTACTTTACAATTCTGCTGTGCTTTGTGTTGATCTGTCACATAAAACCCCTATAAAATCCTTTGAAGTTTGTGTTGAGGGACATTTGAAAGGTACGAGTATCTTTTTCCATCATCTTTGAAGAGTGTTGTAAAGAATGCTTTCTAACGACAATGTTCAAGAAGGAATCTGTCATTTTAAACCATTGATTTCCTCATTGGGATCATAAGGGTGCATTCACACCTGCTCTTTTAAGTCCGCTTTAATCGAAGCCTAATCTCATTTGCCTAGAAAGTCTGGTTGGTTTGGAGAGGTGTGAACTCTGATGCGCACCAAAAACATGAAACATGGATTCTGGTCTACAAACCTCGGTTCGGGTGAAGTGAACGCCAAGCCGACCGAAGACCGCTCCAAAAGCAGGAAACAAACTAAAGTGCAGGACATTCTGGGTAAATACAATCAAAACAAATCTGAGAGTCCAGCTCTAATGGGAGAAATGTCTTGTGGTCTTTTGCCAAAGACAAAACAGCCGCTAAAAATCCAACGCTACTCTGTTTTTGTTTACAGTGCAGTGTGAGAGTGAGTCAAAGCAGCTGAAAATGTAACACATGTTGCAGTTTTGGTCCCCAGTTGAACTGAGTCGACCAGAGCGATGGTGGCAATGGTGGTAGAAGTTTGTCCCACAGTCGATGGGTTGCCGTTTTGATGTGTCCTTGGGCAAAACACTAAACCTGCCTCTGGACTTAAAAAGCACTATACACTATACCGGCCATGTACCATTTTTCTGGACTGTCTGGTGTGAAAACACGTCAAGCTGAAACGATGCTCAGATTGCTTCCGTCATGTCGCGTTCTTCTTCTCTCCACAGAGTTCTTTAAGGAGCTCCTGAAAAACTCCCAAACGTCGCTGCACAACATGTTCGTGCGGACCTACGGGATGATGTACATGGACAACGCCCAACTGTTCACGGACTTCTTCACCTCGCTGACCCGCTACTACATCTCCGGCAGCTCCGCCGTCAACCTGGAATCCATGCTGTCGGACTTCTGGGCCGACCTCCTGGAGAGGATGTTCCGGCTGGTCAACGTCCAGTACGAGTTCAGCGACGCCTACATGGAGTGCGTGAGCCAGAGCACAGAGCAGCTGCAGCCCTTCGGCGACGTCCCGCGCAAGATGCGGATCCAGATGACGCGAGCCTTCGTGGCTGCGCGCACCTTCGTGCGAGGCCTCGCCCTCATGCCAGACGTGGTGAATAAGGTGTCCACGGTAAGCGAATGCAGCTTTTTTTGTCTTCACTAAAAAAGGCAGTAGAAGTTGGCCGACCCCTCCCTTCAGAGCCTCTGACTTCATATCTTTTGTGTTTGCGCCAGCTGCGGTTGCAATAGACAGCCAGTCTCAACACAAACCTCTTGACTGTACTGGTTTGACATGTTTTTCCATGTGATTCATTGATGATTAGGTTATTCTGCTTGGTGGACCTAGCCCTATAAAATGAAATGTTTAAGCCGTTTCCCAGTCCAAGTATGCGTCTTGGATGAGTTTGTCTCGCTGCGGTTCGGTGAAAAACCGCCTTGCTAACAGCCTCCCACCTCCTCCAGGTCAGCGCATCTCCCAGCTGTGTTCGAGCAGCCACAAAGATGTTGTACTGTCCCTACTGCTCCGGCCAAGTGGCCCTGAAGCCCTGCCAGAATTACTGTCTGAACGTGATGCGGGGGTGTTTGGCTAACCAGGCTGACCTGGACACGGAGTGGAACAACTTCCTTGGTAAGAAGACTTCCAACACGACCATAATTCCAGTCTTGTAACCCTAATAGTTTCTGGTTTTATTCCCATTTTCCACCAAAGATTGACAGAAATTGAATCTTCTGTCACAATCTTTAACCTAAACAGGATCGTTTTGTTTGAAGGTCCTCTTTGTTAGACATCTTGCACAAACATGTGGCTTATTTACTGTAATGTAAAGGGAAAGGGAGGGGTGCACATGTGACTGGCTGCAGGATGAAAGCTGTTATTGTTTAGTGTAAACACACTCAGATCTGGTCCATTACATTCAGGGTGGTGCACATCTCCTCTATTCTCCACTCTGTTTATTATGCTCCACTTTCTGTTTGCTCCTCTTCTGCTGCAGCTTCTGTCCTCTAATTTCATCTAAGAGCTGCTGCCATCTAGTGGCGGATTTTAGTAACAGCATGCAAGATTATACAGTTGCTTTGCAAAATTATGTTCACCCGTTTTCCACATTTTTGGCCAATTACACCTGAAAAAATTAAATGGGTTTTATGTTGTAGACCAATACAAAGTAGGGCATGACTAAAGTGTGCAAGGAAATTATTTAAAGAATAAATCTGGAGTGTGATGTACATTTAATATTCAACTAAACAGAATATAGTGAATAATATTAGAGAACAAACAGCATCACATAGACCAAAGAAATGGCAGAAAGATCAGGAAGGAAGAGGAGCAGAAGTTTAATTTGAAGTGTTGCATAACAAATATGTGGAACAAAAAAATAAATAAATGCGTCTTAAATTTTGTCTTGAGAAGACTGTCTAATCTCAGTTTATGTAGTTTATATTTCTCGTGGGACTTTTCTGTGAGGCAAAAATTTGAGTCGCACACAGACATCTTTTAGTTCTGTGACTTAAGGCTACCGCTAATTAGCTGCTAATGTACACATGCTAGCTAGCTAGCGCTTTGGCATCCATCATTGGTAAGGCCAGTTGGCTGGATGATCTTTGTTTTTTGCCACTGATTCACTTCTGTTGTTACAATGTTCCAAAGTAACATGTATTTTGGACGGAAAAGCTTTGCAGTATTACATAAAATACACCTTTTTTTTACTTGTACATTTCTGTTGATTAAAAGTCTTACATTTCATTTCTATTGGTCTTAAAAAGTTTTTAATTTGAGTTGGTGAAACCTGCAGAAACCCTGATTAATTAGTTTACCTTTTTTTTCTGCCAAAGTAATTAATGTGGAGGTTGATTGATCAAAGCATATTCCTCTTTAGAATGGTCTAGTCAAAGTCTACACTTGATCCAATTGAAAATCCTTGGCGTGATTTGAAATCGGATGTTCTGACTCTCATCCGATCTGAAGCTGTTTTGAAAGGGCGTTCATTCTCTGTACAAATACACCCCATGTTTTTCAAATTAGCTGCTAATTAATAAATAATATTACATATTTTAAATATATAGGAACTTTGTCAGCCATTTTCCTTTCACGTTAATGTGTTTTTCATGAAAGAGCAGGATCTGTTGTTGAATTTGTGGATTTCTTGTGAAAGCTGAGCTGTGGACTGAGAGTCCTTGCGTTGTGGTTTCCAGATGCCATGCTGGGCCTGGCTGACAGGCTCGAAGGGCCCTTCAACTTCGAGTCCGTCATGGACCCCCTGGACGTCAAGATCTCAGAGGCCATCATGAACATGCAGGAGAACAGCGTGCAAGTCTCGCAGAGGGTCCGCTCCAGCGCCGCCGTTTTGTCCAGAACCTCCAACTCGGCAGGTTCTGTTTTACTGAGCCTCTCTCCTCCCTGAACAGGTCTTCCAGGGATGCGGGACGCCCAAACTCAACAAGGCCTTCCGCTCCAAACGGTCAGGGAAGGAAACGGGCTTCACTGGCCGCTTCCGGCCCTATAGTCCAGAAGCGAGACCGACGACCGCCGCCGGGACCAGTTTAGATCGGCTGGTGAGGAACCGACTGGACGACGAGCCGCAGCTCTGTATTTGTACTGTTGCTTAAAATGTGCTTCATTTGCGCCGCACAGACAACGGAAGTGAAGAAGAAGCTGAAACACGCAAAGAAGTTCTGGTCGACGTTGCCAGAGACAGTGTGTGCAGGGGAACTGACCGCACCTGGCGACGAGTGCTGGAACGGTACAGCCAAAAGCAGGTAAGGGAAAAAATAAATACTTTTACTGGGTTTGTGCGGTGCTAGAAATCCTTGAATTTCACTGAGGGAGTTTTCAAGGTTTCGGAAGTGTTTAATTTCTGAATAAATTAAAAGTGCTTCATACTCAAACTGTGCAGTTTGGTAATGAAGTGCAATTTGATTAAAAGCCTAAATTTGGAAAACGTTTTTATTGTTGAAGTCAGATATTTCTTTTCCTCACCTTCTCAAGTTAAATCAGACCAATCTATTATTTTTCTCCATAGTGTCGTGCAAGAAAAGTTTGAAAAGTGCTTGACTTCTACTATGGGAAAAGTGTACAAACTCTGTTCTTATTTACGTTTAATAGGAAACTGCTGTGTAACTCTGACAATCACACCTCTACCCTCCTTAGATACCAATCAGATGTGATTGGCAACGGGCTGGCCAATCAGGTTTCAAACCCTGACGTTGAGGTGGACATTACCAAACCAGACATCGTGATTCGCACCCAGATTGCGGTTTTAAAGGACATGACGAACCGACTGAAAGCGGCGCACAGTGGAAACGACGTGACTTTTGAACCAGGTGAGGGTGCCAAGCCACCTTCACTATCTGTGCCGAAACCGATCGTCTCCTCTGGAGCTTTGTCTGTTCTTCCTGTGCAGTCTGGGAGAGTGGGGAGTGTAATTACTTTCAGAGGAGAAAAATATGTGAATGATAAACTATTCTTATATTCAGATGTATTTTTCCATCCCTGTTTGTTCACAAACTATGTAGTCAAATTGAGACATTAGTCCTTTAATCCGGGAAATATTCTTCAGGCGATCGAAGGCTGATTTCATAATCGTCTTTATGTGGCTCTGAAGGCTCAGATTCATCCATCGTCCCTCTTCTTGTCAGTCTGTTTTCTGTTTTTTTCTTCCATATTTTAAACTCTAAACCACCTTAAACTCACAGGTCCACTTTAAAACTGAGCTGAAAACTTCAGAACATTTTGACCAATAGGAACCATCTTGACCCAACCTTTTTTTTTTTTTTCTTTAACAGAGGATTTTCCTAGCGGAGACGGCGAGAGCGGCAGCGGCTGTGACTCCCCGTCGTGTGGCGAGGACGACATCTACATCTCCACCGCGCAGAACCCGGAGAAGCCCAGGGTCAATACGGTGCAAAATGACTCATCGTCGGCGTCCTCACGGGGAAGCCTGGCGCTGGCGCTCTGGGGGCTGGCCCTGGCCCTGCTCGCCCCCCACTGGAGATAAAAGACCATCAGAACGGGAGAGGAAGAGAAGATCGACCAGGATTACAAGAATGAAGGGGAACCCTGTCAGAGAGACTTTAAAAAGACTTGCCTTCAGGACCTCAGACTGGGGCGGATGAGGGAGGGGGGAGGGAGACTCTTCTTGATATTACAATAACTTCACTATTAACTATTTGTATGTTTGTAAGGACATCAGTGTATGGCAGGGGGATTTTTAGTCTGAAAAATCCACCTGTTTTACCCCCCCCACATCGCAGTTTCATAAACTTCCTTTAGGTTCTGCTTGCAGCGTTACAGACATATAGCAAATAATGCCTTTTTATTTTCTCCCTAGCGATATCAATAACAGTTAATGATTGGTTGAACAAGAAGTGCCTGTATTGAGGCATCTTCATATTTCTGATGATGTTCCTGCTACCCATCACTCATGGATCATTCATACAACATGCAAACTGTGAATTATTCTGGATAATCAGCCTGTCAAATCATGATTTTTTTTACTCAAGCACTCATCACTCAGAAATACAAGAAGATGTTGCAACACAGGTGTTCAACTTCCTCCCAGCGCTCGTTTGTTATTGTACGTCAGCTTATCGGCTTCATAACACCCTAAACCTTCCCTCTTTTTTTTTTTTTTTTTTGTTTGATTTGTTTGTGTTGTTTTAGTTCCACACCTTGCACAGCTCATCTCATACCTCATGAATACTCTCAATGCAAGCCGCTGATACGGAGTCAGTCCGGGAGAGCCGTCCCGTTTCCCCTGGTGACAGCCCAGAAGAAGGTGACGAGTCACGCCGCCCCCCGCTGGTCGAGTTAGCTCAGTTCATCACAAGGCAGTCCGGCTCTGCAACGGTCCAAGTCGGGAGAAGTCGGAGCATTTCTGAGGATCAACCGGAGAGCATTTTGATCAAAAAAAAAAATCTGTAAAGTTTATTACAGGGTTTTTTTTTTTATTATTATTTTTATTTGGTATGAAAGAATATATTTGGTACTACGGTAGATTTTACGGAATTCGTCCCACGTCATTCACTCACCCGTTTAATCTACCTACTTTAAAAATCATTAGCGCATACAAAATGTTGATGTCTTCATACTTTTTTGGTACTTTTTTTTTTTGTCATTTCTTACTTCTATTTTTTTTAAAGCCAAGAATGTAGATGTTTTGTAATTTGCGGCCTATCCTTGACATTTCAACCGTAAAATCCAGCGTTTTGTACAGTAACTTATGTCTGTATTTTAACAGGATTGGAAAAGAATGATCTAGTATTAAATTAATCAAAACCAGATGAGCAAAAAATATAGGTTGAAAAATAATTTTTAAATCAAGTTACTACGTGGATTACATGGGTTTGAATAACAATTTAGCAAAAATTGTTTTTTTTTTTTTTTTCTGGTCTCAGAAAGCTATTTAGGAAAAACGTAAACATTAGACCATTTTCCAACTTAATCTTGCTTTTGAAGGATTTGATGAAATCTCTATGCAACGTATTGCAAAGTACCGGAGCCTTTATACGGGAAAAAAACAGCAAGGCTGCGCTTCAGCTTCATTTGCCATTACATTTCCCATGTTTTCATGTTCCGCAAACATTTCTGCGAGGGTTTTGTGCACGCGTCTGAAGAGCAAAGTTGTCAAAGAAACATTCGGAGGAAATGTTTCAGATGACGATGGTGAATGTCTTTTGTTTGCAGGCCAGGGCAGCAGTGGAGTTTTTTTTTTTTTTTTTTTTTTTGTTGTTTTTCAGCTGGCAGGAAACGGTCCGGCTGCTGGATGTTCATTTGATCCACAGAGAAATGTCAGTCCCATGACTGAAAGAATTAGAAAAGACAAAAGAAAAGTCGAACTTGGACAGGTGTTAGAAATCCTTCCGCTTGCCTCTGGCCCACAAGAAGAGAAAGGACTCGCTCTCTGAGGAAGAGGGTGACTGACTGAAAAGTATGAATGATGTGTAAATAGAGAGCAGCCGTTTCTAGATGTCTCTAAAAGAGGCCTTAACAGTACACCAGATTTTTACTTGTCAGAGTAAAAAGAAATGTTATGGAAGAAAACGAGATGAGATAGATGTTAAATTGTAAGAGAAAATGTATATTAAACATTTCTTAGTCTTGTGGAAATAAAGACTGCCAATATTTAAGTGAGTGTGAGTTGTCTTTTTTTTCTTTTTGAGTTTTCTCTGCTGCTCTGAATCGCATGACGTGTATATTGTGGCAGGGCTGGACTGGCGGCCATGATTATTTACGTTATGCGAAGGTACACGATATACCTAGGATATACGAGAAGGTGTTTGTTAAAAATTCAAAAGTAAAACTCAACAGCCTACAAGGAAGACGGTAGTCATGCCGTACCGGAGTAATGGTAAAAAGAAAAAAAGAAAAATTTAATTAATGGCGGCATAGCGGAGGCGCAAGGTAGAGCACGCGACACATCGACGGAGGCATCTTGGGAGAAATGGCCACAGTGTCACAATTACCATTTAGAAGTGAAAGTTTAAACTTTAATAGCAGCAGGGACTATCTGCAGACATTTCAACATTCTTTAAACATGACTGCAGTTATTTAAAAAGAAAATAACTTTGAGATGGAATGCTATGAATTTATATACAACAGACATAAAAAAAAATAAAAAAAAATGGATGTGATGTAGCCAAAAATGTTTATCAGAATTTTAATTTTAAGTTGGTAGAGTACTGGCTTTTGATAGCCTTCTGGGATGTCTTACAGATTTGCATAGAAAAGGAAGAAATACACAGCTCCAGGTTCAAGTATTGAAATATTCAGGTAGTGGATAGAAAGCTTAGTGATAAAAATTTATAATAAAAGCATTTTTATTTGTGTGGATTATAATATTATGTTAAACCTAAACAAAGCAAAATATAGACTTCTTAAATTTAATCTGCAGTCTGCAGTCTTTCCTGCAATTACCATGCCCAGTAAGATGACATCTCATGGTGCTGCTCAGTGGCGCAAAAAGGGGGTATGCAGCGCATGCAACGCATAGGGGCGCAGCACCAGAGGGGGCGGCGCGCCGATTATGTTTTCCCATACACTTCAGCGCGCCTTAAGCGCCTTCACCTCGCGCACGTGACGAGGTAAATGTAGCGAGTTTTACCTTTCACGTAACTTCGTCTCGGGGGGTGGGACGAGGGGGGGGAGCGAGCGTATGTTTTCCACGCTCCTTCAACCTTCCTTCGGGGGAGAGGGGGATCGGGGGCCGCCGATTTATGTTTTCGCATCCACCTGAATAATGTGTAGTTGCGCCACTGCTGCTTATGTATTAGAAATTAAAAACTACTTGTACTGGTCTGGATGACTTGTGGATTATTAGTTAGCAATATCATTGACCACCTTCCAGTATTTATTGTACGAACGCATTCAATAAATCAGAATATCACTGAAAACCCAATTTATTTCAGCAACTTTACTACAAAACAAAATAGAAACACATTATATAGATTACACGCAGATGGATGTTTGAAAGCCCTTTTTCTGTTAATTATGATTTGAAACAGCATAAACAGCTTTTTGACACTCCCCATGCGTATTTTTGCTTCAGGGCTTTTTTTTGTGTATTATTTCTGACTGGCTCGGGAGGACCATAGACATAATATAAGGATAGACGCCTCATGGACCGCTCGCTGACGAGATTTAGGGCGGCCATCTTGGAGCGGTACTCCACTCCACTCAGCGTTACGTGTTTAGCAGGAAAAATGACGTATCAGCGGACTTAATCGATCATAACACACTTTTTTGTTACTGTAAACCATATTCAAACATCTATCAAAGCAACATTTATAAACAATTGTATTTTTTACGTATGTTTTTAATACATAGTTCAGCATATTTAAATATGCTTAGTGGCTATAACAATAGAATAGGAATGGAATATTCTGATATCGATGTATGAAGAGCATATTACAAAGCACACAGCCGTTCAAAATTTATGTAATAAATTATTTAGTAATATCAATACATATTTATATAACTATACAAACACTAATAAATAAATAATGATTAATACTGAATAATATATGTTGGATACATGTTTATATATATATATATATATATATATATATATATATATATATATATATATATATATATATATATATAACCCTAACCCCTAATCCAGTGCAGGTTTGAAGTGTCTAGGAGTTGTCGTTTTTTAATTAGAGCAGATCTATGGTGATCCAGATGCAAAAAATTGTGAAAATTGACATTTTTTGAGTTTTCACAAATCAGAAAAATGTTTCACAAATCCCAAACATGGTTATAGAGATTCTTCTTGAAGAGAGTAATCTAGCCCAAGTTTGAAGTGTGTAGATGTAGTTTTTTAAGTAGAGAAGTTCTAGTATGAAAGAGTTAAACAAAAATGGTAATAATCGAACTTTATTGAGTTTTCACAAATCAGATAAAGGTTTCACAAATCCCAAACATGGTTATAAATATTCTGCTATTAGAGCAGAATAATCTGGTACAGGTTTGAAGTGTCTAGGAGTTGTATTTTTTAAATCAGAGCAGTTCTAGTTTGAAAGAGATGCCAAAAAATTGTGAAAATCGAATTTTATTGAGTTTTCACAAATCAGATAAAGGTTTCACAAATCCCAAACACGGTTTTAAATATTCTGCTATTAGAGCAGAATAATCTAGTCCAGGTTTGAAGTGTCTGGGTATAGTAGATTTTAAACTACAGTCGATTATTGATGCGGAAGGTAGTGAAAAATTAAGTGGAATCGCCTTTTAGCTATTGGAAGCTGGAAATGGAAACCAACTTCAGCGAGCGACGTAAACGTCATACGCTGTGACGTCAGCGCCAAAGCTCTATTGAGATCCTAGCAGTGTCTGAACTGGTAACTTATTTACATATTGTAAATAAATCATATGTGGGGATTTATTGACCACAGCTCTATTTTTATAATACTATCATGAAAGATAAGAGTACCGTCTTTGTGCTGACAAGAAAACAACCTGCTGAATACTATTAATCAATCATTAATCATTTTTGTCTAGATTAATGTCAAGTTGTCAAAACAAAGACATTTTCAATAATGTCAACTTTGTATTAAAAGTGTCATGATTTACCGAATGACGCTTTATGACAACATTCATAAATATTCATGAAGACTTATTCATGTTCGTGACAGGTGTTTATGACGGTGTCATGTCAGTCTTATTCACCCGCCTTCAAATAAAGTGTTATTGGCTGGGTTTATGTAGCATTTGATTTTTAACAAAATATTTATACCTGTATTTCATAAAAATAATCGTTGACTTTCGGCATTTATTTTGAATTATGTTGGTCCTGTTTACAACTATGATTTTCATGTTCAAAAGCATTTTTTATGTTCCATCTTATAGTATAATAACTGAACAAAATTGTTTATTTGACTTCAAAGATTAGAGTCAAGACTGCTTTACAATTGATTTAGATGTTGAAAATTTGTTTAGTAAAATGCAATAAATTAGTTGTGATGTACAGAAGATAAACATTAGCAAACTCAAGAATATGTTGAGCTCTTAATATATAATAGTAAATGTTAGTTATAAAAACTAGATGACATGTCAATTTATGGTCTTAAATTGCAAAATAAAGTCTGCAAATTGATTGTAGAATGGTTTCATTTTTACATCACTTTGCATGAGGTCAAACTAAGTGTTTTGTGTTCTACAACTACATTTCCTGTGGACTTAGAATTAAATTTTGTTGAAAAATTATTTTAAGAATATATTAAATATATTAACTTTAATATATTTTACACTATAATTAACATATGGTATAGAATACAGACTTCAATGGTTTGGAGGACAAAAGTATTTGGAAAAGTCCAAGGTTTTTTAAAAAAGTTTGTTAATAAATCACAAAAGACAGAGTAAATAGAGAGAGAATTTCAGTTTTGGGTTAACAAAATATTGCTAAATTTGACATAAAAACTGTTAAATTATAGAAAATATTTTGATGGAAATTCTGAAAAAAAAGTATATAAAAATACAGTAAATGTCCTGGTAATTCTCTGCCAGGATATTTTCAGTGTTTTTACAGAATTTACGTCAGAAGTTTCCCGTAATTTAACAGCATCTTATTTCAATTTTTTCCATTAAAAAAAAAAAAGGAAATGTCCTGGTAATTTTCTGCCAATACATTTTCTCGTTTTTTACGGAATTTCAACAGAATTATTCCATAATTTAACAGTTTTTTCCCCTTAATTTAAAATATACAAACTGTTAAATTATGGCCCACCACCACCACCACCACTTCAGGCAACATTTCCCATATTCTCAAACTCAAAGCTTGATATGTATGGGGCAACGTGACAGTTCATCTGACTGACTACATAAACTAAAAGCTGGATCATAGACATTTTTAATAAGCATATTTGTGAGCCTGCCTCTATTTATTAAATTGAAATTAATTTTAGATTTTTGTATAACTTTTTTCAGGTTAGAAAGCGAGTTGTTATTATTACAGGTTAGTTTTCTAAACTACAAAAAAGTAGCTGTTAGGGAAGCTCAAAAATGAAAAATTGGACTGATATTGATATCAGATAGTAACACTGCTGTTATGCCAGATTTACCAGTACTTTATTTTGTCAATTTTTTTTAATGATTACTCGATTAATCGTAAGAATAATCGATAGATTACGCTATTACTAAAATATTTGTTTACAATAGCCCTAATTATATAAATAAAATAGCATTTATAGGGGGATCGGGATCGCCCCCACCCTCTTCGACCCCTCACATCTACCTCTACATTGAGGGGGGGCTAGTGTACCTTGAGAGGTACACTAGCCCCCCCTCAATGTCTCTCCTTCGCCCCCCTCCTTCTACAGCCAGACCTCCTCCCCCTTTTTGCAATACGCTGTCTGTCCGCCCCCCAGCACTCAACAGTACGCTAGATCACCCCCCACCCTCTTTGACCCCTCACATCTACCTCTACATTAAGGGGGGCTAGTGTACCTCTCATGGTTCACTAGCCCCCCCTCAATGTCTCTCCTTTGCACCCCTCCTTCTACAGCCAGACCTCCTCCCCCTTCTTGCAGTACGCCGTCCATCCGCCCCCCCCCACCACTCAACGATACGCTAAATCGCCCCCCACCCTCTTTGACCCCTTACAACTACTTCTACATTGATGTCTCCCCTCAATGTCTCTCCTTCGTTCCCTCCTTCTTCGCTTACCTCTCTAAGGATACGTCAGTCACGCTCCTTCTCTCCTTCTTCGAACCTCTTCTAGCCTTCCAGTCCACAACCGTTCCTTCGGCCTCCCATTCTGACTCTTCGGTACACCCTACCCACCTTGCTCTGACTGCAACAATGGATGACTAAAGGTTTCCGGTATTCTCAGATTGAAAACTTGTACGCACTCTTAAAGCCATAATCATCCGCTCTGGTAGGTTGCAAAATTCTGCTGAGGAAACGCATCCAGTTTTGACACTTCTGACATGGTGTCACTCTGTTGGTGAGAAAAAATCCTGAAAACACCATTAGACATGAGGACTCAGAGGTCTGTCGTGAGTCAGAGACAGGTCCTGCTCAGACATCTGTCCAGACTCGTAGACTGGTCCTGACTCAGAGATCTGTCCAGACTCGAGGCAGGTCCTGACTCTGAGACAGGTCCTGACTTTGAGACCGGTCCTCACTCGGAGGCGGGTCCTGACTTGGAGACATGTCCTGACTCTGAGACTGGTCCTGACTCGGATGTGGGTCCTGACTCAGACATCTGTCCAGACTCAAGGCAGGTCCTGACTCTCAGACAGGTCCTAACTTTGAGACAGGTCCTGACTTTGAGACGGGTCCTCACTCGGAGGCGGGTCCTGACTTGGAGAGATGTTCTGACTCTGAGACTGGTCCTGACTCGGAGGTGGGTCATGACTCAGACATCTGTCCAGAGTCAAGGCAGGTCCTGACTCTCAGACAGGTCCTAACTTTGAGACAGGTCCTGACTTTGAGACGGGTCCTCACTCGGAGGCGGGTCCTGACTTGGAGAGATGTTCTGACTCTGAGACTGGTCCTGACTCGGAGGTGGGTCATGACTCAGACATCTGTCCTGACTCTCAGACAGGTCCTAACTTTGAGACAGGTCCTGACTTTGAGACGGGTCCTCACTCGGAGGCGGGTCCTGACTTGGAGAGATGTTCTGACTCTGAGACTGGTCCTGACTCGGAGGTGGGTCATGACTCAGACATCTGTCCAGACTCAAGGCAGGTCCTGACTCTCAGACAGGTCCTAACTTTGAGACAGGTCCTGACTTTGAGACGGGTCCTCACTCGGAGGCGGGTCCTGACTTGGAGAGATGTTCTGACTCTGAGACTGGTCCTGACTCGGAGGTGGGTCATGACTCAGACATCTGTCCAGACTCGAGGCAGGTCCTGACTCTCAGACAGGTCCTAACTCTGAGACAGGTCCTGACTCGGAGGCGGGTCCTGACTCGGAGGCGGGTCCTGACTCGGAGGCGGGTCCTGACTCGGAGGTGGATCCTGACTCTGAGACAGGTCCTGACTCTGAGACGGGTCCTGAATCGGAGGCGGGTCCTGACTCGGAGACTGGTCCTGACTCGGAGGTGGGTCCTGACTCGGAGGCGGGTCCTGACTCGGAGACGGGTCCTGACTCGGAGGCGGGTCCTGACTCGGAGGCGGGTCCTGACTCAGAGGCGGGTCCTGACTCAGAGGCGGGTCCTGACTCTGAGACGGGTCCTGACTCAGAGGCGGGTCCTGACTCAGAGGCGGGTCCTGACTCTGAGACAGTTCCTGACTCTGAGACGGGTCCTGACTCAGAGGCGGGTCCTGACTCTGAGACAGTTCCTGACTCTGAGACGGGTCCTGACTCGGAGGCGGGTCCTGACTCGGAGACTGGTCCTGACTCGGAGGTGGGTCCTGACTCGGAGGCGGGTCCTGACTCGGAGACTGGTCCTGACTCGGAGGTGGGTCCTGACTCGGAGGCGGGTCCTGACTCGGAGATGGGTCCTGACTCTGAGACGGGTCCTGACTCTGAGAAGGGTCCTGACTTGGAGACGGGTCCTAACTCGGAGACGGGTCCTGTCTCAGAGGTCTGTCCCAACTCTGAAGCAGGTCCTGACTCTGAGACAGGTCCCGACTCTGAGACGGGACCTGACTCTGAGACGGGTCCCGACTCTGAGACGGGACCTGACTCTGAGACGGGACCTGACTCTGAGACGGGTCCCGACTCTGAGACGGGTCCTGACTCTGAGACGGGTCCTGATTCTGAGACGGGTCCTGACTCTGAGACGGGACCTGATTCTGAGACGGGTCCTGACTCTGAGGTAGGTCCTGACTCTGAGGCAGGTCCTGACTCGGAAGCAGGTCCTGACTCGGAGGCAGGTCCTGTCTCCGAGGTGTGTCCTGACTCGGAGACCGGTACTGACTTGGAGGAGTCAGGACCGATCTCTGGGTTGACCAAAGTTACAGGCCCAGCTAAGCATGGACTAAACTCAACGTTTGGTCCACTCTTGGTGGGTTCTTGCCTCTCTTCTTCGTCAGAATCGTCTCCACCACACGCAGCCTTTTTGATGAGCCCCCATGCCTTTTGTAGAAAGGTGTCTCGGAGATTGATTATCCGCGGTCGTGCCAGGGTTCTTTTGAAGCACTCTACAACCTTGTAAATCACAATTGGGTTGTTGCTCTTGATCAGTTTGAAGAGCAGTTCTCTAACCACATCTTCATTGCCACAGAGAAGTTGTAAGATGTCTCTGCAGACTTTTTTTTGCATTTTCTCAAAAAACACAAAATCGATGTCTTTGACTTCTTTCCATATTTCTGGAGCAAGCTTTCTGTGGACCGGTTCGGTGTGCTTCTGTTTGTAAGCCCCATAGCTAGATCTATTACTGGACTTGTAAATCAATCTCCATAGGATCTTTTGCACCATAACTCTCCTTTCGTCTTCTGTTCCTCGCCTGAAGCCCATCCTGTTTGCGTCCCTCAAAAATTGTTCAGGGTCCATGGTTGCCTGAGTATAATCTTCACTCAGGCAGTTTTCATCTGCGTACAAGTCCTCGGTAGGAAAAAACGTCTTTCGGATCTTTCTTTTTGTGGACGTTAACATCTTCTTTGGACGAACGGGATTCTCCAGGTGCCTTTTGAATTTCTCTACAATAACCTCGTGTCCTTCGGGGTAATCAAGCAGTGCGATTAAATGCAGTCCACTGGCAAAGTGGAATGCATCTCTCGCGACACTTTGGAAAATCCTTTCAGCGAGCTCTCCTGACACCTCAGAGAGTACGTCCACATTTATATCTCCAGTTTTTCTCAATAGCAAAATCAAAATTTTGCTATGTTGTTCCTCAAATGTGGGTCGGACAAGATGCAGAGTTGGTTCATCTGCAGCCTTCTCAATTACCTCCCACAGAAGTTCGCTGAGAAACTTTCTTTTCTTATAATCTGGGCTTCTTTGGCCAGGATGGACTTTGTTGGAGAATGTCTTTTTGACTTTTGTCCAAAAAGAGACCTTAGGCCTCACATCCATTTGCCTCTGTGGGCTTTCGTCAGTCATTTTTATTGTGGTGAGCTAAAACGTTCAAATGAATCTTCTGTCGACTGATTTGTGGTAACTGATCAGAGAATTAACTGATCAGTTGGTTATGTCATGGACTCTATGACATCATAAAGTCATCTTCAGAAGGGCCTCATGACACAGACATCATTTGAAGTCATGCTGATGACATCATTGTCAGAAGCATGGCAACTGTTGCTAAGGGTAAAAATAGCACGCAGTGAACATGCACTATGGAAAAAAAAATCTGTGTGCACTAAATGCATTATTCCCACAAGTCTGAACTGGCAGTGATGTGCACAGCTTAACAGGAGGGGTCAGGGAACCATTGGACCCTCCACTTTACCGCCCTACCCATTTTTATTTGTTATTTGGGTTCCATCTCCTAACAGGCATAGAGCAAAGTGTCAATGGAACCACAACACGACCTGGTGGGCCGGTCTATCAGTCTTGTGATGCCCACTGGTGTGTGCCCACAAAAGTGAAAAAAGAGCATGCATTTCTTTAAATGTTTATGGGGTTATGATAAGATATTTTATTTGTTAACAGGGGTTAAAACACGAAGGGTGCAGTAATGGTGTTTCACCGGTAGGTGGTGTATTGGGACTCTGAGCTGCCTGTTGCTCTGCCGTTTCTCATAAGCTGAGAGAAATTGGAGTAACACAAACTGCGTCTCCCGTGTGCTCATTTACTTGAGGTGAGAATAACCCTAAAGTTTATTTTAACTAAGTACTTTTATTATTTGGTACTGTTCGATGATTGTTTAAGGAAATGTAATGTGTTAAAAGATATTATACGAGTTTTGTTGTGTTTCAGAGCCAGCAGCGGCTAGAGGAAGTAGCCAACAGGCCATGATGCTAGTTGGTTAGCACACACTGTAGCGGTGGGAAAGAGCGGGCTACTAGGTGCAACTATAGACATTAATACAGGGGTCCCCAAACTTTTTCCTGTGAGGGCCACATAACTTTTCCTTTCTCTGCTGGGGGCCGGAGTCAGTTTGTAACAGAAAAAGTGTGACGATTGCAGGAGTGCCTAAATGTAAAAATGTATTGTTTTCCAGAAAGCACAATCAAATAACCCTCTCTGGGTTCTTCACAGAAAAATTCCAGGAAATAAATAACACTATTAATGAAATAAATACTGTATTTTCCAGGCTATAAGCCGCAGACATCTCTGCCGCTCCAGGTTTTCCATAACGATGCAGCAGCATCAGAGGGGGGCGGACAGCCAACATTTGAGTCATAACAGGTCAATTGAATATCACATTTATTACGGTTGAAAAAGAAAAAGTTGCCAATTTCAGATTTAACTGAACTGATTGCGGTAGTTTACGAACGATAACTGTAGCAGTAAAAGTGCTGATCCTTCGTGTCTGCTACTAGCATGGGCTAAATGAAAATAGGTGCTTCCTTCTTCATCTTTAGATCTCAACGGCAGCTTGCATCCATTATTGTTGCACTACTGCCATCTATTGGAATCTATATATACCTCAAATTCTCATAATGATCCCAGTATTATTAAAAAAAACCCTGAAAAATCTTCTTTTTCCCCTCAATGCAATTTAACTGATCAACAACATTCTCAACCTAATTCTGTTTTAATAGGTGCTTTCTTCTTTTATTTCCAATTTTGATTTCCTATGATTCACTTCTTGCTAAAGAGCCCCCTGGTGGTTGAAGAAACCACCTATGTGGAGGCGGGCCGGATCCGGCCCGCGGACCATAGTTTGGGGACCACTGCCTTAAACTCACAGAGCAACCTCACCGATATGCAGCACTGTTCAAAATGTTTTTATAAAATATATATTGGTATGTAGAGATCACAGAAGACTGAAAAGTGATTTTTGGGGATAATGTGCTGAGCTGGAGCAAATAAATCAGGTAGAAATCATCAAAATGTTTTCGTTCTTGTCATGTTTAAGTGTTTAAATGCACATTTTAAATTTAGGTAAAGATGATATGAGTAAAAATCTAAATGCAGTGTTTGAAAAAATTAAATAATAATAAAAGTAATTTATTAGGAAAATTTAACCAGAAATAACTGGCTTATGGAATATTTTTGCTCATTATTTTTCTTCTTTAAAGATTTATTTTTAATTCAGTCCCCCCAGAGAAAACCCACACATGCACAGGGAGAACATGCAAAGTCCATGCAGAAAGACCCAGGCTGGGAATTGAACCCAGAACCTTCTTGCTGCAAGGAAGCAGCTCTACCAACTGTGCCACTGTGCAGCCTGGAAAAGCCAAACCAATCAAATTTAAATCTGGGCTTTAACTAGGCCACTTCAAATCCTTTTTATTTTCAGCCAATCAATATCAGACCATCTATTGTGCTTTTGATCAAGTCAGTGTTAATCAAGTGAGTGTTTGAATTTCTACATTATGTTAGATTTATGCCAGATGTAATGAGATGCACACCTTTTATTCAGAACTCAGACGAACGGATTCAAGTTTTAAAGTCGTTTTATTTGAGATCACATATCAGAACTTTTCTTTGTCACCACATGATTCCCCAGAACAAACGTCCTCTTCACAAAGCCCAAGTTTGGTCATTCTTGGACAAAGAATAAAGAATAACGAGAGGGAGGCAGAGGAGGTGGAGGAGGACACTCGTATGTTTTGCAAAAAAAAGTCAAAATAAAAACTATTCTCTACTCCTAATCTCCCACAAACTCAATCCCACATGCATGTGAGTACAGAACACTGTAAACCTGAAAACTGAATATTTGTGAGTAAGAGACACAAAGAAAACCAGGTATAAATGTTTCCATGTGGCTCTAGGAGCATCAGGCCAACTCTGTTGGGCCCTTCCCAAAAAGCTTTGGGAATGGCCTAGTCAAAGTACAGTTTCTTTTTACATCCCCTAAAGATGGCTATGTAAACTTTTTAGATTATCAAGTGAAGATTCTTTTGTTAACTTATAAAGTTTTAAGTGGGTTAGCCCCCCCCCCCCTATCTTCGGGACCTTTTAAGTTTCCGGTCTGTGTCCAGGACTTTACGATCAAATAATCAGTTACTACTGACAGTTCCTCGGACTCGATTTAAGAGGAAAGGAGATCGAACTTTATCTGTTGCTGCTCCTGTTTTATGGAATAACTTACCTTTCCAGATTAGATCTGCCCACAGCCTGGATCATTTTAAATCACTTCTTAAAACTCATTTTTACTCTTTGGCATTTAATTGATGTATTGTTTTATACTCTGTTTTGTCATTTGTGTTGCCGTTCTTGTACAGCACTTTGGTGCAGTTTTATACTTGTTTTAAAGTGCTATATAAATAAATTTGACATTGACATTGAAGCACTTTGAGCTTTGAGATGGAAAAATTAGAGGTACAAGAATTTACACTACATTATGTAGTTTGATGTAAATTGATTAAATAAAAGGTTCAATTTTAGTCATTTTAATGCAGCTCTGCTGTGATTTAAGCATTTGTTCACTCCTCAATATAAAACCTAACTTTAATTGTGTTAAATATGTTCCATTGAAACCCAAACTGAGAAGATTATTCTAGTGAATCATTATTTTTTATCACTGAGAGCAGCTTCACCGTTCCCTGTTTTCATTCAAGATGCCCGTTCACATAATCAGCTTCTCTACCTTCTGTTTTACATGTTTGAACTTAAATTAACTCTTACTAATGATGTTAGTATTTATTCCCATTACTAGTCAGATTAATTATTTTTATTTTAACAACCAATCAGAGATGGAATCTGGGACAGAAACAATGTCACATTAGGCAGCCAATAATAAAAAAAGTTGTTTATTTTGTCAGGCAGAGAGATAATGAACTGATCTATATATGACAATACATAGAAATATAACATGTGAATATTTACTGTAAACTAAATGAATTTAAAAGTAAAAAAAAAACCTAAACAAAAATATATAGATTATAAAAATCTGATAAATAAGTTGAAATCAAATTATTTCCAAAGCATAAAAAAAGTATTCAGTTTAAAGATGATCAACAAAGACGGAGATCAAACTGAACATATTCTAATAATAAAAGCTTTAATAAATAATAATAATAATAATAATAATAATAATAATAATAATAATAATAATAATAATAATAATAATAATAAACATATCTGAAGATTTTGGGACCTCCTACATAAGATTAGATTTAGATTTGGCAAGAGTTAAAGTCATGTTTAAAAGATTTGGTTCAAGTAATTGAACGTGTGTGAGAGGACAGATCTGAGGCTCTAGATGGTGATGGCTGTTGGAAGGAAAGATCTTTTGCAGGGGTCTGTTAAGTGAAGTTTCACAAATCACAAACATGATTCTAAATATTCTGCTATTAGAGCAGAATAATCAAGTCCAGGTTTGGAGAGTCTAGGAGTTGTGTGTTTTTTTATGAGAGCAGTTCTAGTATGAAAGAGATGCCAAAAAATGGTGAAAATCTAACTTTAATGAGTTTTCACAAATCAGAAAAAGGTTTCACAAATCCCAAACATGGTTATAAATATTCTTCTATTAGAGCAGAATAATCTAGTCCAGGTTTGAAGTGTCTAGGACAGGGGTCACCAACTCCAGTCCTCGAGGGCTACCTTCCTGTAACTTTTAGATGTGTCTCTGCTCAAACGCACCTGGATCAAATAAACTGCTTGTTTCCAGCCTATTGCAGAGATGAATGAATGCTGGTGAGGGAATTCAGACGTTTTAGAGCAGAGGTGAATCTAAAAGTTGCAGGATGGTAGCCCTTGAGGACTGGAGTTGGTGACCCCTGGTCTAGGAGTTGTAGTTTTTTAATTAGAGCAGTTCTAGTAATGAAAGAGGTGCCAAAAATGGTGAAAATCTAACTTTATTGAGTTTTCACAAATGAGGAAAAGGTTTCACAAATCACAAACAAGGTTTTAAATATTCAGCTTGAAGAAGAGAATAATCCAGACCAAGTTTCAAGTGTCTAGGTGTAGTAGCTTAGTTTTTAAACTAGAGTTGATTAAAGATGCGGAAAGTAGTGAAAAATTAAGTGGAATCGCCCTTTAGCTATTGGAAGCTGGAATTGGAAACCAACTACAGCTTCATAGCTGAGATTGAGTCCAAAATCCGATGCGAGATTCATCCGTGCTGCAGTGAATCCGTCTCTCTTTATAGATATCTCCCTCTTCTTCCTCACATCGTGTCTTTAGGAAACTTTCAAAACAAAAACGGAAGATTTAGGATGTATCTTACTTTTGACAGAGTGAAAGAATATAAATAATAGTCTTTACCACCTGTGTAAACTTTGCCGGTGAATGTTATAACACATAATATAAGTTTTATAATATGTGTTATATTGTTTAATTTCTAATATAGGCCCTTGTGTCAGATAATCTAAGTCAATGTTAGAGAATAATTAATTTTTTTAGATTTACGGAATCTCAGTTAGCCTTCATAGCGGGGCTGAACCCGTATTACACCAAGCACTGTAGCTAATATTAGCTGGTATCTCGCCGGTGGACATAAATACAGTAAAGTCATATTCTAATCACAATATATACACAATAATATGTCCATCTTACTTGTGAAATGTTGTCTGTGGAGCCCTCGCATCAATAATCCATCGACCAGAACAACAATATCCCTCAGTGCTGAGGCATCTTCTGCTGTTTTGATTGAGCAAAGTAGGAGGGTATACCGCTCCAAGATGGCCGCCGTATTTCCTGCGCCGGAGCGGTCCATGAGGCGTCTATGCTTGTATAATGTCTATGAGGAGGACGGCGCCGTGTTGTGTGCATCACCCTAATCTGTCCGGCGGATGTTGTGCCAGGAGTCTCGTCGCAAAAACAATGGCGAGCGGCATCGGCAGTAAGTAATATTATAATATAGTTTTTAATGTCATTTGAGACTTTTAGGGATCAGTGAAGGCAAACTAAGCCAGGGGGCTTCTTTCACCCAGCTTGTAAAGACACAGCAGCCTCGCTGCCCCAAATATCGCCGCTATGTAGGAAGATGTGTGTGTCCCTCATGAATGTGTCCCCCTAAACATTGATAAGCTAACGCTAAAATTTAGACGTTACTGTGCCGTTTTATCTTGCTTGTAAAATAATACGAGATACTGCCAGCTTTGTGTTGATAAGTCTTATATAAGTTTCAGTTAAATTAGGAATTTTAATCGTCCTGCATACAATATCAGGCTAATTAGAGTATTGTGGCTAGCTGTAGCAAGCTAGCTCTGCTTGTTTACGTCAAACATGCTGCGGTTATCCTCGCGTTTCTCATTAAATTGGCAGCTTCCGTTGCTACTAGTAATAGTAGCCGTTTTACACCCTTACGAAGTTTAATTTTTATCAGAATCTAAATTCAAGTTTTATGACTGGTTTAGTTCGTTCTGCACTTACAAATAAAACATGATGGATATGCAAGCTGGTAGGAACCAATGCCTGTCAGAAATGAACAAACATGTTAGATGTTTGTAATTTTATAATTAATTATTTAAATTTTTATTTATGTATTTATTTGCTTCAGAACACAAGATCCTGAATGTGGGACCCACGGAGCCCTGGTCCATCAGGGAGAAACTGTGCCTGGCGTCATCTGTGATGAGGAGTGGAGACCAAAACTGGTAAATCGATCAAAGTATTTGTCACTTGTAGTAAATCTCTTTCCCTATCAACCTTATACGATCAGAGATGTAAGAGAGAGACAAGGTCCATCAAGACGGTGCTTAGTCAAATTGTCTGGCTATTAAAACAGGTGATATAGTGGGAAATGAGGTGTCACAGATATTATCTCTAACCAAAGTTTCCCTGCTTATATTAATTTGAAAATAAACACTCCAAAATGTCAGCACATGGATGCAACAAGCTATTTTACAATATTAAGAGTCAAAGAGGACTTAAATGATCTGAGTTGATATTACTGCCTGTGCTCTTATTGCTAAAAAAAATAATGTTTCATTGTTCTCATTGTTGGGTAATATAGTCATTATTTTTCTTTTTTATTTCTAAGATTTTATTTATGTACTTATTTTTTGTTTCTACTGTGTGCTGTGCTGGGACAAAACTCTTCGGAGATGAATAAAGTGTTATTATCTTATATTTTTGTCTTATTTGTCTTCCAGGGTGTCTGTGAGCAGAGCCATCAAGCCTTTCTCTGAGCCTGGTCGTCCTCCTGACTGGTTCTCTCAGAAGGTGAGAGAGACGATAACCCTCTACTTTCTCCCTCTCTCCTCATCTCCCAGTCTCTCGTGTTGAATTTTATTCTTTTTAGCTAACTTAGCTAATTTCCTGTTTTGCTTCTCAGCACTGTGCCTCACAATATTCCGAGCTGCTGGAAGCCACGGAAGCTCCAAAGTGAGTCCTTCGGCCGTTGCAGAATTTGATTTCTAACTTTTCTGGCTTAAAGCGACAGTTGCTCTAAAACATTCTCGTCTTGTTCTAGGCGTAAGCGTGGGGAGAAGGGCGAGGTGGTGGAGACCATCGAAGATGTCATCGTCCGCAGGCTGACCACTGAAAGAATCGAGGAGCTAAAAAGGCTACAGAGAGACACACAGGAGCAGTACAGGTAGGTGTATATACTGATACACAGTGTACTGATTAGTGCATTAATTCAAAGTTGCTGCTTTTTTACAATAAACGAAACTAAGTGTAATAGAAACTCATGATGTCTCATTAAAATGATTTCCTCTGTACTTTTTTGTCCTCGTCCTGACAGGAAGCTGAAGAAGGAGGTGGAGCTGATCCAGACGGGTCACATGGACTCCCAGCTCAAGGATCTGTGGGCAGAAATCACACAGTGAGGCTCTTCCTTCTTTAGCCCCTCCTGCCTTGTTTTCTTCTGATTTCTGTGGCCTAAAATTCCTGATTTTTGCGGCACCATTTACAAAGAGTTGCAGTCAAATTTCCTATTTGTTTTATGTTTATTTTTTTTCCCCGAGCCTTATTTCCGTCTCTTTCTGTTGCGACAATAAAAATTTCTTTAAATATCTGAAAAGCAACAGTGGGCACAACTTCTGTACGGAAATTAAAGGGGATCGGGTTTCACTGCAAAAACACAAACTCTTACCAAGTATCTTTGGTCTGGTTTCTAGTGCAAATATCTCAAATACTTGAAATAAGACAAAAAACTAACTTGCAAGTCACTTTTCTCTACCTCTACAGCTTCTACTCCTAAATTCAACTTTTCCAGAATTTTCAGTTCGTTTTCCAGCAGAAGTCCTCACCCTCAGCTCTGAAGCAAGACTAATGTTACCACAATCTCTACAACAAGCTAGCCGTCCTCATTTCCTTTTGGCACGCCTCACATTTTAAACTTTGCGTTTGTTTTTCAACTCCAGAAAGAAGAAGCAGGAGGAGGAGGAGGCAGAGCAGAAGAGGAAAGCCACAGAGATGGCGTACCAAGGTAGGTCCAGAGCGTTGACCGTAAACGCCGACTGATCAGCTTTCCTGCTGCTTCCACTGGATTTAAGACGGGAAGCTGCAGGCCGCGGCTGCAGCTCGGTTTGTGTCGCAGCAAATTAACCTGAAGTCACACAATGAATTCTCAGAGGAAGGATATAATTACTCCAGATGTTTTGTCACGTGGACAAAAATTGTCAAGTCGAAAGAAGTCATGGGGCGAGAAGAAAATAATGAAATAAAATCAACAAATGAAGCAGGCTGATTTTTAAAATTAATTAATTAATTTATTTTTGTTATTAAAAACAGGATTTTGGTCACTTTCTTTCAAAACGCTTACTAGTATTTAGCCGAGTTTAATAAATGAATTAAAAGCTGATTTTTGGGTGCAGCAAAGTCGACTTCTCAGTGAAAGTGTTTGAATGGACGCGTTTCTACTGCTTATAAAAGTTTGGTTGCAAAAAAAACAAGAGCTTTGTTATACTGAACATTTTCCTTTGCAAGAAAACTGTCAGTAATAATTTTTTAGAGTTTTTGGTTAATTGCTGCTCTGAGTGTGTTTTTCCGCCAGCAAAAGGACTTTGGTTGAATCTGTGAACTGTGGTTAACAATTAATTGATTACTAATTTAGTTGACGATTATTCCAATAATCAATTCATCACGATTAATACGATTAATCGTTTCATTGTACCGGGATGTATTGCTTCATGTCTCCTTTAGTCTGTGTGAAAAATATTTATTAATGATCCATGGCTGATTATTAATGTAGCAGCTTGTTGAATTCCTCATGGATACATCTGAAGTCGCTCCTTTCTGCCCGTGTGTGTGACACAGCGCGTCAGGCGATGAAGAACACGCCGAAGCGCCTCCCCAGCGTGACGGTCCGCTCTCCCCTCGGGGCCAGCCCCTCCACCCACGACGCTCAGGCGGACTCCGCGGTCCCCACGCCACCCATGGACACCGAAGGCGTCCCCTCGGAGGACACCGCCGTCCACTCAGCGGTAGGAAACTGTTCAGCCGGGTGTCAGGTGTAAATTTGCGAGAGACTCGACAAAGACGAGTGACTCCCTCCGCCCGTCTCCGTCAGGCTCAGGGGGTGGGCGTGTTCCTGCCGGCCGCTGAGCCTCCCGTGTCGGGGCCAAAAGACGGAGGTCTGGCTTCTCTGGCGGAGGACTCGCCTCAGAAGAGACTCCCGACGCAGAAAGCCACGCCGCCGCCGTCGCCTCTGTTATCGGAGCTGCTAAAGAAAGGAAACCTCATCTCAGCCAGCCCACGCCTTGTGAGTGCCAACGAAACAACAACAATCACGAAACATGCTAGCGATTAATCTGATCTGAATTAGCACATTTTGGATTAGTTGTTTGACAGTTTTGACTTATATTAATTATTCTGAATGAAATTATTTCAACAACTTTTGGAAGGAAAGGTGTGTAAATGTCAGGATTTGTGTTTGTTTCTATATTTAGCCTGGTGTATTTGATGTATTTTTTGGCATCAGGTATCTGAAGGAGAAACGACCACAAGTTTAACCAACGGTGTGCAGACGGCAGCTGCAGCCGCTGTTTTAGTCCCCGGTCATGAAGTCTTCACCGGTAAGCAGAATCAAATGGATGCAGAGGCATTTTTAGCCCAGTGAGGAATCAAGGAACTGTATTGCCATACCAGCTCATATGGTACAAAACAGTACAAAATTCAAACTCTGGTCCCACTTTAAGAAGCATAATGAATACATAAATAGTTAAAAAAATCACTTCTAAGATAATCTGTTATGAAGCTAACAGCCAGTCCCAGAAGACCAAAGATTATTTAGCAACTCCAATGCCAAAAATGTCATGTTTTATGAACCCTTAAAACCATAGTCATGTTAGCATTCAGTTCATGTTTTTTTTTTAAATTATGAGCTGATAATTATTTACACTGGAGATGGAGGTTAGAGGTCACTGGTGCATCGCCAGTGATTTTCATGCTTGAAACGCTTGCATGTAAAATGTTTCAAGTAGGGCAGAGATGTGGTTTAAAAATAACATTTTACATTTTTTAAAACAAAACTTTTTTTTTTCTGATTTTAGTCGCACAAAAAAATGTCCTCACTTTTCTCAGAAAATATCTTTAAAAACTGGCTTTTATTACAGTAATTACTTTTGGGAGTTGATCTGAATTCAAAGTCAAAATGAATAGAAGCTGTGAAACACGTTTGTCAAGCAAGATGGTCGTTCTTTGGTGGGTTAACGTCACTCTGGAAACACAGGAAGTGCATCGGTGAGAAAAAAAAAATCCTTATTTTCCAAAAATTACATTTTCAAAAACAAAAAAAAAATTGCTTAATTGATCAAATTGATTTATCAAATTTGCTGTATAATACAAAATATTCTAGTGATTTAAGTGAGATGCTGTTTTATTTTCTTACTCTGATCAGAAATGAGTCACATGCTTGTTCTCAGGTCATGTTTCACACAGGAAGATCATCGGTGACGCGCAACCTCCAGCTTTCATTTCCTGTATAAATAAATATCAGTTTTTGAGTAAATAATCACCTTATGTAAACATGTTGAGAATTTAAAGGTTTATAAAATAGTGTTGACATAAACCACTCTGAAGTTAAGAGTCTGTAGCTGTGTACTGCTGGGAGAGGTGAACTCTTTCTACTGAGTGCAGTAATTTAACCTCACTTCAAAACTCTTGAACTAATCCTTCAAGGTACTTCATAAATCAAGTGAATACTTCCTGCTTTGCTTATTTCATAGCATGATTATTGTTGATAGATGACAGTTTGATACTATCATCTATCAAACCCTTCTTGTAGTTTGGATTTGGCTGCTTTCATTTGTGATTTTAGGATAAGAATAACAAAGCAGCTCGAGTGGGTCTAGTTTGACCTGCTACGTAATCAGAGTGAATTGAATAAAGTGTAAGCGTATTTGCACTTGTTGATACTTTAACGTTTGTTTGCAGAAGGCGATGCAGACGCGGCGGTGAAGGCAGAGCTCAGCGAGGAGACGGGGCTGGCAGAAGAGGATCTGGTAGCTGTGTCGTACATGGGGGACGAGCTGGACCTGGAGACGGTGGGAGACATCATCGCCATCATTGAAGAGAAGGTCTCTGTCTCTGTCTCTCGCAGAATAAATGCTTTTGAGACCAAGACAGTTTTACAATGGCAACGGAATGGGTTTGAGGGATTTAGGTTTGTTGGAGTTTCATCATTTCTTGTTTACACGACGTGGCTGTTTGACCTTGTCTCAGTAGAACGGTAAAAAAATAACAAATAAAGAAACAAGCAATCCAAACAGTAAAACAGTAATGTGTAACATATTAGCTCTGGTTGAGTCATTAGGTTTGAAAAAAATAAAACGACGTAAAAGATAAGTCATGCCCAAAAAACTTTATGAAAGTCATACATTCTCAAACTTTTCTCATGGGGAAGAAGACAATATGATCACAGAGTCCCTTCCAAAAGTATTTGTACTAGGGATGCAAAAAAAATCGAGTTACAATTCATATTCGGTTATTGGTTTATTAGGTAGAAATTGGTTCTAATCGATTAACAGATTAAGTCCATGAAATCTTTTAGGGTTGTAGTTTGGCCTGCATGCAGCAGAGGGCGACGCAGGTCATCCTAAAGCGGGGCTAGTTGTAAGAAAAACAAAGATGGCAGCCGTATCAGAACAGAAAAGAGAAATGGACTTTTTGGACGCAGCAGATCCAAACAGAGTCTGGGGAGGGATGCAAAATGAAAAAATTAAAATGTTCAAATTAATCTTAGAAATATTCTAGAGAAATCTTGAAACCTTATGAGGTCTAAAAGTCAGAAATTTGTGAGAAAAAAACTGAATTTTTTTGATATCAGAAATTTTCTAGGAAAAACATGTAAATTTTTGTACTCCAAAAGTCAAAAATTTCCAATAAAAAAAAAAAATCCTCTTTTTTTTTCTAGAAAATTCTCGTTCATAGGTCCTTTCTTGTTGATTCACTAGCAAATTGAAGGAAACTAAAGCCAAAAAAAATCCTTAAAAGAAATAATTTTTCTTTTTCTCTGTCGGTTATCGTAGGTGGACGACTCGGTGGAGGCTTTAGACGCCGCCGCCGTGGAAGCAGCTCTGTCTCTGTGCGAGGAAGCCGTCTCAGAAGGCCACACCCTGCCTGGGCCATGGGAGACCCAGGACCTGAAGCCGTCGGAGCCTCCGGTCCAGCACGCCGCCCCGGTTCAGGAGAACCAGGACGCCTCGGCCGCACTAGTTCCATCTTCCAGCGCCCTGGAGATGCAGAGCCAGCCCAACATCAAAAGGGAAGAACAGTTCAAGGGAAGCGGCGAGGGAGCCGAGGCGGCAGGAAGCGACATCAACTCTTCGCTGGCATCCGACGACGGCGCAGCAGGAAGCGAAGTCACAGAGGAGGCGGTGGCCGGCACGAAGGAGGCCGCCGAAGCTACTGTGAAGACTGAAGGAGAGGACTGGAGTCAGCCGGAGCCCAACCCTCCCTGCCTCGGTGGGGAACACGCCTGGATCTTTACACTCGCAAATAAAGCTCATGTTTGTTTGTCCTTTGACTGACTTTTTTTAAACTTCTTTTCCTTCTGCAGACTCAGAAGACAGCTCCGTGTCTGGGAAAGAGTCCAAGGTAACCCACATCAACATGCCAGCATGCACCGACGGCTTTTATTTAGATGGAAAACTCGACTCCGTTTGTTTTTCTCTGGAGGTGAAGGAAGAGGAGGGAGGGAGTGAGGGCGACCCGGACGACGGGATGGAGCTGAAGGAGGACTGCGGGGAGGGCGAAGGTCCGTACCTGTCCGAGGTGGAGCGGGCCGCCAGCGAGAGCGAAGACGGCTACGGGCCGCCGTCCCAGCGCTACACCGTGGATTCCCTGGCCAGCAGCCCAGCCTCCTCCTCCCAGCTGTAGGTGCACGGTCAGCCGACATGCCGAGCAAAAACAAAACATTAAAAACTCTAATCGGACAGATTACACAAGAAAAGTTGCACTAATTTATAAAATCTAAATCACAACAAGCTCATTGTTTTAAATGCTTTTGGCACCTTTCCATAACTGCGTTTTCATTACAGATATTCAAAAAACTTTGTCGATATTCGGCTAGTGTTGAAAAAACACCATTTCGCCATTGCAGATTTCCCATTAAATAGTAAACAGCGAAAATCACAGGTGAATAAGTTTGTTCATGTGATATTTCATTTTCCTATCGTCTTTTTCAGGGTTTGTGCCAATAATAACATCCGGTTTTTGATCACATGCCTGATGTTTCTAATGCAGTTTTGCAAAATAAACCAATTTCAATACAGTCGAAATCCTGGCGCAAAAACATTTTATTGGAAAAACAACAAAATTGGAGAGTTTCTATTAAGCAAATTTATTTTTGAAATGTCAAGTAAATTGGCATTTACTTGACATGACCAATGGTAACACAGCTGGTGTTCCACATCATATTTCCAATTACTGCTGTGTAGAGCTGGACGACTACAGCTTAAAAATACAAAATTCAAATAACTATTTCTATCAATTATCATCCATAAAACTTATACCAAAGTATAACTTCACAAGATGCTCAATGTTCTTAATTTTATGTGTTGGAGTAAAACACTCTTGTCACACAAGATGGCGGCTCCATTGTGCTGACATCACTCTGAACTGTGGAAATCCAAGGAGTTGATTGGTGGGGGAAAAAAAAATCCAGATTTTCCTAAAATTAAATCTTAACACAGTCTCTCTCTCTCTCTCTCTCTCTCTCTCTCTCTCTCTCTCTCTCTCTCTCTCCCCCCCCCCCCCCCATCAGCTCCACATGTGGTGAAGACCAAGAGGCCGTCCAGGCTCAGAAAATCTGGAAGAAAGCCATCATGTTGGTGTGGAGAGCAGCAGCCAATCACAGGTGATGCTTGTTTTCAACCATAGTCACTAAATGCACTGCCAGCACTTCCCTGTTAGCCACATTTAGCATGAGTGTTTTCTTTGTTTTTGTCTCGTCAGTCGTAAAATTGATTTTACTTTAGTACTAAAGCAGATGTAATGTTGGCTGCAGGTACGCCAGTGTCTTCTTGCAGCCCGTGTCAGATGACATCGCCCCGGGTTACCACAGCATAGTGCACAGGTCAGAAAACACAAAACCCACTAAAGATCTACTTTTCAGCGAACGTACGATAAGCAGCCGCTCCTACCGTTTCTTACATCTAAATAAATCTCACTCAGACCCATGGACCTGTCGGCCATAAAGAAGAACATTGAGTCCGGCGTGATCCGCACCACCGCCGAGTTCCAGCGAGACATCATGCTGATGTTCCAGAACGCCATCATGTACAACTCGTCGGACCACGACGTGTACCACATGGCGCTGGAGATGCAGCGCGACGTCCTGGAGCACGTCCAGCAGTTCCTGGCCACCCAGCTCATCATGCAAACCTCGGAGAGCGCCATCTCCGCCAAGAGCCTCCGCGGCAGGGAGGGCAACCGCAAACCAGGGGAGCCGGCCGAGAAGGTGGGTTGAGCGGCGGGAAGAGGAGGAGGAGGAGGAGGAAGTTATGTGTCAAAGCGTTTGAAGTTATAAACCGTGTTTGTAGGTGAAAACCTCTCCAGAAACGTAATTACTCTGCTCCCAGAGACGGTAAAACTGGAGGACGCATCAAAAAGTTTACTGTGATTTGATGAACCATAGAGATGTAGCTAATGATTGTTTTATTTATTGGTTAATCGATTGTTCTGACAATTAATTGGATGAAAAAAAATGGCACATTTTGCAGATTTTTTTAAACTATCTTTTTATATATTAGAGATACAATAAAGTAAGCAAATAAGCTAATAGTTCAATTCCTTTTTTGAATAAGAAAATAAACATTGTCTAGCCTAAAATGCAACTTTTAGTAAATCTGGATGACGTGAAGCTAAAATCACACAAGGAGTTTTGGCTAACAAAATATTTAGACAAAGGTTTCTTTTTATCTTAAATGCATAATGTATATAGTTTTTGTACAGTTTCAGATTAATTACTGCTCTGAAAACGGAGTTTTTTTTTTGTTTGTTTGTTTTTTTTCCAGCAAATAGCCTGTTTTGGATCTGTATACTCCAGCTTGCAATTAATCGATTACTGAATTAGTTGATAATCATTCCAGTAATCTATTAATCTCGATTAATCAAGATTAATACGATTAATCTTTTCAGCCCTTCTGACACATTTTGAGAAATATCCTGTCTGGATGAGATTTTAGTCATTTGTTGCATTAAGATCACATCAAATTGTCTGTTTGAAAGATCAAATGTTTCATTGAGCTCCGATGAACAAGTTTCTTATTGTGGACAGACGTTGGAACCCGGCACATCTCACTCTGACTATATTTGTTTTGTATTTTAAGCTTAGTTCTTTTACTTTGGCTGGCAGGTGGAAAGTCCTGGGTTCATACTTCTTTTAAAGTGTAATAATATGAGCAATAAACTCAACGATTTAATGATATTTTTCCACTTAATAGAAAAAAAAAATTAAATCAGTTATAGAAAATTTAACAACTATTAGCTAAATTACTTCTTGTTACTTTTGTGGACCAACAGATATATATATTTTTTATTTTCTTTCATGAGACAGATTCAGTTTAAATAAATGTCATCAGTTTCTGGGGTAAGTCCTTGTGATGCAACCTGGACGTACGAGAGAAATCCTGACCGAGAGGGAGGGCAGCAAGCTCAGCGAAGACAGATTTTTATGTTTATTTATGTTTGTGCAATAATAATGTAAAGTTGTTTTTATTGAATGTAGTTTAACTTTGATGTCAGATCTTTATTTCTTCCATCAACATCATGATGTTTATTTTAATAGTACACCCAGGGGCGGTTCTTTCATGTGGACAAACCTCCTAAAGATGACCACTAAATGTAGACCATGAGCTGCACATCAAAGAACAACTTAAAACCTTAACTAATAGCAAACTCCTTCATTTTTGGTGGTTGTTTCTATTTATTGGGTTGTGCCGCCCTGGGCAGAAAGCCATGTCACCATAAACCGCCACTGGGTTCTTTGTTTTTTGTTCGCCTCACATTCAGACCTAGAAGTCAGTAAAAGTTTGGCAGGAATCCATCGTTTTTGCTTCCACATGCACGTCAAAGTTGACCTTGCTGACTTTGTCACATATGTGTTGGTTTGTTTGCTCTGCTTGTTGTCTGCTGCCTCGTTGGAATGATTTTTGTCGACATCCCAGTTGATGTGTGTCCTGCATGTTTGGCTGCAACCGTTTCTGTCTCCGCCTGCATGCTTGTGTGTCCGCAGATCATTTAAAGCAGGACTTTCTTCATGTAGTTATGCACGTTGCCCTTCGTTACTGGAGCTAGACGTGGGAGTCTGTCGGATCGCCTCAGCGAGGATCTTATAATAAAAAAATCTGTATAATTCGATGGGAGTCGTGACGGGGATTTCCGTATTCACCTGCTTGCCTCTTCTTTTCTGTGGATCTCAGTCTTGTAATATCAAATCTGAACTTGTTAGTGTTGATATGTTTTGTGGATGTTTGTGTTTCTGTGCTTCCTACCTGATGGGGTCCAGTACCCCTCCCCCCTCCCCCCTCTCGGCGTCTCGTCTGACTGGGACTCCAATGAAACTTGCTTTCTCACGCCTGTGTGTCTTTGCTTTCTCTTTTTCACTCCGATGTTTGTCCTCCTACAGGACAGTGTCCCAATGGCCTCTCCTGCTTTCCTTCTCTCTCTCTTTGTAAGTATTCGGGTTCTTCCCTCAGATCTCACCAGAACCAGGTCTCAGCGCAAACATCACTCACTCCGTCCATATGTGACACTTTTCTTCTTCACTGGCATCAAACACTAAACAGATACAGAAAACAACAAGTTTTATACAGACAGTGTGGGGATGCAAACAATTATTTGATTTACGATTAATTGATAATTAATGTGGTTTGCTAGATTAAAATTAGTTCCAGTCAATAACTAAATTACGTCCGCTTAGAATCTAATCTTAGTGTTGTAGTTTGCCCACCAACCAGCAGAGGGCGCAGCTGGCCATCCTTAAGTTATGACTCTGCCAGTGCTAAATAGTCATATCCTCCTGACTACCAGTAGTTCATTTTTGTCCTCTGTATAGGATATTTCTAAACTTGAATATCTCCCACCCCCTGCATTCTACTAAATTAATTCCTTTTGGTATCTGGAGAGGACATTTAGGACTTTTCAATGATACCACATGTGAAGGTGTGGGACTTTTGTACTTACCTTTTTCTAATTCATAAAAATGGTGTTCATCAGTAAAACACATTTTATGGGAAGAGAAAAGAAAGTGCATAAAACCTTTTATTACCTTACAAAGACTGTGGGATTTTAAAAACATGGTGATTGGACAATACTTTGTTCCTGGTAGTCAGGATATCAGAACAATAAAGAGAAACGGTCCAGAGTCCAGAGTGGGAGTTGAAATGGACTTTATGCAATTCTGTTTTGAAATATAAACACTGTCCGTGCTCCTTAGGCGCTCATTTAGCCGTGCTACATGATGGAGCAGCGTTATCTTATTAAAAAATTACTGATGTGTGTTACGAAGGCGGAGGGTATAATACAGAGAAAATATAACAAGATGGAGAATAAAATTAAAAAACATAACTTCAATAAACAAAATTTATTTTTGAGGGCTGTTGTGAGTTAGTCATCGAGAGACGTTTTAGCATTCCTTCAGAAACAAGCAGACAAAGTACTTCTGTGTGAATATCTCTATTAATAGGGAATTAAATGTTTCACATATTTTCATCTTTTACGTTTCTATTCAGCAGACTAAGCAGTTCTGTTTGGTTATATTTTATAAATATGTCCAACTTTAATGAGAAGGAAAACCACAAATTTTATTTGAGATCAATAATAAATTCGGCTTACACAAAATGTATTATTTTATATATTCAGCATAATATAACAAATTAGCCCTTGTTATGGAAAGACGGTCAACCATCTTGATGTAAGAGAAAATGGATGTGTATCAATGAATCGTTATATTAACTCGTTAATCGAGAACTTGCATCCTGAATACGGTGCCTGAATCTTTCACGTTTTGTCCGCTTTTGATAAAAAAACGTTTTATTGGGATTTAATGTGACGGGACCAACACGGTACGGGTAGCTGTAAGGTTCTGCAGTTTCCTGGTTTTTGTTCAGCATGACTTTGCCTTTTGTTTTGGTTGATGGGGAAACAGTCACGCAATCTGTCGGCTGTTGCAGCTCCAAACACTGAAGCTCATAAACCAGCCATCATCTCCAGACACCCTCATACACTCTAGCTTCTGTTTGCACATCCTTTTATCGCACACTCAAACTTCCCTCTCATCGTACAAGCTCCCAGTCCACGCTGCTTTCCTGTTTTTCCGTTTTTTTCCACATGCGTTTCTCAGTCTCTTTCTCTGCATGCTCTAATTTCTTTTCTTCTTTGTATCTATTTATTTTAATCTTCCCTTTTTCAGCCATCCTTATTTTTCTTCCGTTTTGTCCGTCGTGTGGGGAGGAAGCCCTCCGAGGTTGGACCATGCCGTGTTTTTGTGCGGATCTCGATCACGTAACGAGGTCTCCTAACTTTTGACCTTCGCACCTTGACAAAATGATTCCCTTTCTGTCTCTCCCATTGCAGGATGGAGGCACCAGGGGTCGCCGTAGCGCCATGGAAGCTGACCTCAAAATGAAGAAGTAGCTTCTAGGATGCTTTTCTGGAAATGGCTGATGTCTCTGTGGCCTGGTTGTGTCTGATGAGGCTAGTGCGCAGCTCCTTCAAATTGCACCCCAGTGCGTAGCGTCACGTATCTGGAGAGGCTCCCAAGTAGTCATTTCCGTTTGATGAAACTGAATGAAAACTTTCTAACGAGAATATTTTCACCAGCAGCTGCTTGTCTGGGATCAACAATCAACGGCAGGTTGAGTCCTGCCTGATAGATTGGATCCCACTCAACATTTTGTATGTTAGTACAGTCTGTCTGAGTCTGTCCTGCACCTAACTGTGTCCTCTGAAAGGTGGATGTAAGGACACTGGATGGCAGCAACGTTGAACGTCATGTTCTTAGGATTTAATACCTGTTTTATTAGCTCTGCATGTTGGACCAATGCCACACAGGACCAATCAATCAGTCTGGGCCATGTTGAACTATAATTCACTGGGCATTTCTTTTTTTCCTCTTTATCAATGCCTCCGATCTTTAGGCCACGGCACACATCAGCATGTTTTAGGGTACCGAAGATGCGTATACCTTTAAATTTCTGCAGATCTTTTTCCAAAGCATGATTTAAGTCAAAGACAACACTTCAGTCACAAAGTCCCACTTTGGATTAAAACTCATTAAACTATTAAGTTCAGACCTGCAGTTAGTCCTTGCCAACAGGATTTGGTTTCATCTTTAGAAGTCGGCTATGAAAACAAAGTCTCTACAGGATCCTCCTTTGACCTCACTTCCTCCTGACGTCAAACAAATTTAAGCCTAATGACCTCTGAGGATTTTGCTAAAACAAGTATCTGCTGATTTTATGAAACAAGGTGGGCAAAGTTTACTGAAACTACTCATCCCTGATCACTTAGAAAGTAGCCTGTGTGTGTGTGAGTGCTCTGTAAATGGCATAAGAACATGCTGGTGTTGTGTTAGAGTACAAAGTCAAGTTTTGTACCAGAAGGATCATATAGTGAGGGTATGTTTTTTGGTGTACATTTGTTAAATAAAAGATTTGATTTAAATGTAAAACAGGGCAGAGTGGTTTGCTTTTTTATTGTAGATTTTTTTAGCCAGCATAGTGAACTGATTTCTACAAGTAGCAGTGGTAACAGTTAAAGTATTTTAAACAGGGTTGAGGTTTTCCATCACATGATAGTTGGCTCATGTGGTTTCATATTTGGCCTGTTCTGTGGGAGGAGCAGGTCCAACCCTGATCATTTATTCCACTGTAAAGCCTTAATAGTTTCACTTTGCAGATTTTTTCTTCCTATAAAGCTAAGGTGAGCAGAACCAAAGTCAAGCCTTTGACTAAAACAGCAATGACTAAATTTCCTGCAAACTCATGACCAATTAATGTCTGTGCCAAAACACCTAAATGCTTTAGAGTTCAGCCATTTAATTTAAGGGATGCAACAGCTGTAGATGCATCCATTTCAACTCATTTGCTTTAGATGGAGCGTGCCCTAAAAGTATTAAACTAAAATTTGGTCATGCCATTTTTCAGTCAACCAGTCCATCTTCAAGCTCATCACTTATCCAGAGTTTATACAGATTTCAAATAAGTTTAAGACCCTTCAACAGATGGATAAATGTCTAACAAAGCTGAAATTTCTGGGGACTCAAACATTTCCTCTCATTGAAAGAAAAAAATGCCCACGTAAAACTTTATAAATACTTTATTGCACAGTTTAAGTCTTATAAATAAAATACAAAACCAGTACACTTCAGTAGTGAGACCAGCCCAGTTCTGGATTGAAATTTAAGCATCATCTGACAACTCGCAGTGCAAAATTCTGACAATTAGTGAAATGGCAACAAGAACAAAGTCAGTTTGAGGGCCTGCTCAAAAAGGTTCAGCTAGCTTAAAGTATAAAATGAACTAGTGTTAATCAAAACCAGAAACCTCAGTGTACTCAGCTTTACATTCACTACGGACTGAAGTGACTCTGCAGTTCCTGTTCACCATTAGCTGAACTCGTAGATCACGGGACTTTCAGAGGAGTAGAGCTTCCTCTTCACCAGCCGGTGCTCTGACCTCAGCTTCAGCACTTTGCCAGAATCAAAGATGTGCCAGCCATCCTCCTTGTTGACCTTGAACACCACAGAGAGTTCAAAGGTCGGGGTCACATCTGGGTCCGGAACGATGGTCCCCACATACTTGAGGTAGTCTTTGCCCTCAACATACAGCCTGATGGAGGCGCCCCGGAGCCCGCAGGGCTCATCGGCAGAGGAGTGCAGGATGTGGTGCCCGACCCTGGTGATCATGTTGCGGGGCAGCTGCAGCACCTGGCAGCACAGGATGGACAGCTTGGCTTCAGTCAGACAGCACTCAATCCGCCGGGTCAGGTCCTGAAAGAGGAGCCGCTGTTCGTCCTCAACACCAGCATCCAAATCTGCGGCTGTGATGACAGGTCAAAGGTTAGAACCAATTAATTGCATCATCTGAGTCGAGTCCTTTTACAGGTCAGGACATCGGAGTTTAGTTAAGTTGCACATTTTCAGCTAAATCAGTGTTTCTCAACCCTGGTCCTCACGCCCTCCTGCTCTGCATGTTTTAGATGTGCCTCTATTCCAGAACAGCTGATTCAAATGATTGCATGATCATCAAGTGCTGCAGAAACCTGTTAATCACCCAGAGATGCAATTCAGGTGTGTGGCAGGAGGGCGTGAGGACCGACGTTGTGAAACGCCGAGCTCGATCAATTCATCATCCGCCATGTTATATAGGTAATTTTTTTAAAAGAAATATTTATCTATAAACCAGCTATTAAAGGACAGTTTTATTCATTCAGAAGTTTAGAGAAACGCATTAAAACTCTATAAATTTGCATATTGCTGCAGACTAACAGCATAACCAGTATGAAGTATTTGAATGCTACTTACAAGGCCAGTTGCCGTCCCTCTCATCGCAACTCTCAACGCTTCCCCGCCGGGCCGAACTCGACCCACGGCCCGGAGAGCTATGATGGAAGAAGTACTTTCCAATCATCTCCACCACACTTTCCTCCTCCGTCAAGAAAGACACTCCGTGTGCAAAGGGCATAGCGGCGATATAGACCATCCTGACTCCGCCGTCTCCTCCAATTGTGTTCTCGGTGTTTCTTCCATGTAGTCAGACTGGTGAAGTGACTTGCTGCGCTGAACGCGAGGCTTTTATACAGGAGAGGGCGGGCCTTCTTGCATCAGCCCAGGGGGGCGGGGCTTAACTGGTTGAGTCCAGAAGCTTCCTAGTTCAAGGCTCACGCAACCTACCTGCGGATTGCAGCTGAGAGCTGTCACGTACATTGATAACCAGGGAAAAGCAACCGCTGCGGAGCATTACGTCAGTCTGAATGCTACAATAGCGTAAAATTTACTTCGTTTACGGGCAGTAAGATATTTTGAACTATATCTAAAGAATTTGTGTAATGCAGAACTTTCTATCGAGGAATATAATTCATGAAATTATACAGAGCGTTTAATAGTTTTTATTTACTTGTGAAGGAAATTCGCCTGAAAACCGAGCCTCGGTTTTAATTCAACTCTTCATGGTATTTGGCAAATTTTACACAGATAAGATGAAAAGGGGAAAACAATTTTTTTAATGCTGTTTCAGTATTTTAAACAATTATATTGTCAGCTTAAAACATAGGATAAAAAATAATCTTATTAGTAGTAGTAGTAGGTGTTTTTTTATCTAAAGTTATACAGGTCAACCCCTACTGTATGTTTTAAATCAAACGTTTTTAATGAAAGGTAAAAACAAAAATCAAACAATAACCACCATATTAGAATTTCAGGAGTTTATGTTGTACTTACCTGTATGGCCATCACATCTGTTTTGCTCTTTTGTGACACCAATATTCAAAGAAATCATGTTCAAAAAGTAACATTTAAGATTCTGTTCTTAAAATACAGATTTAAGTTTAGGTTTATTTTCAACTGGATGCAAAATCTCAGAGTCATGGACTCATTATGATAGTTTGGCTCAGTGGAATTCGGGATTAAAGATATATTCTTTTAGTAAATGTGTAATGTGCGTTTTAGTGGAATTATATAATATAGTAGTTCTATATTTTGAGTCAATAAAACTAAGCTCAAGCTCTCCTTCGTTGAATATTTCTTGTTAATTTTTTATGCGTGATGAATGCAGCTGTACTTTTCCCAAATGTGAAACCTTTCGGCACTCATATTAGCCGCGTTGGAAATATACTAGATGTGACTCACGGATATTGAGGTTTGCAGTGAAATTCATCACTGTGCGTAGCGTGTTAAGTGTCGAAAGAGAAGCTGATCACCACGGTGATTCAGAATCAAACTTCCCCTCCTGCAGCTGACCACTTGTTACAATTACAATGAATAAGGTAGCTTCTGTAATTCACTACAGAAGTGTTTTTTATGTCAGACGCATCTGAACCAAACTTTTATTTTTATGAGAGCAACAGTTTAGAAAGTTGGACTGATGAAGAAATGAAATGGAAACTGCCTACCAATACCTTTTGGAGTATGTTGTCCACCCCATTTGCACAGCTGAAGGTTAATGGTTTTAGCTAGGGGTTAGCGATAGGGACTTAAATTTTTATAACGATATTTGGCAGCATTATTGTGATAACAATAAAAGTGACTAAGAAATATTTATTAGGTCTGTTTTTAGGTAATTGTATGGCTGTGAGTTCATGACACAGCAATCAGAGCCCCTCAAACATAAAAGCTGCTCTTGAGAAACATTCCCTTATGAAATACGGTTCTTTAAGAAACCAGTCTCATAAATAAGTCTGATTTGTATCACTAAAATGCACACACTAGCTGCATTTAATCATATTTTCAAAGGCATTGATATTTATTGATGCTCTCATTGGACAAACAGTGGAGGAAATGGTAAATAATAACAATCCAAAGAACATGGAGTATTTTGTTCTTTAAAGCATCATTATTTGGAATTAATTGTGACAATGATAAATCAAATTTCCTATCACAATACGAAAACTACTGCGATAAATGATAAACGATACAATACCCATCGTACTGTATCGAGAGTGTCTGCGAACAGCAGCTTTAAAATCTTGTCGCCATTGTTTTTTATGTCTGAACTTTGACTAGGTCATTTTATTGTAGCGCTTGCTGAATGTTCAGGGTCATTGTCCTGCTGGAAACTGAACCTTCGCCGCAGCTTTTCTTGCTAGGTTACATTGTACTTACCTGCATCCACTTTTTATTAACTCTAAAAAAAAAAAGAAGAAGAAGAAGAAGAATCATCTCCACTGTAAGACGATGCCACCACCATGTTTCCCCATGGTGATGTTTTCATCAAAATGTAAAGTGTTAAGTTGCACTATCAGATTCCCATTTGATTAAATCACACACAGATGAATATCCTTTGTAAATACGGGAATTTAAAAAGGTAACTGGTTGAACTGAATTGAATGAAATCAAAGTTCTGCTCTCAGCTTAAGGGGATGAAACGTAGAGTAAAATAAGTGCTATAAATACTTTTGAACTACACATTGTTCCTGTAAGCTGTTTTAGTTTTTAACTCCGGAAATCTTGAGTGATTTGTGAACATTTGTCCTCCCAGCTGCTTTATGTGAATCCACGTGATTCAAGGCTTTATAGCTTCGAGCGTTATCTCGTGTTTGTGTCTAGACTCCAGGTGAAGCGAACCCTGCTGTTACTCACAACCAGGTGACTAAGACTCAGTCTGACTCAGTCCGTCACTCACACACCTGACGAAGGCCCAGCAGCAGCGTAAACAAGAACCGTTTGTGTGTTAAACGTTCTATTTTTCCCAGTCCATGAAGTCATCACCAGAGTCACGTAGGCTCATCAGGCGAGCGAGGAGTCATCTGCAGAGTCCAAGTCGGGTTTTTAAGCAGAAAACATTCCACTTTGCCCTGAAAACTGGCCTATTGGGAACATAGTGTGTTTTTCAGGGTGAAACAGACATCTGAGAACAAGTTTGCTCTTGTCTGAAATAGAAATATGTGAAACTACATAATTCAAACAGATGGAAACAGGGTTCTTCCTTTAAGGTCCAAGGTCCGCTGTGCTGGCGTGACTTGAGGGGGAGGGACGTCTTTCTCAGGTTATTCACGTTCACCTGAGTCACCCTCCTCAGAAGTGTCATGGAGGTGACGCCACGGCAGGCGGCCAATCACATCCAGAGTTACTGCAGTCTGACAGAGAGAGAGAGAGAGAGAAAGAGAGATGGAGCAGCAAAGAGGAAGTGTGTTTCTGAGGAAGTGTAGGGGAATTACGGAGCGTGGTCACGCCACCAGTGCTCAGCAAAATTCTGGAGTATTTCCTGGATATTAAAATTATCCAGAGTTTTAGCAGCTGTGAGTTAGAGAAAGAACATGAAACAAAATAGAGCCGAGTAACATCCTTGCAGCACTCCTTGTTAAACTGCTACTTCATGATGGTCAGATGTTTTCAGTGTTGACATATCCGGTCTGTGGACAGGTCAGTTTAACACATGGACGCTCTTACAACACAGTCAGACTGTTTCATAAGCTGGAAACTAAACTAGAAAACTAATCTTGAGAGATGTTTTTTTTTTTGTAGATTCAATATTTACTAAGCCAAAATACAAACAAAATCAGTTAATTATTTTTTTCATTTTGAAACAGCAACAACAAAAATATGTTGTTTTTTTATACATAGATGGTGTAAAATTCAGCTTGTTTGGTTTGGTTCTGGTCAAGTCAAGTTTATGTGTGTAGGACATTTTAGCAACAACAATGCAGTTCAAAATGCTTTACATCATTAAAACATCATTAAAACATCTTTAAAACATCATGCAGTCACCAATAGTGAAAGAAGCAAACATTACATTTTGTTCAATACCTTCATCGAAATCATTATGCTCATTAAATATATTGATCAATGTTCCAGTTAATACTAATCAAAGGCAACAAAACACAGGTGGGTCTTTAGCACTGATTTAAATGAAATCATTCGCTCTCTTTCCATTGACCATATAATTCCTGGAATTCTGAAAATAAATTATGGTAACATGACAATTTCAAAAAAATCTCATGTTTTTCGCTAAATTATTTTTTTTTGCATGAAGCGGTTTGTCGGCTGTATGTAAATTTGTGTATTTCGCAAAACCACAATGGAAACGCTTGTTTTCACATGACCAACAACTGGATGTCACTGCTGCTGAAAAAGACAAAGAAGACAACAGGACGCATGGCATGATTTTAATGAACAAACTTATTCATGCGTGGTTTTAATTCTGACTGATTGTTAATGGAAACACCATAATTGTGTTTTTTCGACATCTCTGAATATCGACAAATCTTCACGTAGGTTTGTAACGGAAACGCAGTTACTGTTTCGGGTGTTTTGCAGTTTTCTGAAAGTTTGTTCCAAATTTCTGGTGCATAGAAGCTGAATGCCGCTTCTCCGTGTTTGGTTCTGGTTCTGGTTTTGTTGATGCAGAGCAGAACCAGAAGACCTGAGTACTGTGGTCTGGAAGATTGATACAACAGAACCAAGACAGAACCTGATACTGAGGCCATGCTGTGGAGGATCCGCTGTGAATGAGGAGAGATTGTGCTGTTTAGTAGGAGCCAGAGAGCAAAAGGCTGTTTGGATCAGGAAGGAAATGATGGGAGCTGCAGTGATGTCCATCCAGATTTTCTTTCATCGTGTTGAATACTGACTTGAGTTAAACATAAACTAAATTTCAGATGTTTCAACATTTACAGCCTGTTCTTAGGTGGAAGACTCGTCCCCTGAAGCTCATCTCTGGAGTTGGTGACTTTAAACTTTGATTGTTTGGACTGACGAGTTGATCAAACGACATAGGGACTGAACTTATACTGGGTCTTTCTGCTCATACTGGCCACTCAAAGCACTTTACACTAGAGCTGCATTCACTCACATTTATACCGATACGCAAATCAGTAGGTAACTTGGGGTTAAATGCCTTGAGACACAAGGCATTTCCTCTTGACATGTGACAAGAGGAAGTAACCCTGAAACCTTCAGAGTACGACTTTACTCTCTGAGTCACAGTCATCAGGTGAACAGACCAAAATGTTCGCTACAACTGGATCCACTCCTCCCGTTCTAAAATTGTAATTTCACATGTAAAGACGTTCATATTTCTTGGCTGAACTTGGTATTTTCTTCACAGATTCTTTGTCTAAAATCTCAGCTGAAGGCAAATAAGAATTAAAAATATATATATTTCAGGGAGATAAAAGCTGGTGGTTTTGTAGATGTAGATGTTTGTTTTTTCACAGCTTGCAGATGATTGAAATCTGTCTTTGTTATTAATCTGAGGAGTGTAAACACTTGCCCACTGACCTCGTTGTGACCGTCCATCATCAGCAGTGCTGTCTGTGTCAGCTGCTCATGTTGCTGGTGAGCAGGTCTGACCTGCCTGCTGTCGTCTTCCACTCATCTCCCCTCATCTGGAGCTCACATGCCTGCAGCCACGAGGGCCTGCTGCTGTTTTTGTTATTTTATTATTCTTATTTGATTAAAGCACACAAGGTCAGATCATCAGCATGACCAAGTTATATGCTATCATGTTCATTCTCGTATATAAAGATGTGTGTGTGCGTGTGTGTGTATAACACAAATGTGAAGTTAGTATGTCTGTACTGGGACTTTAACTCAGGCCTATCTGGGAAACTGAATACATTTTTCTGTGTCTTCGCTTTTTATCCAAGCAAAAACTTTTTAATGTCACTAAAAATGATTCATTCTATAAAATAAAAAATAAAAAAACTCAGTATGTGTGTTTGCGTGTGAACATGAGAAAACAGCTTTAGGTCCCGTGCATTACAGACTCTGCCAAATAATGAACCAATACATTTAATTTAACATGATTCCCAATCGACATTGTCTTTTGTTGTATTGGCTTTACATCCTAATATGCTGTTTAAAAGTAGTTAAACTTATATATCTGTTCACATCAGTGACTCTCCTGACACCATGTTCAATTCTGAAGAAGAAGTCGGGTTTGTTTTGAAACAGCCTGATTGGCCTGATAAACAAGATTGTGGTGTTGGAACTGTGGCCTGTTTAGAAAGGCAGTGGGATCCGAATTAGACTGCATGGCATTATGAAATCTATAGAGTACTTGGATAAAAAAAAACATCTTGTAAACGCTGCCTGAAATTTGAGAATCGGTTCACACCAAAGGTAAGGTGGATTCACACAGCCCAGTTTAGTTCGCTTCAATCAAACTCTTGTCCGTTTGCCTAGAAAGTTCTGGTTCGTTTGGCGAGGTGTGAAAACGCAATTAAACTCTGATGTGGGCCAAATGGGCGAACTCTGGTCAGCCTAAAAATTATCCAACTGCAATTCAAGAAGCACAGGAGGTGGAAGGAAATGGAGATTTTTTTTTTTTAGTTTGGGCAAAAATACTACAGGCAAGTTCAAATCTTACAGTTGAAAAATGTCGGGTACAAGGAAGTATTTGTCTTTTAATAACCACATTTTTTACATTCTCTTTAATTTCATTTACACAGGATTACATCTATCTCATAACTTCTCCTCAAAATTTAACTTTGTTGCACCAAAATATGCTTTTAATTCATTTATTAAAACTGACTAAATAAGCATTTTTAAAATATTGAATTTACACAATCAACAGAAGATTTTTTTTTCCACTTCTTCAAGTAAAATGTTCCAGTTTTCACAACATGACTGGTTTTCTGAATACAGGTTGCAGAATTTAACTTTTTTTGTAAGAAATACAGAGATTTTTCTTTTTCTGTTGTTTCTGTTTATCATTTATACATTTATACACCTGTAAACTTTGTCGAAATTCTAACCTATGTTTGAATCAATCAAAATCAATCAAATTTTATTTGTACAGCACATTTCAGCAGCAAGGCATTTCAAAGTACTTTACATAAAAAACAGCATGTGACACTGAATAAACAGTAAGAAAGAGAAAGAGATTTTTAAAAAAAAGATTAAAACAGATAAAAACATTAAAACCCACACCCCTTTTAGGACTTTAGTTAAACGTAGTTTAACTGGAACTCTAACCCTCTGGGACTTTAGTCAAAAATGCTGTTTGACAAGGACTCCAACCTCTAGGTTTTTAGTTGAAACGCCATCAACTAGGTCTCTAAACCCCGTAGGGCTTTAGTTAAACGTCGTATAACTGGGACTCTAACCCACGTTTTACTCAAGGGACTCTAACCCTAATTTAGCCATAAGCAACTCTAAACAGGTGGCTTTTAAGTTGAGATTTAAAGGCAGCTGTTTTACAGTTTTCTGGAAGTTTGTTCCAAATTTGTGGTGCATAGAAACTGAATGCTGCTTCTCCTTGTTTGGTTCTGAATAAAATAAGTTACAGAAAAAATACCCACAAACACCCAAAAGTCTTGCGTTTGGTGATGTATCACTTAAATAATCAAGTATCGGTATTGATATTGGTGATACTGGTTCTGGTTTTACTTCATACTGGATCAATACCAAAATATCCTGTGTGGCACACCTCTAGGACAGAGCATGTTCAGCAGGATACATTTGAAAATAATAGTTTTAGTCATGAGAAGCCGACACTAAAATGCATCTAAATAAGTGATTAATCTCTGTGGGACAGAGGAAGTTAAAGTTTTATTCTTTGGATCCAAGTGAAGCGAGTTCTGCAGTAAGAGGAGGGTCCATGATGCTGTGGGCCTGCTTTAGGTGACTTAACACATTTTGGGGGAAAAAAAATAAAGAAAGACACAGTATACAGCTTCACAGATTCAATTTCTGGGTTTGTTTTAAGATCCAGATTATGAATTTCTTAAGCAGGAAATTCATGCAACAGCAGCACAAAGTTAAGTTGATGATGACAAGTCAGACAGCTTTAAGCTCTCCTAATGAGTGTTGACCAAAATCCAGGAACTAGTCTGTGGGGAAGGGCAGTGCGGTGGTGTGTGTGTGTGTGTGTTCCTCTGTCCCTGGGCTTCAGTTTAAGTCGGTGTCCTCGATGGGCCCCCTCAGAGGCTGAGGCCTATCCAGGCTGATCATCAGCGTGGGCTCTCGGCTCATTGGTTCAGAGTGGTGCCAGTCCTCCACCTCCACGGGTTTGTTGGTCTCCTGCTGCGGCGCTCCGCTCAGACAGAACTCCTCTGTGTTCTGCTGCTCCAGATGCCTCAGGATGGCTTTGGACAGGAAGTGAGGGTCATCCTCGTGCTCGTCTACAGGAGGAAGAGGGATTTCAACCTTTGATTTAGGGTTTCAAATTATTCTATTTAACTCAGTAACTTCATATAATTTCTATTGTCACTGTTGGTTTCTGAAGATTCTGCAGAAGCTTTGAGAAAATGTTTTCGCTCCTCATTCCATCTCAAAGAAAATAAGTAATATCGATTCTCTAATTTCCAAACATGATTCAAGGATTGCGGTGATGAGATCAGAGGATTTCTCAGTCGCTCATGTGCATTTCTCAAGTCACCCTTGGCATTTCCAAAACAGTAAACACATTTCTCAAAACAATTTGTACAAACAGCAAAGGACCATTTCCCAAAATCCTTAGTTCATCTCTCAAAAGTAAATATCTGCGTCACTGAACATGTCAGGGCCCTCAGAATGGCAAATCCTTGTTTCATTGCATTCGGATACGACAAACTAATTAGTCATGTTGTCGATATTACAGTGAACGCAAGAGGGATGGATGTTTTCTCTTAAATTATGTATGGTGAAAGTTTTGATGACAGTTAATGTAAATTGTAATTATGGGTGATCAATGGGAAGAGACTGGACAAGATTCACATTTATGGTTTTACTGTAATTTGTTGATGGACTGTGCCGTTGTGATCCAGGAAGGAAAAGGCAGCACTTTAGAGAACAAAGGAAAAAAAATAAAAATGGGAACATAAGACAGTCTCCTTAAGGAAAACTGTACATGCGGTGCTGTAGGAGTTACATGACATTATGCTTTCCATCTTGATATTGGGAAAATATCCTCAGTTGGGTTAAGGAATGTGTAGTCGGGCGAGAGGAACTCCACCAGGACAAACCACATCCTGATGTTTGAGTGACAGAAGCTGGCAGATGTACTTGGCATCTTCTGACTCTTCCTCTGTATCTCCTCCATCACAGCCTCACTCCTCCTCTTCTTCTTCTCTGGCTGTTGACCGAGTCCAAGTCCTTGTCCTTCCATTGTCAGAAATGTAGCACTGTGTTGTACTCTGGCTGTATACAATATATACTTGCCAGTGGATGGTTAACAAGATGCACTTTCAATCTATTTCAGAAAATTGGTTGATCTAATGCTTCACACATATATGACTGACACATTATGACAACTTGTTTTATGTATTCTGCATGTTAGGACTTATTCGACAAACTTTTGCTTAAATGTTGTGGATGTTGAGACAATTCAACAGAGACCCGTTTAATGCTAATCTTGATCAACTTGACTAAAGCCAATTGAAAATGTAGAAAAAAACAGATAATTGTACATAACCACTTGCACAGGAATGTGAAACTGCTTCTTTGATGATCAATGGTTTGACGATTGAGCAAGTAGTTTTGAGACTTTCAGTTCTGTTGTGAGAAATGCACCAAAGCGACTGAGAAAAACTTGTAGAGCCAGTTTTTACCTTTGATCAGGATGAGTCTGTAGCGGTTGCGGCACTCCAGAGACTGGTCCAGGACGTCCCTCAGGGTCCGGTAGAAGAGAAGGACCTGCTGCCTGCGCTCAGGTTCCCCAAAACCTGCGTTTCTCTCCTGGGACATGCGGTACAGAGTCAGCAGGGGGGTCGCATACTCCACAGCGCAGTCATGGGCCTGGTGACACACAGACAAAAAGCAGGGCTTTAATTACATCACAGCACAATATTAATGATGTACATTATTTTTCTGAAATGTTACTCTAAGTCCTCAAGTTCAAAAACACGAATAAAGACGGGTACTAAAATGGAAACATGTTTCATAGATTATTTTTGCTAGATTATTTTTGCGGTATAATAACTGTAATTATTCTTTCAGGTCGAAGACGCTGTTAGGGTGTCTTAAGTACCTTGTGGGTGAATTTTAATGTTTGACCACAAGGTGGCGGTAATGCAGAGGGGGAAAACAAGCTGCAAGAAAAGCGTTTTAATGCCACTATTTTTGATTTTCAAGGCATATTTTGTCACTATTGTGGCATTTTGCAAATAGAAATAACTTTGATTGTAACTGGGCTAAAACAGGAGAAGATTTGTCTGACTTCACTTCATACAATAGGACAAAAAAACATGTACGTTTGTTTTTATTCCACGTAATCGTTGACAATGAAGTCCTTTTCATATTCTGTGAAACTTTTAAGGAAGTTTCAAACGAAAAAACAAATAGAATATTTACTTATTTTATATTATATTAGTAAAAGCTTGAAGTGACGACACCCTCTCATACTTATGGTGCAATTTAACCTCTACTTGTAATCAATTATAAAAGCAGAAAGGCTAAAACCAACTATTTTTTAATTTTGTTATACTTTCTTATATCCTAGTTTTTAAAATAAAAATGAAATTATCAGCTGGTCGAACTTCACACTAAAACTCCGGAAACATTGGAAACCAGCCACATAATTATGACTGATAAATCTGTTATGAATTTAACGTGAACGTTTAAATACTAATGTTTTCATTTGCTTTGAAGAAAGCGTTGCTTTTCTGTTCAGACAAATTCTCAAATTTGAGAAGTTGTCAAATTTTAATAAAGTTCACATTACAAATGAATAAACGCATTGGAAAAGGTGCCGTTTGTGGCTAAAGCCCATACATGTTAATTACTTTACTTCACCTACCTTCCCGCGCTCGTCCTTCACTCTGTAGACGCTGTGCTTGTAGACGCGGTCCCGGACCCCGGCCCTGTGCAGCTCGGTGTTGGGGAGGCTGTCGTAGAACTGGATGTAGCTGTCTTCGTCCTCCAGCTTGTGCGATATGTTGGCGTTGAGAGGAATGAGGATGAGGAGCTTCTGGGAGCCGCGACCCCAGAAGCTGTCACGATGAGAGTCGCGAAATGAATCGATGGACTTCTCCAAACCTGCACGGATCCATACAGACTCACTTAGAGCTAGCTTTGTACAAGTATTTGTTAAACCCCACTGAACTGTTATGGTAGCGCCACAAACATCGCTGTGTTTTATTCAGGTTCTAGAAAACCTGTTGGAGTGAATAAAAGCATTAAAAACTTACAGCTTCAACTGCAGTGAAAGATATTTCTACAACATTGTGCCGTTGCCCGTCAGTTTCTTGACATATCCCGGTAATGTGCTGTAATAATGTTCACTTTGCTGACATCTAGTGGCAGAAGTAGGTACTGCATTAAGTTAAGAGTGCTATTAATAGACAGAAAGCATGGTTTTCTCTCAGCAACACTCCAACTTCTTCAAGTTTGGGGTGATATTTGAAAGCATTGTTGGTATGTAACCAACATTTGGAATTAATATTTATTTTTATAAAAAAATAATTCAGCTAATAGAGGCAGCATTTATTTTAAAGAAACTTTTACAAGTTTGAGCTACAATATTTTCTCCAGAGCAAATTTATCGTGCATTTAAGTGCTGTATTTTTTTCTACTGTGTATTATTATTGAAAGTTTATATGTTCACTTCTCAGTTTCACCCTGGTGAGGTTATTTTGGAGAGGAGTTTATCTGAATGTCGACTCCAACAAGGATGAGGACATGACAGACTCAAGAGGTTAAAAACAAATGCATACTACACTTCCCAAATTGTTATCTTTTAATAGTATTTGGAAAATCATGAACCGTTCTATTTCTGCTTCATAAATATTCACTGTTATGAAGTTAAATCCAAATAGAAGACTGAAGTTTGTGGTTGTAACATGAAACGATGTGGAAAAGTATCCTAGCGTGTTTGTGCTCTGCTACTGACTTGGGAGCACCAGCTGCAGGTAACCGAGGTAGAAGGACCAGGCCAGGCCGTGCGCCACGTTCATCTTTCTCTCCTCACAGATGTCCGACACCTCCACCTCCGACGGACCCTGCACACCCACACACACGGACCTCAGCTCAGGAGACACCTGAGAACTTCCAAAATGTTCTGAGTAAACTAAAAAGGCCATTTGAGGACCTACTTCACTGAGTAGCAAGAAAGTTGTTTTTACAGACAATCAGCTAGCAAGGCAAAGAACAGACACACCTGACCTCACAGTGAGTCTAAGGAACAAATAAGCAGAACCTGTTCTTGGTAAAGCGCCATATAGTCATGGCAAACTCATTAGCTGGAGCGACCAATGGTTGGCTCTGAACTTTGGGTTTAGGCAATGTGTCCAGACATGCACATATTTTAGTCTTTTTGATTGACAACAAAGAAGAAGCAGAAAAACTCCTACAGTGTGTGAGTGTGGAGTCTGTATCTCACCAGGACTCCCAGGCATTTGAAGAGCGCATAAAGCACAGGAACTAGAACAACGAGCTCCCAGCTTTGGCCTTTGTGCATCAGAGAGTGTCTGGTCAGGTACAGCAGGAGGGCGGCCATTGCTGCCGCCAGCAGAGTCTTAGGCCCCAATCCACAGGCTGGCAGGACGTGGCCGAGCAGCGACCGACCTCGATACCTGACAAAAATCAAGAAGGAAAGCATGAAGAATGAAGTCATAGCTCCAAACAGAGACATCCACTATGGTAGCACAATTTAAATCCTCCAACAGGACAAGTCGGGGACAGATGGGGCCAATATTAACTTTTCTACATGTAAAATGTTACATTACAGGAAACTAACATAACTCTGAAAACAGCATCCTAGAATGGAATGGTAGTGGATCATGCATATTGTTTTCAGTAGAGACCGGGAAGCTGATCAGAGTTGATGGCAACATGGGGAAAAATAATAATGGGGAAAAAAGTTGTTAAAGGTTACAAAAGACTGGAGACTGAGACTTCTATCAGGCATTGTGTTTACTGGACTCAATGCTTAATAGCGATGCAAATAGGCTTGTTAGGTTTTCTCTATGATCTGACCTCAAAGTACAAAAGGAATATTGAAATATCTAAAGTGTCTAATAACTGACAGCCATGAGAGGAAGATTTTGACAAAACACCAAACCGAGCTGAAAGTTAGTGCAGACATCGAGACATGCTAACCTTGTGTTTGAATGGTGCAGCAGCTCCTCAAACAGGAGATAGAGTCCATGCAGCAGGGGCCCAAGAGCCACTATGAGTGTTGCTAAAGCTACCAGGTTAATTAGCCTACCAGGAGACAGAAGCAGGATTCCCATGGTTGCTATGGTAGCCACCAATGCAGCGCAAACTTTTGGTAAACTTCCACGAGGTGACGGGATAAGAGCGTCCTCATCTCGAAGGCAATGCATCTGTCCGAAGATAAAAATAATAAAAAAAAAGTCTGTGAGCTCAGTGAGGTACGCTAAAAAACATAAAACTTGCCAAGTATTTTTGTCTGGTCTTTCAGTGTAAATATCTAACTCACTTAATTAACTTCTCTTGATATATAGATAAGGGACTAGTTCCACTGGCAGATTTTTATTCCTGCCAGTGGAACTAGTACTTTTATGTGTATTGATGAAAAATTCTGACTTATAGGGCAGTATTGTGTTTTCCAGGCACATAGTGCCATTTCATAGAACCATCGTTGTACATCTTGCTAAAAAGTCACTTGTAAGTTAGTTTAGTCTTATTTCTAAATAAACTAGACAAAAATACTTGGTTAAGATTTTCTTCTTTTTTTGCAGTGTACTCAGTGCGATAAAGGAAGTTGTTTTGAATTTTGTGTTTTCATAATCTGAAATCTGGTCAGACGCCACAGTTTGTGTCTTGCCTCAAGAGGCTGCCTGTTTAGAACAAAATCCATATAGATGGTGTCGATACATGGTGGTTTCTCCTTCAGCTCCTAATAGATCTCCAGCTGCAGTGGAGTTTGCAAAAGAAATGTGGCAAAGCGTGCAGTGAAATTGAAAGCTTATTATGTTTGCAAAGCAGACATTTGCCATATGTGCTGCTGATTTAAATATCAAATCCAACTTTTCAGCCTGTAGCTCTTTGAGAATCAACCCTGGCTGCTGGAGAATGTTCTTTGGTGTTTTTCAGAGTCAGCTAAAGAAATGGGAACAAATTGTGACTGAATGGCACTCTGTGAAAATAAAATACACAAAGAGTTAACCTGTTTTTTGTTCTGTGATCATAATATGATGGTCAGAGCTTAAAGCAGTGGATTATAAAACCAGATCTATCTCAAGACCAATGACCTGAAGCGTGGACAGAATCTCTGTCTATGAAATGCAGCAGAGGAAGAACTATAAAGTCAGCACTAAAATATGTATTGTTAAACCAGAGAAAGATAAATAAATGAATGCAGGGACTCACCTTGGTCTCTCTGGTTCCCCTGACTGAAAGACCGGAGTGACTTCTTTACTGCAAAGAGCCTCTTCTTCCTGTCTGAGTCCGCCTCCTATACACTTTCAGTTTCAGTTTCTTCTAAACATTTTCATCTGTTTTCTGTGTAATATGTGGGTTGGCCCAGGTTGGTTTACTGAGGTTTTATGTCAGACCTTGTTGGAAAGCTGATCGTAATCAGCCTGAATCGTGGTAAAGGGCAGAGATAAAACACTAAATCTTATGGTGACTTAAAGATTACCCATCATATATTCACACTAGTGTTATACAGTTTTGTGGTTTTCATTGTAGTTTAGCATTATTTCATTCAGTTAGTTTTTAAATTAGTTTTTAAAGCATGTTTGTTAGTTGTTATTAGTTATTATTAGTTTAACAGTGTTTAGTTTTAATTTCGGTTTTTATCAGTTACAGTAGTTTTAGTTTTAGTGCAGAATTCAAAAAGTTTAAAGTATTGTGATTATGTTTACGTCAATTGTGTAATGAACACTCAACAAAAAGTACCATGTTCAAAATATTTATGAAAAATAAATTTTCTACCAATTTTACTGTCGCCACTTTGCGGACTAGCTTAAATGAACTTCTTATCAGTTCGGAAGACGGATAAATACATTCATAAACACGTAAGCTAAGGACATTATATCTGTAATTTTAGTATGTTTAGTTTTATAAACTCATGATAGTTCCAGCTAGTTATAGTTTAATTACCGTTTTCATTTCAGATAACGAACATGTTTTCTCAATTTCAGTTTTTATTATGTCGTTAGTTTTAGTTAGCTATGATAACCTTGATTCGTTCTGCTTGAGCCTACACTTTTCAAGGAAACATTTCAACAAGTTTTATTGGGTTATGAGTGGTAAATGCGCATAATGATGCTTTGTGTAGCAACTTGGTTTTTTTCTTCTTTTTTTTTTACCTAAATAGTCTTGGCACCAGGTCTTTGCAGCGTTAAAGAAGCTGTGCTTTTAGGAGTATTTTTTTTATACGCTGTACTTTTTTTTTACTTCTACTTGAGTAATTTTAATATCTTATCCCTTCACAACAATAGTCTTGAGCCTGCCTGTTCATGTTGATGCTTTCCGGACAGAAACCGTGTGAGTTTGGCCTGGACTCCAGTAAAACGGTAAAACGAGTGGGAAGAAAACCTCTGGAAGCTGTTTTCTCCGATGGGAGGCATGCGGCGAACGAACAAGTCCATCTGTGCCCTGGAAGGTTTGCTTCCTCCTTTCCGTTGAGTTTCACTTTGATGCCCATGTCTTGGAAAGTGTGTGGGTTTGCGTATCCGTCGGCGTGGACCTCTTTGCACAACCATTTTAAAAAAGACGGTTGTGTAAGCTTTTTGTTCTCTCTCCAAGTCCTCCAGGGCTTTTTCCCCAGCTGCTGATTGCTCTGACTAATCAAACACACCCTGCTGGAAGTCTCAGTCTGCTCCAGTCACCTCCAAACGTCACCGTTTGCTGAAAATCAGCTATCAATTTAATTTTATCCTTCTTTAACACAGGGTTGTCAAAAGTGTGGTTTGAGGGCCATTGGCAGGCCTTTGTATTGATTTTACGTGGCCCCTGATCACATGTTGTGTTTTCATTACAGAATAGCACAAAATTTTGTTGATATTCAGTCAATGGCGAAAAAACACAACTTTATGTTTCCATTGAATAAGAAGCACAATTAAAATCAAATCAATACGTTTGTTCACGCGATAAGTCATTAAAAGGAGGATCATGAACCACCATCATTCTTCACTTCATGTTTTCTTCTTTGTGGTTTGCTCCAAAGGTAGCATCTGCACGTTGATCATGTGACTCGTGCACTGCAAAAAAAGTTTCCTGGAATAAACCACTTTCGATAGGACCTAAAAAAAAGCCTCACCTCGTCCCAGTGCCAAAACTTTTTTATCGAAAATTTTTATTTTTATTTTCAAAATGTCAAATTATACAATTATATCGTCAATGGAAACGCAGATTCAGTTCAAAGAATGGTACAAATTTGGCCCACTGGCCCGTGGGAATAATGCAAAATAGTACTTTTTGTACTTTTAAAAACTGGAAAACGTTTGATACAACACAACATTTTGGTCTTTTATTTGTCACATTTTATTGCTTTCATTTTCATGCAACAGAAAGTAGGACCACAGATTAGGTAGCTGCACTTTGCACCCATCGCAAAGGACATTTATTGTGGCGATGGCAATAGCAAATCATACGAACACATTACGAGAGGGACCAAAACGTCGAATGAAACAGACATGGCATCCGAAACAAAGGACAATAAAATTACACCAAAGATTAAATTAATAGGAACTGCTGCAAGTCCCGACACAACGCAATCATCCCACCTGTCTGCTGCTGCTAAGATTTGTGTTTTATATTAAATGTAAAAACAACTGAAGTTTTCTTGCTACCTCAGTCTTTTAGTGCTGTTGTGTTTTACATTAGTTCACATTTGATTATTTTCAAGTTTATTACTTAAGGCCAACAAAATAAGCTGTAAGTTTGAGCTGTGATATAATTTAGTTCTTTGTGGGCCAGGAAATCGTTTCAGCTAACTTGTGCAGTCAAATAAAAAAGAAGCAGAATCATGTCACTTTTTTACTTTTTAAGTTACTGTCTGAAGTGTTTTCTTTTTTCTCCTCTAGATTAAGTCAAAGTACATCTTTAATTTTCTGACTGATCTGTATTAATAGCCTAACCATTATGGTTACTATTATGTCTCATAAATAAAAAAACAACTTTTTTTTATGAAGTTGTACTAAGTTTATTTTGTGATTTTACTCTCCTGACTATTCAAACTAACTGTATGTTCAATTTTTCCAAGTGAATCTCCGTTTATCAGTTTGACTGACAGTCTGTCAAGTCTGTGCTTGACTGCTTACTGTAAATAATCTTAATTCTTCGGAACATGTGCGGTTCAGTCATATAACCGGTGCTGTCAGTAATCCAGATGCTGAAGAACCCTGTAGTGGCCCGTTTGTGTGTGTGCTTGTATACGTATACGTATAGAGGACATTTTCCACCAGCAATCAAAGATCACTTGTGGAAGAATGAGGACATTTTCCCGTTGATTAGTTTTGATTAAGGTTAGGAACATACTCAATTGTTAGGATTTTCGGGTTAGGCGTAAATAGTCATCATCTATGTAATGAGGACTATCATTACATAGGTAGTCCTTGGAGCGATACAAGAACGTGTGTGTGTGCTCAATGAAAATTAAAGACTCATAATCAGTACCAAAGGTTCATGCATATTTTATTCAAGAGTAAAAAAGTGGATCGTCCCATGGGCCATGCTTACAGTGTTAGTGACTGGGGAGTCAGCAAAAAAACAAAAAAAACAAACAAACAAACAAAAAGAAAACAAAAAAACACAAATGTTACAAAGAAACAAGATTAACACAAAAGTAACAAAAATAAACAAAGAAATAAATAAGATAAATAAAAGAAATATCTAAGAAATAAAAATAAACATCAAAGAAATTGAGAAATAAACTCAAACTTAAAAGAAAAAAAAACAAAGAAAGATAAAAGAAATCATTAGAAACAAAAATAAACAGAAAAACAAGAAAAAAAATCTGAAAAGATAGAAAAAGATTCAGAACCGTGGCACAATTTCTATGGCACAGGGTCTCCCAGGGGGTTCACCTCACCCAAAGAAGCACAAGATCAACCAAGGAGCAACGCAACATGAAGAGTAACCAGCAGAGAGAGAGATAGAGAGCTTACATATTAAGAATAATGTCCATAATAAATAGAACCATAATAATCATAGAATCATAAATATCATCAAATAACAAGAGGAATCATCGATGATGAAAGAGAGTACACGTTTTGTCCGTTAAATCGTGACACACCGGCTCGTCCGTTAAAACGTGTCCGCTGCTGCGTTTTTGCTTTTTGAACAGCGCAAATTTTAACCATGCAATCATGCTTTCGGCTGCCTGAATGCCTGTGCCTCGGTATATAGAACGGTCATTCGTCGATGCTAGTTTAATATTCGTTATTCATGTTTAATCGTTAAAAACGACTCCTGTACAGTGGCGAAGAAACAGAGGAGCGAAACGTGGACTCGACACTCTGAATAAGAATCGTACCGTCGTTCTGTACAAGCGTCCAAACCAATCGAACAACACAAGTTGTGAAAAAGAAAAAAAAAACACAAAAAATGATAGAAAAAATAAACTGAATTAACAATATGTACAAAATAAATGATTCGTTATACCTCTGTTTGCTTATATTAGCCAGAAAAAAACAGAAGAAAAAAAAAACGTCCTACCATAGCAAAAAACACATAGCACAAATATAATCTTCACATTATTATCAAAGAACTTAACTTTTGCATGCACTGATGCTTTAATATAAATGCTTTACAAAGACCTTAATCCTCTTGACTTCTTCTCGCTGCTTTGGCCGCCTTCCTTCGCCAGCAGTCGGTTTCTTCCGAACGATTGCTTCCCGCTTCGAAGGCCGGCGACTGGCGGCCAGACGGGAAGAAAGGAGGACCCAGAAGAGGACAAAGAGCTTCACATTTTAACCCCTCCCTCACACACACGCACACACATATATAAAGCATTCTTCTTCTACTATACTGCATCTTGCACCCTGTGATAAAACCTCTATGTATTTACATGCAACAGATAAGGAGGGGACGGGGCGGGGGCTGGTCTTCAAGCCTTTCTCGAGAGTCAACATGGAAGGGGACCAGAGGTCTGGACGAAGCACTTTGGGTGGGGAATCCTCCACCCGGCTCTGTAAGTGGAGAGTGGATATGGTGCAGAGCTACAAAAGCAAACAGAAGAAGAAAAGCGAGGGCTCAGATTAGACTGCGGCTGAGGTCACCTCGCCGGGCGTCGACTCTCTCAGACGAACTCCTACGGAGTTGAAGCATGTGTGTGTGTGTGCGCGCAGAAAACCCCCCAAAAGAAAATCGAACATTTGAAATAATTTTCCAGCCCTGGTCGCTTCCTGTCCCTGTGCACCCTCCCACCATCAGCTGGATCCACACCCACCCTCCCCCCAAACGTCACACACACACCGACTGACGCAGGCACAACACCGTCACACACCACCACCCCCGGCGGTTCCCTACAAACACACGGCAAACGGCAGCAGCTCTCCTCAGAGTCCTGGTCTGCTCTCGGAGGTCATCTCCTGTTGTTGTTGTTGTTGTGCAGGTACAGGGGTCAGGAGTCAGGGTCAGGGTTAGTTCTGAAGAACCGGGCTCAGAAAAGACCCTCAGCCTCTCTGTGGTAAAGTCCGACTAAATAACAGCTGAGGGCAACGAGGGGAGGGGGTATTTAATCTTGTGTGTGTGTGTGTGTGGTGTAATGAGTGTGTGTGTGTGTTTCTGCTGTTTATATGCCTATGTACACGACTGGGTAAATATGGTATCACTGTAGAGACTGCAGGCAGGTGAGAGCGGGGTTGTTTTTCTGTTTTTCGGTCGATCACTGGATATTGCTGTTGTTGTCGGTGCCGTTGGGCTCGCCCATGTTCATGCGACCCATCGACAGCCCCACGCTGTTGACGGCGTCGCGTCGAGGCGGCATCCTCTCGTTGATCCGGTCCAGGCCTTTGGCCTCCTCGAAGCTGCTGATCCGGTGCTGCGGAGAGAAGCCTCGGATGGCTGCGGACACACACATACGCAGAGTTAATATTTAGAAAAACACAGTAGAGGCGTGTGTATCCAAACCCTTTGGGATTCTGAAAAAACTGAAAATGAGACTTGAATGCACATGGCAATGGCTTTTTTCCAATTAAATATTCACATGTAGGGGTGGGCAATATAGACGTAAAGTTTTGTCACAAGATTCTGTGTTGCTGTTGTAACTATGCTAGTTTCTAATGGTTCAATTTTTAGCTAATGTTGAAATATTAGGTTGATTATGCTTGTTTTTAGTAGGCCTCAGGTTAGCTTTAGACTCATGGTTTAATCAACGTATAGCTTAATCAGTAGAGTATTTTAAACAATTGTAATTAAAATTAGTCTAATTAGTAGAGTTTTTATATTGGATTACATCCTTAAAAGTGTAAGTCACATATACTCATCTGAGAAATGTTCTAGTTCATTATAACCAAAGAAGCAGAAAACTAATTAGAAAATATAGAGCATAATAGATGTTCTAGTATTGAAACTGCTCATGTCTGTTTTATACAAGTTTGAAGATATTATATGGGATGTGTGCTAATTTTTCATAACCAAAACCTGCTGTTTAGTGTAATAACGCGCGGGGTCAATGGAGAGGTCAGCAGGGCTCTGTGCGGATTCAGAAAACCAGTTTGGAGGGATGGAAGTGCAGATAGCCGACACATTCAGTCCCACTGAGTGGAAAATGTTTCTGCATGAAGTAGCGCATCCATTGTTAATAGTTTGGGAAACTATGTTGGGAGGATGACTGAGATAGTAGATGGATTCATCCCATCACCTTGGAAACACCTGCATTATCTCTGGGCAGAAAGTATCGCGCTCTGCCTGCATGCGGTGGTGGACAGACATCACGTGATACTGGTTCGTCTTGGGCTTCCAACACGCGCCAGTATCATCTGAACGGTGATGTCAGTACTCATACAACAGCCAAAGAACCATCTGGATATAGCCAGGCATAAATATAGTTGAGCCGCAGTACTTGGTCAGATTGCTGGGGTAAGACTGGTTTTTCTGTCTGGAGACGCGTCTTCGTATTTTCTCTTTTTCTAAAGGTGATTTATGTTTTCTATGTGGTTTTGGTATCTGATGGTTATGTTGAGATATTGGTGTCATTTTATGCATTCGACTGTTTGAATAAATTCTTGTTGATTGTGAAGTTGAGCCGTGATTGTTGTCTTTGCGGTTTCACTTTTACGCCTGGCATTAACAGACCCAGGGAGACGAGATCCATTGCAGTTTTGCGAAATACGCTATCTGTTTGATCAATGAAAGTGTCAATAATTATCAATAAATTTGAAAATATGATTAAATACAGTCACGATTGGTGGTTTAAGGATATAAATAACTTCTTTATGTGACTTTTGTCCTGAAGAAGCGTATTTATGTGGGAATGCTTTTCAAGAACAACGTGTATTTGTGGGTGTGTGAATGCTGTGACAGAAGTTGTGTTTCCATTAACCTTAAAGTTGAGCAAATTCGAATTATGAAAATTAATTCGCTTAATGGAATCATGCTAATTTCGAAAAAACTCAGGTTCTATGAAAAGTTTTTGCATTATGATGTTTTTTTAACAATACGAACAGTTCTGAAGGATTTTAAACATCATTAATCGGAATTTATCATGACAATGATAAATCAATATTTCTCATCACAATAATTGATAAATGATACGATAAATGCCCACCCCTATTCCTGCTTCTAGCCGAGGATCAGGTCAGGGTTTGGATAAACAACGCTCTGCCACTTTTACACCGAACTCGGCTCACACAGCGGGAGTCGGCTGATCTGCTGTCTGAATGCTGAGCTGGGATTGTTCTGACCCAGACTGACCATGGGTGTAAACCAGAGATTGATCCTGATTGATCAGGAGTCTGAGACACCCGGTGGGTTAAACATCCTCACCCAAATATGCACAGCTGCACAGAAACTATATCCTTAAAACACTTTGAACTTTAGACAGTCGGGCGTTTGTTCAAAAGATTCGTTTTTTTTTTCTTCCCTTTTGAGGGATTTTTTTTAAACATCATTTTCTAATCCTGAGGAAGTGTAAGACAGAATGCAGCAGTAATTCTGTTAATCAATCCTGTTTGTATTTGATCGAACACATTGATTTTTTTTTATGGCAGTGAACAGTTTTTTCTTTCTCTGAGTTCATTGAACGTCTCCACGGTTTCTCTTAAAGGAGGCTCCTGCTGAAACGATGCGGCTCGTGACCCAGTTGTTGGGTTTCATCTTCAGCTTTTACAGCCTCAACCTTGAACATGTTTAATAGGAATTTTAGGTGAAATACCAACCCAAAGAAAAGCAAAGTGAAAGGGGGAAAAAAAGATGTGGTTTTTAAACATTTTTAGAAACAAAAACTAAAATGTGTGGAATGCATTTGCCTTAACTCTAAATAAAAACTCAGTTCAAACTGCATCTTTATGTAGCATTTTCCTTCTGCTTCCCATTAACACCACACTTTGTGTTGGTTCAAAGCAGAAAATCCCCATAAAATACACTGAGGTTTCTTGTAAGGAGAGAAATAATAATTTAAAAAAATGTTTACTGGGGGGATGAATACTTTTCCAGAGCTCAATCTGTGTTTTACGACTAGATAAAGCTCTGGTTCACTGTGTGCTGACTACAAAGTGTGATGTTTACAGGAAGGACTACGTGCCACACTGAGTCACAGGACAGCGCTGAGGCACTGAAACAGAAAGTCCCTGGTAGTGTTTTCCCCTTCCAACCGAATCATAAAGCGAAAGCTACAAACACATCTGAAATGTTCTAAGTTCATTCTGTAATGGTGATGATTTTCCAGACATAATGTGGTTTCACTGTGGTAATGAGTGAAAAAACATCATCTGAGTTTAAGGAAATAAATAAATCTTTACCTAAGGCGAAACATTGAGTCAATCAAGAACAAATCAAAATGCATTTTGATTATTTTATTAAGAAATTAAGCAAAATGAGCAATGACTCCCCTGGCTGGATCAGGTAAGTGAAGAAAAGATGAAAGTACATCCGCTTTTAATATCCACTATCCCTCTACAAAGAGGGCAGAGAGAGAGAGAGAGAGAGAGAGAGAGAGAGAGAGAGAGAGAGAGAGAGAGAGAGAGTTTCTCAGCTTATTTCACCACTCTGGAATTTGCACCTGCAGACTGCAACCTTGGACAGTTCAAACCAGAGAGGAAAACAACCTCCCAGAAACTCCTTATCTTCAGTCTTCGCAGTAATTTAGCCAAATTGTTATTTGTATCAGTACATTATGTGCTTGTTCTCACACATATAGCTAAATACTCTGACAGAGTGAAAATCTTGTAATAATCATCTTTGGAAGAGCGTCTTGCGTCTCTTTTGAACAAAGGCGACTGTCAAAATACTCCACAACACGCTCTGCAACATAAGCTACGAATACATAAGAACATAAAAGCAAAAGGGATTTCCATAATTTATTCAAACAAACAAATTATGGACTGTACTTCAGGTAAGCTAAAGACAGCACTACACACAAAGCGGTGTGGCTAACTAGGACATGCAGACGGATCACCAAGTACTTCACTCGGCACAGAAGCCATGGCAACAAGTTGCTCAGCAGCACAAACAGACATCTCGGTATTTTTACCCCAGCTTCGTTTCAAAATGATTTTCTGTCTAAAACTATAGAGACGTGACGATTTTAACCATAGAGGACGGTGAAATTTTTTTTTTTGAATCTTTACATATATTTCTTCAATTTCTGCTTTTCAGTCACACTTAGTGTTTCAGATTAACCAGAACATTTTAATATCAGAAAAAGATGAGCTCAGTGAACTCTGAATGCTATTTTCAAATAATAATTATATTACAGGGGAAAAAGCTACCAAACCAACCTGACTTCCTTCATTTTAGGGCTGCAACTAATGATTATTTCAGTTATCGGTTATTCTGACAATTAATCAATTAATTTGATGAAACAATTTTCACATTTTGCTTATTTTCTCTTTCCTTTTTTGTATACTATTAGAAATACATTAAAAGGTGCAAAAAAACAGCAACAAACAATTCAACTCCTTTTAAAATTAGAAAATAAAAAATGTGTTGCCTAAACATGTGTTTGATCATTGGAAGCACAGGAAGAATCTGCAGCTAAAAGGTACTTCAAACATATGAAAAGCTCAGCACTTTGTGCTCAACATCAATGCATAGGATGGCTAATCTGTTGATTATTAATAGAAGATTTTTACAGAATTTGAACATTTGAATTTGAACATTTTGCATTTTAATCTTAAATGCAAAATGTATATACATGTATAGTACATTTTTGACTTAACAGCTCTAAGAATGTTTTTTCTTTCAAAAAATTGCCTTTATTTTGAGTTTGTTTACTTCAGTTAATTACTTGACAATTATTTCAGTAATCAATTAATCACAATTAATACAATTAATCATTTCAGCCCTTTGTAATCTGAAACATGTACCGTAAGTGTGATTTTAAAAAAAGCAAAGAAAGAAGAACTATGCAAGGGCTGGAAATCATTTTCACAGAACTGCAGTTACAGCAAAAAATTTCCAGAAGCAGCTAAAAGCGTTTTTTTGTTGTTGTTGTTTTCTCTTAAATAAATTTCCCTTCAGCAAAGAAAACTCCTATGCAATCACTTCACTTTGACACATGCGTAGGCATAACTTGTTCTTTTCTGCACTTTGGTCATCATGTGACCAGCTGCTGAAAAGCTGGGATTCAACTTTGTAAAGTTGGCTAAACTTCCTCCTAAAATCCTACTTACGATCACAAGTAACTCATGTTCTGCTTGTAAGAAGACGGATTTATTGCATACAGACTTAAATAATCCCTTAAACATCAGGAAAAGACACAGTGAGACATCAGAGTAACCATGACCACTGCCCCACTCTTCTTCTTTTTATGGAAATGTGTCTTGTGGTGAGAGCTGCATCTGAAGGTGATGTGGAGAAGTGTTTGTGTGTGTAGTGGAGGCAACACAAGTGTGTGTGTGCGTGTGTGTATGCGTGTGTTTGTGTGGTGACCTCAGCATGAAGCGGTTTCAGGCTTTAGTTTTGAGAGGCGATGTGGTTAAAAGAGCTGGGTGCATTGTGGGTAAAGGAGATCTATGACCTCACAGGCATGGCGGCTGAGCGCGCACAGTGAAATGAGAGTGATTTTACCTTCAGCGTCCTTAACTGTCTCGATAGCTTCAATGGCCTCAATGGTAGCTGAAGGATGGCAAAAGAAGAGAGAGAAGGAATGACAGGAAGAGAGAGAGAGAGAGAGAAGACAGAATCCAGAGGAGAAGATGGCAAACAAAGAAAGAAGGAGGAGAAGGAAAACGAGGTGAAGGCTGAAACATGCTGTTGTGGATTTAAATATCTGCCTCAGGGCACAAAAAGAGTGTAGAAGAGACCACAGCTACACTCTAAAAAACAACTAAACTGGGTTTGTTAAATCACTTACTGTTTGTTACTGGTGGTTTGCTGATCTGACACAAAATAATTTGTTGAATGAATATAAAAAATAGATACATTTTACTATATTGTAAGAGATCAATGTATGTGTTGAGGTTACAAAAAACTATTAGTGTTAGAGACACACCAGGAAACAGACTGACAAGAGGCTAAAAATGTTAAAATATCCAATCTTATTCAAGTCAGTAAATGCATCAGCTTACACTGAACTAAATAATTCTGTTCTGTGGATGAATGAAGTCAAACTTAACTATTTCCAGAATCAGTTACGTTTTTTAAAATGAAGTCTGATGAAGCACTCACGCTGCAAGAGAGCAAGATTTTCAGCAGATAACATTAAGGCTGAACGTATAACAGTAAAGTATATTATTTCCTTTTGAGCTATCAGTTTCTGTATGCTAAAGAACATAATTCACTTGGAAATGTCAATTATCCCTTATGCCTGGTTCACACGGCAGGATAAATTAAATCGATCTTTCTTCCAAACGCCCCGTCTGAGAATCTTAGAGATGATTTGATTATTGTAACGTATCTAAATATAATCTTAGGAGATATTCCTGCTGTGTGTAGTGTGTTGAGAGTGAGCCTGTTGACTGTGACGAGTATCTAATCAGAAAGCCAGAAACATGAAGGGGAATTCAAAATGGCGCACCAGAAAGTCTGGTGGACATCTTTGTATTGTGTTTTTATCTGCTAAAAATAGATCCCGAACTACTGGCATTGCTTCTTCCTCGTCTGCAATGTTTGTTTAGTCTGAACTCATGTTTGGTCTCGAGAAATTTTCCGTCTGACATCTCAGTGTTCATGAGTAAAATCCGTCTGTGTGTGGTGTGTTGTATTTGACCAAACCTGTTATATCTATGACTGTTTGTAATCGTCATGTGGGCGAGTTCTCAGGTTTAGAAAATTTGCTGAGGATTTTCAAATCTTGCCATGTGAAACAGGCATTAGAAACTTAAAGTTCAGGAAAGGACCTCTTGGAAACACATGTACTCCTGTTTTAGTAATGCTAGCTATACTAATCTAGCTATGCTAATCTAGCTAAGCTAATCATGCTAACTGCTACTGTAAGATGTCTTTTTGTCTTTGTTTTAAATGATGATTGCATCTGTTTCTATCTCACTAATGATCTCTGCCAGAGAGTTTGGTATAATTTTACAGAGTTAAGGGTAAAGATGGACACTTTCCAACCTTAAACCCATTGCTGACATAATAATCTACAACATAGTTTATTTATGGTGAATCAGAATCAAATAGTTGTTTAGAAATTTATTTTCTTTTTTTAGAGTCCATCCAACAAATTATTATTTTTTTGAGTGCGCATCTTTTTAATCAACTCTTTTTTGTTGTTGTTAAAAATGAACATATTTAGAAATGCATAAACACTAGACAGGGAATTCATACACAAGTCAACCTAAAAAAACAAGCATGTTAGAGTAAAAATGAATTAAAACTGATTACCCAAGAGTCCACAGTTCTTAAAGTGAGAGTCAGAGACATGTTTCAGGCTTTAAACATGCAAAGCCCTCCGAGCATTATCAAGGCAGCCTCAGCTTTAGAGAGCAGCTGGTGTTAGCAGCGGCTTGAGTTAGCTCTCTAGCTAGCTTCCTGTCTCTCTCTCTCTCACACACACTCACACACATTTGTGTCGGTTCTGTCACCGTTTACACTTTTTTTTTCAAATTGACACCATCCATGTTCTGTCCTGTTCTGACTCGTGTCTGCGTTGAGGGCTATCCACGTTCACGCTCACACACACTCAGCAGGCTGTTAGTATCCTCGGCTATGAGGTGAGGTGGAGAGAGTGAGCGAGTCAGTGAGGCAAAAAGATGAGAGCAAAGAAACAGCTGGAAAGGAGGAGAAGAGTGGGGGGCTGGAGGATGAAGCTGGTCAATGTGTTGAGAGGTTTTTTTTCCCTCAACATTTGTTTCTGAAGGTGTGTTTCAGAGTAAAATCTGTGGAGTGTCTGTACGATCAGTGCACAGTCTTAGCTCTGGAAGTGTCGGCCATGTTCACACCTCTTGAAGAGTTCCACATTTTGTCGCAAATTTCAACGCGTCTTATTGGGATTTTATGTCAGAGACCAACAGAAAATTGTGAATATTTGTGAAGAGGAATGAAAATAATAGAGAATTTAAAGCTACAGTGTGTAACTTTTACAAAAAATATGACTTTTGTTAAAGCTGTCACTGTGACGTGAGAGTATAGTATGAGACATGAGGTAATCTGTGACAATATCAAGCTCCTCTGCCTTCTCCCTGAGCTACTATTGCCGTCTACAGAAATGCATCGCTCCTTACCAAAAACAACTCATCGGAGCCAGGAGGAAGGTCTTAGTGCTGTCAATCAACCTTGTGTATGCAATGCTCAATGTACTAAAGGCGGAGAAACAACTTACTGCTACAGGAAACCCATTTATCTGCCGATCTCAGTGGCCATGCTAACTAGCCTTAGCTTTCATGGCAGACTCTGCTGTCAGGAGGAAGCTGTAGCTTAGCAGAGACTAACAGAGGGAGGGAAAGAGGGAATGAGCAGCACGTATGCAAGAATAATTGACAGCAATATCATCTGCCTCCTGGCTCTGATTGGTTGTTTCTAGTTAGCAGTGGGAAAAGGCAGAGGAGCTCAGATTATCTCTTATATCACTTTCAAAACATAATGACAGTTTCAACAAATATGAAAAAATAAATAAATAAATAAATAAATAAATATATATATATATTATAGTCAACACTTTGTAGAGGCTGTTGCAGTGTCTCTACCAGCTCTGCACCTCTAGAAAGTGATTTTTTAAAAATATTTTCTGCTAAATAACTCAAATCTGAGTCAGATTGGATGGAGAGTGAACCTCCTCTGTATCAGGTCCTTTGCAGTCTCCATCATGTTTTCTGACAGGAATTTTTGGAAACTATGAATATTTCTTTTCTTCTTCACAAATTTGCACTATTTTCTGTTGGTCTCTTAAATTAAATCTCAATAAAATGCTTTGACGTTTGTGGCTGTAACGCGACAAAATCTGCAACCCTTCCAGAGGTGTGAACACTTTTGTGAGGCTCAGTATATGTGTGTGTCGGGCTGTTTGTTTGTGAAGCTCTCACCACTTTGCAGGGTCTGCTTGCCCCCGGACAGGACCCCACTGGGCAGCATGCCGGTAGGAGTCAGCCCCTTCAGGGTCAGAACGTTCTCACTCTCTTCCCTGCAAAGGACGGATGTGAGCGGGGATGAAAAAAGGAGAAACAAGTTTATCGGGAGAGAAATTCAGAGAACTACACACTTCCTCACACAGCACACCTGCAAAAACACAGTGACAGATTTAAAAAGCAGAACTCCAAAATGTGATTTTCAAATAAAAGGATGCAATGACAACTGACTTCTGCAAAAGATTAGGAAGAAAGAAGCAGCTTATAGACATCTGTACACACAGATTTCTATAGGGCTGCGCCAAGAAATTACTCAGATTTTCTTAATTTTGGGAAATTGCTGATCGGCCGATACTTAACACGAGAAATCAAACTACCTTATATACATTCACAAAAGTCTAAATGTCAGCCACTGTTCTTATTTTGCTCTGCCTGAGAGAGAGGCCTGACTGACAGACCCTTCCACCAGGTTCTCGGTTCATAATAGTCACTCCACTGAAGCCAGCTTTGCAACTTTGTCACTAAATTTTCCAGACAAAAGGAAATTTGCTGTCAGAATCAACAGACTATTGCTTTTAAAGGTAGGCGTTCGTCCAGACGGTTGCACACCGACATGTTGTGTGACAGAAACTCGACCCACCGTAACACAGAGAACATTTTAGCCATCTTCCCGATGGCCCGGATCTTGTTTTTGATAACCTCTTTCCTCGCTGCGGCTGCACTGGCTGTAAAACCAACAGAGAAATATAGAGTCTTAATACATCAAAACAAATGTGTTGACACTAAAAAGGTTTCTTCTGTCATCTATGACGTCTCACCGTCATAGATTTCCTCTCCGTCGTTCATGAGTTCATCATCTGAGCAGATACTCAAAACGTTGACCAGCATCTCCGTCACTGTCACAAACAGAGAAACGCGTTTTAATTATTCTGTTTTTGAGATGTCAAATCGATCACAACAAAGTTACACATCAGAAGGAAGGAGCTCCTTTTAGACTTTCAAAGTATTATAATGTAAATTGTTCTGCTCTAATGTGATCCTCATCACAGCATCATTTGACTGCAGAAAGATTTTGTCAGGATTTATAAGTTCAGGAAGCCAGAAGCACAAAATGGTTTGAGCTTTTCCTCCTCCGTTGTCCTTACTGTGGCGCCACCATATGGCCGGACTCGACTCCTGCAGGGTAATTACAGATGGTGGGCACAAATGGGTTTTTAAGTAGCTAAATTTGTGGCAGTAATAAATTTCTAAAAAAACAAAAAAAACAGAAGTACATGGACACCAGTGGTTTACATTCATAACTGGACCCAGAAATTATAAAATAGATTTAAAAATATAAACAATGTTATGATTTTTTTTCTACAATAAAATGCTGTGAATACAGCATGACTTATTGTTTCCCATTCAGACACTGCAAAAATTACGACAATTAGATGTTTATCTGTGGTTTCAAGGCAGATTTTTGTCTACTTGACAACATAGTAACGTTTCTTGTCGTCATACTTTTTACCAATAACTCAAAGCATAAGTTAAGACTGACACTTTGATCAGTGGATTATATTCTGATTTGTGCCTTTTCTTCATGGCCTTGGTGGAGATTAGCTGACCGAGGGGCAGTTTGAAGATATCTGGCTGATAAAATGTGAATGTGTCTGCAGGTAACATCAATATTTGTTTAATATTGACAGGTCAGAGATCATGCAGTGAGTCCATCAGGATGGACTGTTTATATTTGGTACCTTTTTCTCCTACAAAAGGCAGCGACCACGTGAAGACGTCCATGAAGTTGGGCAGCCAGTAAGGATGTGGAGAGCAGTTGAACTGACGGATGTTCATCACATTGTTCTCATACTTTAACACTGCCGCTACACAGACACACACACACACACACACACACACACACACACACACAATTAGGATGCTTGAACAGGACCGAAACTTTAGAAGAACGGTTAAAACAGCTGAAACGTTGACTCTGTTTCAAATATGTATATAAAATAAACCTGTAATAACTTGCTAAAGTGTTCACACTCACATTGCAACAACAAGCCGTTATGTATTTTATTTCTATCCACCCAGTAGAAGAGAAATTCAGTTTTTTGTTTTTTTTTTATCAACAGCTGGATTTATGTAAACCAATAAATCATTTTTGGTTTTTGAAGATTTCATTTTTGGAAAATCTGGATATCTTTTTTCACCAATACACTTCTTGGCTTTTCATAATTCAGAGTGATGTCAGCACACCAAGAGCCGCCATTTTGTTTAAAAAGTGTGTTTTACAGATTGTAATTATGTGTGGACTTTGAATTCAGGTCAACTCTACAATGGGAAAGACGCAAGCCAGCCTATGATTTATTCTGAAGCTACAATAAAAGTTGTAATGTTACAACGATAAAGTCGTAATATTAGGAAAATAAAGTAGTAATTTCATGAGAACCCCAACATGAAAACAAACTAAAAATTAAAATGAGAAATGTTGAGCATCTTGTGAGGATGTACTTTGGGATAGGTTTTCTAAATAGTACTTTATAATTAATAGAAACACTTAATCTTTTAACATATCAGCATCAAATTATAATCAGTAGACGAACTTTGAAACGATCCTGGAAACAGTTGAGTTTATTTAGAAGAAAGAATCACAGACTAAGATGCTTATGTCTGATCCTGATAACCTGTTCTCGTTAAAACAACTTTTTCCTTGGAATATTAAAACATCTTTTCATCCTTTTATGCTGATATTGTGACTATATTCTCATACTTAAAAAAAAATCCTTAAAGCCTGGGCCATGACACCCCGCCATACAACTTAGAAGGGGTGACTGAAGTAAAAGTCACTTTTCTGTAACTTGTAATGTCTTTTTAGTAAATAAAAAAAGTGATGGAAAAACAAAAATCAATTAAAATCTAAAATCAGTTCAGGTATTTAAAAAATTGAGGTTAAGCCCTTTCGCCTACATCTACATTTCAAAAACCACAAATCGTCATCCTGCTTCTACTGGATGACGATTTGTCATCCAGTAGACAAATTATTTAGTTGGTCTACTAAATAAAATCTCGATAAAATACCTCGAGGTTTGAGATTGTCACATGACAAAAATGTGAGTCATTTTAAGGAGTACAAAAACATTTCCACGGCCCTGTGTCGGTGCCGGCGCGTGCGCCAAACCTTTGTTGTTGTAGACGTCCAGGTAGTTGGGCGCAGAGAAGATGGTGATGAGGGAGGGGAAGCCCGTCGTCTGACTCTTCCTGTACATGCGATATCTGCGCAGGGAGAGGCAAACAAGTCGCCCACGTTAGCGCTATTCAAATGAGACGCTGAGCTGCAGATGGAGACGGACGGGTTGCTTCAGAGGTCTCTGCAACCAGACAGGAACTGGCTCAAAGTGAGACAGGTAGGCAGTAACAAAAATAAAAAAAAGATAGGTGTCGATGCACCGAGCAAAGACTTCAGTGTTTGCAAAAATAACAGCTTAGTCACAATAACAAGCATAGACTTTGAATAAAAGCAGTGTCTATACTTGTATTTCTGTATGTTCGTGGAGTTTGTTGGAGTTTATCTTAGATGTAAAATAAGTTCTTTGTTACTAATAAATATATTGATGTCCATAAAAAAAAATCTAAATATTTAAATTACATTACTTTTTCATAGATATTAATGTTTTCAAAAAAGTCGTGTTATACTAGCTGGCTGCTGCTCTCAGCTAAATGTCTGATCACGAACAAAAACAGGCAAAATGAAGGTTTATGTTTATGATAAATGTGACTTTGTGTTCTTCTGTTTGCGGTGCAGTTTGAACAAAATGATTCGTTGATGCTGTGAGGATTTTGTCACAGCGCCTCCACGTTAGTACGGAAACTGCATCCCCAGAACCAGAACCAAACATGGAGAAGCAGCATTCAGTGTTGACAAGTCATTAACCTGGAGAACAAACTTCCAGAAAACTGCAAACAGTCGAAACACTGAGTTTTAATTAAGTTTTCAATTAAAGCTAAAAACCCATTTGTTTAGAGTTCTCTTTGATTAATAATTAGAACATTATTCTACATATTTGTGTATTTGCTTGACGATTTCGATGATAGCATTTGACAAAATGTAATGTTTATTGCTTGTTTTTTAATTGGCTACTGTGTTATGTTTGTGTGATGTAAAGCATTCTGAACTGCCTCGTTGCTGAAATGTGCTACACAAATAAACCTGAGAAAAAGGTTCCTGAATGCTGAATGTCAAATTAACAGGTTAAATAATTTTGTAATTTGATGGTAGCCGACTCACCCGGCATCCTGAGCTTCATGCGCTCTGATGATGGACAGCAGGTTGTTGGTCTGTAGGAACTCACACACTGCAGGATAACTGGCACGGAGAAAAAGACGACAGAATTAGAAAGAAACAAGAGAAATATCCTTTAAGCGGCACTGCTATGGACGCTGTGTGGCCAGCAGGGGGCGTCAGTGAGAGATCGGCTCATGGCTGCCGCTCCGTGCTGTGCTGTCGGTGGCTGGTTGTTTTACCGCTGCTGTGTCTCCCAAACCTGGAAAACGAACAGGAAGCGTGTCACAACGCCGCCTCGGCCTCGCCGGGGTCGGCTCCGTCTCTCCTCCTCTCCGTTCTGCCGCCACCATCGGCTGCTCTCCCTCCCTCGTTTCCCTCGCCGTATCTTAACATCCCTTCATATCTGGCAGGAGTAGCCGGTCGTCATAGCAACAGAACCGTGCAGTCTCCCCGGGGATTGTGGGAAATCTTTTCATGCTGAAGCTGAACTGTGTGCGTGCGCTGGCGAACGTCTCGGTGTGTTTACTCGCATGCTCTTCGCATTGGCCGTGGGTTTTTTTTTTCTTTCCTTCTCTCTGCTGCAAATCCCTGAAATTACTAAGTGAACCTCGGATGTGATTGAACTCTTCTTTCTGTGTCACATCCCAAAAATAACAGCCCCAAAGTCTACCTGAAACTTATTAGCTTTCTGATTTATAGTTGAGCAGCTCGTCTCACCTGCGCCGCGCGCCCACAAGGCGCCCCGATAATTGAAACGCACCGAGTGAGGCCAGAGAAAGTCATCCATCTCTGTTTCGACTGCTCGCCTTAATGATATTGCTCCTGCAGAGTAGCTTTGTATGTCTGTATATTGCATTTCCCCAGGCTTGTTTGAACATCAGGTTAGTTTATATCTGTGAGCTTCATAAGCGTCGGGACTCGGAGGCTAACGGACTGCTCTCTCTTGTTCAAATGGACTGAAACTGCCAGAGCTCGTAGGGAATATTCAGTTTTATTGGAGGGAGTTTGTGAAAAGGGCTGGTGACTACGATGAGAGTTTTAAAGGGGAAGTGTCATGTATTTTACAGGCATATACTGCCATTTTATAGCACAATCAAGTAACTCTGTTACCGTCAGTTGTTATAAACATGCTGTATTAAATATGACTTAAAAGAAAAGTTATTTCCTAATTTAACGCTTTGAAATTGAGTCTCTGTCTCTTTAAGAAGCTCCTGTTCTTTCTGAAACTCTGCCTTCAGGAAGTCATCCTAACATGGCTCCTCTGTTAACGCTTTAATGTTTTTACCAGCGTTTCTCTCAGAAGTAGCTCCTATAATGAGCTCAAATGATGCTCAGTTCCACCAGGTGTTTGCTAATTGCTGCTGGCTAGTCTGAAGGAGCTGAGTGAGGGAGTCGTGTGGGCGTCATGTTCGAGGCCGATCCAGCCCGACTGGTGAAGTTGCATTATAGGTCGAGCCTGAAGGAAGCCTCGCATATTCTAATTAAGATTTGCTTGTTTTCCTTTTAGATCATAATTTGAGTAAGCAGCGTAACTTTGTCAGTTTTTAGCTTTGGTTTAACGTCTTCCAGCTCCATTTTGTCGCTTGTTGTAACCGCAGGGTGGGTCGATCATCTGGAATGTGCATTGGGCTTAAGTCATAAATCTAAACTCTACTAACAAGTTGATTTTACCCATTGTGGATAAATTCCACTGAATATTTTAAAACGCTGCTAAAAGCCTATTCATATAGACAAGCTGTAAATTTTGATTTGATGTTATGTTTGATGGGCTTTTCCTACAGATTCAATGAAGCACTTTGTGATTTTATCTTTGGAAGGTGCTTTACAAATACAATTCTGCTTACTTTTACTAATTGGTATGTTACTAAGTCTGTAGTAGACTGTTTGTTATACCGACTGTTACGACCGGCGTCATAAGGTTAATTATACTAACATGAGTGTGCAGGTACCCGTCCCTGATTGGCTTTCCAGAAGACGACGGAACGTCTAATTGGCTGCTTCCCGCAGGTGACGAATATACAGGAACACAGGAAGCGGACTTCCTGTGTTCCATCCTCTACTCATCTCCACTGGCCACACCCCTTTCCTTTGTTCGTCTGTGTTAGAGTTCTGGAGTGTAGGAGTGAGCTGCCGTTTATGTTTCCTCAGTTTTCTCATGTTTTTCTTAGTTAGGAAGGTAAGTTTTTGTCCTGTGGTTTATTTGCTTTCGATTAGGTAAGTTTCTGTTACTATTTAGGTAGTTTCCTTTTGTTTGTTGTTTTCGGCAATAGCTCACTCTGAAGCCAAATACTCCATTTGTAACATCTTTGTCAAATACATCTTTTTAAAATAAATAATAATCAACTGTTCGACTTTGTGTGTCGGTTGCTGAGATCAGAGGAGGATGGATCCTTCATGTTGCGACCTGGCCCCCCCTAGACTGGTCGTAACACCGACAGACAAGCTAACACATAATTACCTTTTTAAAATTTCAAATATTTCTTAGAAAAACCTTATGAGGTCCCACCAATGGTAACTGACACATGGCATTCACAGCTGACTGACAGCATACAGCAACGTGTAGGGGAGGGGGCTCACTACTCCATGCTAGACATATAGAAGAAAAGCGCACTTTTCTTTGTTCACTATTAAAAGAAGGTCATGTTTTGACAAAAGACATTTTCCGAAGCCTTTATTTTTGAATGTTGCTTGTGTTGATGTGAGACCTGGCTGTGTGTTTTTGTACCTGTAGAAGTAGGAGCATCCTCTGACCGTGTTGTGGCCAAAATACTCCTGGGTCTTCTCGTTGCCAAAGTCTTCCAGGGGGTCCGACCACAGCAGGTCGCACATGGGCCCAAACGCTGGGGGCTCCTTGAATCGGTCCAACTGGGACACGGACACACACACGTAAGCGTACAGAGACACAAATTCTCACCATGAATGTTAAAATAAAAACCTCAGAAACATGAGCTGAAAAATGCTGTTTGTGCGCCACAGTCACATAACCGCAACCGAGCACATAGAGTATAAATCAGAGCGGAACGACGGCAGAAAACACGGGGAAAAAAAATAAAATAAAATAAACACACAAACACACACTGTCAAGAGCGGAGCATCTCCATGGCAACCCTCACCGCACAGGAGGGAGAAGATGTCACACCAGCAGATTCACCATGGAAACACTGCCATTAGAGGAGAAAGTGTGTGTTTCTTTGTATGCCGTGGTTTCTGGGAACTGTACATGTTCCTGCTACGGTTTCTCTCCTCGCTCCAGTGTTATCCAAAGATTCTGTTTATTGTTTTTTTTAAGGCATTCATAAAAAAAAGTTGCTGCAGGTTTGTGGCTGCCTGCAGGTGTGCTTTCATTGAGCTCATCATGTTCCATTAACCCTGATAGTAGTGTCCGTGTGGGCTTTGCACCGAGAGCGATCAGAGAGCGCCGAGCCATGAAGGGCAGGAAACCTGAGAGCTGTTGGCATGTTGACTCCTCATAGCCGGGCTTCTGACTGCACACTGTCAGCCAGCTGCAGCGCCGGTCATCCACATGAACTCATATTAACAACACACGTAGGTCAGCCAGTTTCATAACCTGTTTGAAAATTTAGCTGAAGGATGAATTTTTACTCATTTTAAAGAAACCAGGAATTTATATGTTTCTTAATCTGTGTAAGATTTGGCATTAATAAAATGATTTAACAATCAAGAATTATGCTTATCGTTAATCAAACCAATCTTTACCCTGAAACATCCAATAATTAAAAATTAACACCAACAACACTATAAACAATGTTTCTTAGAACCAACTTTTAAAAATGTACTCTAATTTGTTACAGCTAATTTTATTTTATTTTTTTTAAAGTTGGTTCAAAGAAACATTTTTTTTCCAGAGTAAAGAGAAAAGGGAAACCTTTTCTAAATAACAGGTAAACACTGAAAGTACTGTTAAGATGGAAATTATTAATACCACTGTCAGATTTAGATTAAAAAAATATTTTCATTCGACCACGGGAGAAATTATAAAGGACTCTCAGAAAATAGTGAAAAAGGAGGATTGTTTTAATTTTATTTTTAAAAATGACATGTTAAAAATTAGAATCTTTTCCATGATCTTAAAAAAAAAACGAAGGCAGGAAAATGAGAATGTTGATTGCAGGAATCAAATCCTCCTTTTTACTGCTGGCCAGCTAAATGTAAATATGGCAAGGGTATGAATAATTCTGAGCTTGACTTTGTAGCTATCCGATTGATCTGATCTGTTAATATGAAGTGTAAAGAAAAGAATAAAAACACATTTTTGTTATTTATGTACTTACGAAAGTAAAAATAAAATCCTAAAACATGGCTGTATGGATTGACATACAGCCATGTTTTACAATACATGTTTTAAATATTAGTTATGGCTTTTTAAAAATATTTAATATTGCACCAGGTGGTCTTCCAGCAAAACAAAAGTTAAGCATGTGTTCAACTCTCCATTAAGTCACATGCAGAATTATTTCAAAGCTGAATCTCTTCAGGTCTTCATATTTGGATAAAGAAGTGACATAAAGAGGGAGAACTGTCTACGTATTTTCCAGGATATGTCCTCTATGCTTTAATAAGTGCTGCAGTAACACATCGCTTTATGTGTTACTGCAGTGGAACACATAAAGCGATTTCTGGTGCATCGTATTTAACTAAACATGATCAAACTATTGAACAAATTTAGCTCGCAATTACAACATTCTGAGAGATCTGGTTCAGGATGTTAATTCTACATACTACATACTGTGTGTGTGTGTGTGTGTGTGTGTGTGTGTGTGTGTGTGCGTGCGTGCGTGCGTGCGTGCGTGCGTGCGTGTGTGTGTGTTTGGTTTCTGTTGTACCTTCTTAATGTCGTCCAGTGTGTGGATTTCGGGCGAAAGCCCCCCATGGACACAGAGAAACTGCTGGTTCATCAGCGCCGCCAGGGGAAGGCAGTCGAACGCCTCCATGCAGGAATCGTACACCTGTTCTGAGTACTTGATCTTACCTGGAGGTCAGAGGAGTAGAGGGACGTTTCAGCATTCGGGACAAACACACACTTGTTCGCACGTTGATAGACAACGCTTCCAACAGCCAACACACTAACAAATCTACACCGCTTTTACTCTCTGACTAAATGGTAATTTCTGGCAGAAGTCTGTGCGGCTGTTCTCAGTGTATTTGTATTCATATAGCTGGCATAACAGTTAGCTAATATCATAATGTGTCACACAATTATTTGCACTTCTTAAACCTTTTCAAATACACAAATACTCTTAAGTAGTGTGTTGCTGTGAAGTATGATGGATGTAATAGAGGGGTAACAACAATTATTTGAAAATATGCAGTTCATCCATTTTCCTACAATAGTCATCTGTTTAGTAAATAGTCTAATTTAAGACGCAAAATCAGAACAAAATGGAAGATTTTCACTTCTTTCAATGGCCCAGTCAAAGTCCAGAGCAACATTTAACTGAGAATATAAATACATGCCACATTTTTTTTTTAGATTTTGTTTTTACAAACCCTTTAATTTTGTCCTTCCACTAAAAATTCACACTGTACTTTGTGCTTTTTCCTCAAATAAAATCCCAAGTGAAAACACATTGAAGACTGGGGTTGTAATGTTAACATTTTTGGACTATGAATACTTTTACAACGCTTTGTATATATTCAAACTCGCTACAGAAAAAAACATTTCTGGCACAAATAAAAGCTTGAAGCAGGAGGGGGAAAAAACCACACTTCTCCACACAGTGTCTTTCTAAGAATATTTTACAAGAGGCTGTAACAAACTAATTGACACAAAAAGGGATTAAAACACAGCCGAAAATAGATCAGAGAACGCAGATAAGTAAAGATAAAGACGGCGGATTTTTAAAGAAGGGAAGCGACAAAGGGAGGAAACTAATTTCAAACAGAGGAGAGATGGAAGCAGGAACGGTGACGAAAAAGGGAAAGAAAACGTTAATATTTCAGGGTACCAATAGCCGGTGTTCTTCAGCGAGGAGCGTGTTTGTCATCCTCTCCATCTGCCTGGTGTAGAGCAAGAGCTCGTTATTGCCAGTCCACCAGTTGTCAGCTCCTTCCACGCACTCAAACATTTATGAAGACATACGCGCGCGCGCAGCCATAGCTCTTGCGCTTGCGCACACACACAAACACGCGCGCTCACACACATAGCAGATGGTAATTGAGGGCAACCACTATTCGCCACGAGCACCAGGGGAAATTAGCTTCCTCGTCCCTTGGCCAATCAGACACAGAGGAGCAAGTCCCTGAGCCAATCATTAAGGGCAAAATTAATTCGCCGCTAATCACCCACACTCGGACAGGATGCCGAAACATGGCGGCGGCGGCAGAGGCCGACACATACGCGGAGAGAGGAAAAGAATGAGGAGGGATGGATGGAGAGAGACGGGGTAGTGTGGGGAAGGAGGGACACAAATCCCCAACAGCAGGAGCAGAAAGAGAGGAAAGGTTGAGATGAGGAGGAGAGGAGATTCAACTGGAAGTAGAAAATATCCGGATGATCATGTGTGGATTAGCTGATCAAATAAATTATCAGCTAATCCAGTGCGAAATGTTTTGAGCATGAGTGTTTAAGCCTTTCCACAAGTATTTAATTGGATGTAAGTCTGGACTTTGACTGGGCCATTCTAACATGAGATGCTGCTTTGTCCTTAACCATTCCAGTGGACCTGAGGATATGAGTTTAGGATTGATGTCCTGCTAAAATGTGAACATCTGCCTCTAACAGTTTTTCTTCCATTGCTGTCCTGTATTTAGTTCCGTCCACCCTGACCAGCTTCCCCACAATTTGATTTTGTCATGTAGGTGCAAAAAAAAGTGATGTCCTTCCTTCAAATGTTTGCTGTGTCCCTTTCATGGCCTGTGGCTTCAGCCCTACCTCCTCCAAACCTCATCTGTACCTTCTTCAACCCCAACTCTACCAACACTATCTTCTACCCTTATCTCTAACTACTTCATCCCTCATTCCTACTTTCTTTGTTCCACATCTCTACCTTCCTCATCCTTACCACTACCTCATATTCCTGTCACCTTCATCCCTCATTTGTGGATCCATAATTTTTCATCCCTTATCCTTTCTCCCTCAAATTTCTTCTTTCATCCATAATTTCTGCCACATTCTTCATCCCTGCTTCTTTTATTCCTCATCCCTACTCCCTTTATCTGTCATCCATAGCTACTTCTCCCTCGATAGTATTTGATTGGTCCTCTTTTGCCCTCACTTCATCTAAAATTCATTTGTCATATTCTCTTAAAACACCAACAGTTCTCTGAAACTGTGACTGCTGTGGCGTCGTCCTCACTAGTGAAGAACATGCTGACTTCTTTTCTCTTAGGCATATGTATTGTACATATGCATTAATAAAACATAGTTCCCAGCATTCTTGTTGGAAAAAGACAGAAAAAAAGAAGCAAACATCTAAAATAACTTAAGCCTTGCATGCCAGAGGGACGATGTCACACAGACGGAAAGAGCATGTCATATCAGGAGGGCAAAGAGTGACAAAACTCACATTCTTGTTTGAAGGTAAAATATTCTGTCAGATGTCTACATTCATGGTTTCCTCGTAGAAGAAAGAGCGTCTTTGGGTAGAGGATTTTCAGTGACCACAGGTAGAGCACACACTGAAAGGTTCAGGAGAGAAAAGACAGACATTAGAAGTACGACGTCTCTGCAGCCACAGCCACCTTTACCTTTAACAAAAGATGCAACAGTGATGGGTGAGTCAGACTGTGGAGTGGGGATGTTTCCATCCATTTCATTAATGCAAGTCTCTGATCATCACTGCATGTCCAAAACATATGAAGTAATTGTTAAAATGTTAGTGTTTTCTTGTAGATAATCACGCTAACAGGCGTATCGGCCTCTCGTGTCTATTCATGCTAAGCTAAGCAATTTCTTGCTCCTTATCTTTAAGGAAATGTTCAGTAAAAACAAGTCTTGCTACAAAGGCTAATTGCATGAGGCAGAGTCTGAGCCTTTCTCTTCCCATCATTAAACCCGGACTAGAAACTCAGAGCTCACCCCAGAATCACGACTGAGCTGTTGTAAGGATTTCCTCCCCTGAATGAGCAAGCCATACTGCCGTAATTAACTGAGCTGGAGGCGAGCCGATCCTTCGCAAACAGCCCTCTTTGACAAGAATTGACCCAAATCAGACCGCGCTCATTAGGTTAACGGGAGAAAATTTATTTGAAAACGGCCGTGTGACATCTTCACCGACCCTTTTCTTTCTTTTCTTTCCTTTGGTCCTTTTGCTTAGCCGGCCCCACAAATGACTCAGAGGATCTTCTCTCACCTTCACACAGTGTCGTCCCTGCTCTACATTAAGTCCCTCGCGTCGGTGCCCTTGGAAAGTGTTAACAAGGTGGCCTAAATATCGCTCCCTCGGCTCGAAATACTCTCCATGTCATACTCCATTGTTGCTCAACAGGCTTGCAGATTGTGGGTTTGAGTCACATTGGAGATCTGGTGCTAATTTCTGCCAAAATGGTGGAAAAATACACAGTTTTTGATGAACTGGATGTCCTAAAACCAGCCTGCAGTTGAAGCTGAAAGGTTGTGCGTCTGCCATGGTTTATGGCATTTATTGCATGTTCACATCTGATGGGCCTGTAGACTCGGTTAGACTGGGGACCAAATTTGCAACATTTTCAGCAGGTGTGGTTCTCTTTCACACTGCTCCACGTCAAACGAATAAAACCCTTTGAAAAACCTGTCCCCCACCCCTCACCTGTGGGGGCGCTGCACCAAGGAAAGGAAGGAAACGACACAAAAACCTCTGAAGAAGACAATGAGCGCAACTTTCTTCGTGAAATCTAAACAAAAGTAGAGTGGGATTTCTCTTTTGTCTTTGGTAAAAGACCTCTAGCCATTTCTCCCACTAGTGCAAGGCTCTCACATTTGTTTTGGTTGTTTTTACCAAGAATGCCCTGCACTATATTTCGCTTCCTGCTTTTGGAGAGGTCCATGATCTGCTTTAGTCCACATATGCATTTGAAGCGCACCAGAGTTCACTCCGACCGAACCAAGACCGGGGTTTTTAGGTGGACCGGAGTTTGCTCTTTTGGTCCACACCACAGGGTGTGCTTTCACACCTAGACAAAAGAGAAATCCAGCTCTATTTTTGTTTCTATTTTGTGAAGAAGGAAGTTGTGCTCATTGTCTTCTTCAGAGGTTTGTGTATCATTTCCGTCAGTGGTTCTTGGTGGGGGTGCGGGGACGGGTTTTTTCGAAGGGTTTCATTCGTTTGCCGTGGTGCAGTGTGAAAGTGAACCGCACCTGCTGAAAATGGAACAAATGTTGCAAATTCGATCCCCAGTCTAACCGAGTCTACGAGACTATCAGATGTGAAAACGCCATAAAAGCGAGTGTGACCATGGCAAATACAAATAGACCAGAGTTTGATTAAGGTGGGCTAAACAGGGCTGGTGCTGTCAGGACTTATATCATGTATTATGTTACGTAACACAGTACAGTATTGAAACTGTGCCAGTGAGGGGGGCTAAGGTTCCCCCAGGATACCACACAGTAAACCTCAGGGACTGCACACCACTAGCACTGTTTCTCCTGCACGGTCACTGCGTTTGCAGCACAGCGAGCAAAGAACTTTTCTGACTGAACGCACAGCTGGAAAAGACGAGATTCAACTGGGTATTTTCTTGGCTGTACCGTTCCTCACCTCAATACTGAAGTAGCCCCTGTCCACATAGTCCCCAAGGAAGAGGTAGCGTGTGTTGGCAGGAGAGCCTCCCACTTCGAATAGCTTCATCAGGTCGAAGAACTGGCCGTGGATATCTCCACACACTGAGGAAACAGCAGTGGGCACATGTGAACATTCCAGCTAACAGATGTGGGAGTGTTTTTGCTTCACCGGCTCCATATGGGCCGGCTTGCATCCGCAGCAGTAAAGCCATATCTGTCCCGACTCCCGGTCTGAAAACGTCACTCATCGGACTCACAAACAGGAGAAATCAAGCATGAGGGTGTGCTTTATTTCTTCATTTATGGATTTTAAAAACCCTTTAAACTGAATTGCAAATAAACAGTGGATCATGTTTCCCATTTGTTGTTGAAATACTGGTCTGTATTAAGCTTCTATTTCACAAAAAAAAAAAAAAAATGAGTCAGTGGACAAGTACCTGCACTAAGTATGTACCTACTTGAACCAGATTTTGTGGTGTTGCGGCATACTTCATTGTGTTTCAGTGGGGTTTTATGCCACAGACCAACACAGAGTAGCAGATAATTGTGAACTAAGAAGAAAAGGCCACATGACTTTCATTTATTCACAAGTACAATTCTGAAAAGTGCGTCCTAATTTGAAGGTATGTATTTTGCTGCAATTATATTCAGCTTTGCACATGTAACTACTAACATTTTGGGCCATCCTTCAGCGCAAATGAGCTCAAAAAGAGAGCAAGCTTTGACTTTGAACTATTGCCACAGATTCTGAACTTGACTTACATCTAGACTTTTTCCTTGACCTGTCTGCTGTGTCCCTCTGTCTTCATGATGCAGTTTAGTTTATGTATCTTCTTTAAGAAACATAAATTTACTTCTTTTGTGACCTCTTAATTTAGTTGGTTGCTCTAAATCTGTGTATTTAGCAGTGCCAAAGTAAAAGGGGCTGAACAGAAGTACACACCACACTTTTCAGGTAATTTTTTTCCTACACCGTACAAATATTAACCACTTAAGAGTTAGTCTGTTACATAAAATCCCAGTAAGATGCACTGAAATTTGATATAAAGTGACTAAATGGGTTTAAGGAGTATTAAGGAACCAGAACTAATCAAATTAAGTCACTTATGGCTTAATTTGGGATTTTGTTCTATACATTTTACATGTGATATGATGTGTTTTCATTCTATATTCATACATTCATGCACATAAGTACGCATAAAGCTGCACTTCTTTAGAGCTGCAAATGTTTACGTGACTTGTCATTTTGACAAACATCAGCTATAGAAAATCCATTGTCGCTTTTAAAGAGCCGCCACTTTATTTCTTTTTCGGGCTTTAAAATACAAAAACAATATAAAAGAGAATGCATACATTTTGTCTATGGGATGTTGACATTTGTGGAAAATGAAGTTGCAAAAAAAGTATTTAGTTTTCAATCGAATGACAAGAAGAAATAGAGTAAAAAATACATTACTGGCACTTTTATTTTCATTCTGTTGTGGAAATGCAATGTAATTGTTTTATTAAATACCACTGTAACGAAGTTTTGTGATTCAATCTATATTGAAACACATAAGTTTGTATTCAGAATTTTTACAGAGCTGTTGTGGAAGGTTGCAGACTTCTAAATAAATACTAGAAACCATAGAACTTGCAAAACAATTTCAAGTTTTTTCTCTATAAATATAGTTTATAGAGAAAAAAAATAAGGTCGGAGCTCACATAAATACTTCTCAGATGTTTTCCAGACAGAGGAATGCGCACGCAGATCGATTTGCATGTTTAAGACCTCAGGACTGTCTGTCTCCAGAATCTGTCGGCTCAAATCTCACCATCGCCATCTGTCTGGTCTCCTCCTTCACTTTTCGTTGATGTCACAGTTCCCCTCCTCAGTGTTTTATGATGCCCGCTTCCTTCCTTCCTCCCCTCTGTTTGTCTGTCTGTCTCCCACTTTAATGTCTGCTCCTGCTCCAAAAGGCTTTACTTTCATTTGACCTGGCAATCGGCAGTGACCTGTGTGTGGTCTCCTCAGACTCTACCCCAGTCTCCTCTCACAAGCTTTTCCAAAGCCTGTCAGTTCAAGTTTCAGCCCTCAGCCTACTTGACAATCCCAACCATCCTGAATATCTTAACCGGATTCAATCTCTGCACCTAAAGTTTATCTGCGTTTTCCTGGCTCAGGCAGGAAAAGTTTCTTTCTGCATCAGAGCCTGCGCGGAAGAGGAGGAACCTGACGGTAGGAATCAATATGCCGCTCGTCGGGAGCGAAAAGGTTGGCGGACCTCTGCACTAAGCTGCTTATGATCGGCTGTCTCTCCATCTGCCCGTCTGTCTGTCCTCGTCCCCGGGGATCTGTACCTGTGAAAGCTGAGCGATGTTCCCACACTGCGTGGGCAGCGGCGGCCCACACAAAATTATCTCACTGCTCACATTTGCATACACACACACACACACACACACACACACACACACACACACACACACACACACACACACACACGCACACACGCAAACACACACACACACACACACACACACACACAAAAGCAGAAGCAGGCGCAAAGGTGCATTAACCAAACAGAGTCAATAGGTTGTGAGTGTCTCAGTTTGACTGGCTGGTTTGTTTCTGAAAGACGTTTTTTTATTTTTTTTTATTTTGCTTTCACTCTGTCGTCCTTCCCACGACATTATCCTCCACTCAAAACATTAGCAAGGCCGGAAAACATGCACAGATGACCAAATCTACTGCTTCACTCAGCAAAGTGGGACTGAACAGCACGCCATTTAATAAAGGCCATAAAGTGTCTAAATGACAGACAAACGTCACAGAGAACAGATTGTGAATAATTTGGGGCTCAACGGCGAACACAAGAGGAAACAACCCTGTCATTAGCATATAACAAATTCTTCCACCAATCACAATTAAATCACTAATCGAGCCCCTACACAAGTACACTGGTTTTGTGGCATTGGAGCTGATTCAGTGTCAAATGTTTACAGTTTAAAACCCAGAGTTAGTCAATCCAAATCTTACTTGGGTGCTAAATAAAAGCAGGAAATAACTATCTTCCACTCATACATATTCAAGCTAATGCCATCTTGACACATTGAATATTTACCCCTCATGAATGTTCAGCTGTTTCCACTGTCAGTGCGCGTTAGGATTGCATTTCTTTGACTGGAAACATGTAGCATCACCAATGCTAATACTGCAAAGTAATGACATGACATGGCTCCTCTATTAAACACATTAACATTTTTACAAACGTTTCACTGAGAAATAGTTCCTATAATGAGCTCAGCTCATGTGCTAATTGCTGCTGGCTAGTCTGAAGGAGCTCAGTGAGGGATGGCTGCCCTGTCAGGTGGAGGCTTGGAAACTGCAGCTCCCAGGAGGAGTGCAGTCCTCGAAGGCAGAGCTAGGTCCACCCAGGCGTTTTGTACAGCTAAATGGTTGCCATGGAGATTAAAGGATTTCTTAAACATGCATGAAAGAATCAAAGCGACACTCCAGGTCTGTTTTTGACAAGGGAATAACATTATAGCATGACGTAAAGCTTAAAGAAGTCCATTTTTATATTATACTACATCAGTCGGTCCCTTTTATGAAGCCAGCTACATCTTTTAGCTAACTGCTAACATCAGATAAAGTTCATAAACTGCTCTCTCGTTGACACCAACCGTCTCATTGCTGCTGCACAGATCTGTTTTACTCTTCCCCAGTCCTGACTGGAGCTCCTTACCTGTGACTGGCGCCTCAATATCCAACATGGTGCGCTCCTGGCGCAGGATGGCGGCGCCCTCATCGATGATGCGCAGGGCCACGGCCTCCTCCAGCCGGCCCTCCTTTGTGAGGTGAGCTTTGAGCAGGTCCACCCGCGGACGGCCCTCCGAGTCAAACACCTCCTTCATGGTCAGCCGGTGGGCCAGGGGGAAGGGGACCGCTGGATTCACACACGGAACAAGAAGGAAGACACAAGAGAGCGTTATTCAAGATGGCCGCAAGGACTGTTAGAGTAGGTGTGTGGACGTGAAGGATGGAGGATGTCTGAGGATTTTATGCATCTTTTTTTAAATTTTTTTTATGGGGTTTCTCTTGGAAAAGGTCTGAATTTTTCAGCATGATCTCGTTCACATGTCTTTTTATGCGTGCCAGTGTGTGAGCGAGCGATCTGGAGGTCTGCGCTCGCTGCACTGAAGCAGGGGCCTGCCGGAGTCATCTACCCGCCTCTGTTCTACAGTAACGTCTTTCTTACATAATGAAGGCCCCCAGGGCCCTGCTGGAGAGGCGGGGGTTGAGGGGGCTGGACCCACGACAAGTGTGATACAGCAAGAGTGCGCAGCTGCACGTGAGGAAGCACACACATGGAAAGAAACACTCCACTAAACACTCTTACGCATAATTACAGACCAGGTTTGGAGCAAGGAAAAAAAAAGACACCTATAAAATTTAGAGAGAAACAGAAGGGGTAGGGCGCCGGGGCACATGCGTGCATTATGCATGACACAATGGTATTAATACGGGGGGTGGGGGAGTTAAAGCATGTTGCACCTAACACACACACACACACATGCAAGTACAAGCTCATAAAAGGTATTGTTATGTAGGATCCACAGAGCCTGTTGGAGCCCCATCAGTGGTAACACAGATAATGGCCTAGATCACACACTAAAACTAGGCCTGGCTCTCTCTCTCACACACATAGTATGTCTTTCTATCTTCACAAGGACTTTACATTGACTTCCATTAATTGTTCATTAATTTCTTTGGCCTCACCATGACCTAAACCCTAAACCTAACCATTAGTACATAGCCTGGTACAAACCAGCATCTTGTTCTATGCTTCGCTTCGTCCAGAGGCTCTGGGCTCTTGGCTATTGAGAAACGATTGCTTCCTGGAGGCGTGGACTCTGTTGAAATTTGTCTGTGAAGTATGTGATGCGCCAGTTCGACGTTACGACGCCTGTGCTGAAAACAACCATTTTCCACTGCAAAGAGAGAAGTGCCTTGCTGAACGAGGCTGCTGTTTAAATTAATTCAATATTTGGAGGTGTGACCAACACGGACTGAATGGCTTCGTTCACTTCCTTCACTGCCATTGCTAAAACTTCCCAGAAAATCAAAATCATCGTTCACAACCTCTCCTTCTGTTTGCTGTTTGGCCTGGTAGAGATCCAACCGGAGGGAATCCAAGTCAATGGGAGAAAACCCACACTGAGCACTAATGGGAAATGAAACTTAAGCGACATTGTGTAGTAAGGCAATGGCCAGGCTTACCTAAACCTAACCCAAATTCAATTCATACCTTAATGCTAAACCCAGATCCCTACCCAATAACACCACTTCTTTTGGTGTTGTTGGGTTTGCTCCCTATGGAAGCCATGAACCCAACAATGTGTTAGGTTCATGTGTTATGTGTTAGGAAAGTGATCTTCACAATATACCAAGTACAAGGCCACACACACATTTCAACTCTGTCACTTTGTCTCTGATTTGCAGTTGCCCCTTTGCTCCTTCTTTACCTCCATTTCACCCCTTTTTCTCTTACGGCATAAATCTTGCATATTGCTGCTTAACTCTCTTGACTCTTGAAATCAGAAGGTTTAACTCAGTGGCTTCATTTCCTTTGCTGAATTAACTCAAACCAAGACAGAAACACGCCACAGCCCACAAACAGCACGTTCACTCCTGCTCTGTTTTTTTTTTTTTTTTTTTTTTTTGCCTCATACGCTGTTCTCACATTTAGGCCATCAGAAAACACTTTTCTCCTAAACCTATTTCGGGGAACGTTGAACCTTCTGGGACGCATACAGACTCGCTCCAGCGCATATTTGGGTACCCCTAAAGTATCCAACGGTACCTCGGGAGGCCGTGTGAGATTGCAGTTGTACTGCCTCACCCCCCCGTATCCCAAACCGTGACACTTTTACGTGCCTGGAGGTTGAACGCGACACACAAGAGCACCCTGAGACGTCCCAGGACCCTCAGGCAGCCGAGCGCCGGGGGCTTCTGTTTTCCTTCGCCCCAGAACGGCGGCTCTCCATCGCTGAAACCAGTTTTGCATAAGAAACCATGGACTGATTAATATTTCAAAAGGTTTTGGGCACTGCAGGCTGTCAGATAACACAAGCCAGAAAGAAAAAGAAAAAAAGAATTACTCATGCATGTTAGAATATGTGTGTCTTCTTATTGAAAAATAAGGCAGCCAGTAAAAAAGTAGCCAACCTGGCTTCTTGTACAACTGATGGTATACGCCATTAAAAAAAAGGAAAAAGACACATATCTGAGTTGCAGTAAATTTGGGTGCATGTCGAAGCATCGGAGGCAGAGGGAAAGATGTAGAGAGTGAAACTCTTAAACTGTGAGAGGAGTGTGAAAGTAGGGCAGGTACTGGAGAGCAGCTTGGGGAAGGAAAGGAAATAAGAAACTTTAAACTAAAACAAGAGAAGAGGGCCTATTCATCACCATCATCATCAAACTACTTCGATGTGTGATGGCTGTAGCCGTTTTCAATCCCATTTTGCCAAAATGTTGAATTAAAAAAATCTCCAGATTGAGAAGAAAAACCCAGGCCAGAGTTTAGCATGCTAATTCTTTCTGAATCACGTCCCTCAAACATGGATGTTGCGTTAACAGTCGACGCTCGGTTTCCTCCCCTTCATGTGTTCGCCCTGACATATCCGACGCTCGCCACACCTCCGGACCAACATCGACCAAAACCCTCTGACCGATCAAGCTGGAAAAACTGATGGATTGATGCTTTACTTCTAAAGGTTTTCCTTCTTCAAAGCGATTTTTTTTTCCTGGGCACAGTAACAGATTGATCTGATGTTAATGAATATTTAATTGCTCACTGAGGTTAATAAGGCTGGAGCTGAGCACCAAAGCATGAAAAATGTATTATAATAAACAGTAAACTTCATGTTTTGATTTTTTTTGTTTGTTTGTTTTTAGCTCATGCATGCTGTAGAAAAACAATCTGGGACATTTGAAGTTTTGACTCAAGTTTTGCAGGAGTGGTTTTAAAAATAAACTGCTGCAATGAGGAAAATGACTTAGATCATCGCAAATCAAATCAATGTGTTGGATTATCAATGGATCACGAGAGAACTGGACACGAGTGAAAAAACTTATGTAGTTTCACTCAAAAACTGCATTTCTGTGGCGCTGTTGTGCCACCAATCTGAGTGAGCAGCGAAACTGGCGTGAGCACACATATCTTTGTAAGCAAACAATAATCTCACACTCGATCGCTAACTTTGCGTCTTCACACGTGAAGTGCGGATCGTTTTCATCCAATCAACGAGCTCCTTGGATGAAAAAGAACAAATCAGAGCCGCCTAGTCAAAATGCTCCAGGAAGTGACAGAAGTCACAAAACAAATCTGAGAGAAAAACACAAGAAAACACGATGAATTTCCTGAAGGCCTAACAATACGTGGCCAAGCAAGCAAATATGCTCATTTTGTGCATTTCCGGTAACATTTGTACATGTCTTGAGCTGCTATATGCTGTGATCCTCTGCCACAGTCAGCTCACATCCCATGGATTTTAGAAAACCTTGCTGTACCACTGACGGGATTCTCCATAACATACCATGCAGCCTGAATGTTTTCATATTCTCCAACTGGAGGTCTTTTTTTTTTTTTACGACAGTCCTGCCAATGAATCACACTGCAGGCCTGATGTGACTTTCTCAGACCGTGTCAAGAAGCAGCGAGGCAATCGGTTCACCACAAGATGACCCTACTTACACAACAATAATCACGCAGGCCGGGCATGAGGCCGCCATGCTTCAAATCCTGCACACCAATGCTCATTATCCCTACACCATGGATACACTCCCACTGCCCTGGAATATGATGGGTAACCACCACAAGAAAATACTGGCTCATACGATAAGGTTTTCTATGAATGCTCAGAACTTTAGAAAATCTGTAATGTTCAGTCTGTGTTTGAGAAGACCTTAAAGCAGACTTTATGTTTTAGCAAGGTCTTCATCCAGTATCCAGGGGATATAACCAAGTTAAAGTGAAGGTTAGAAAGTTATCTTGGCATAACTGATGATCAATGTAAGTTTTAGTGGCTAAACTTACATTGATTTGTGTTGACTCTAACAACGTCCAACAGGCTGCACCAACCTCTGAAGAAGACACTTAGTGCAACTTCCTTCTTCACAAAGTGGGAAGAAAAATGGATTTTAGTGGGTTTTTAAAAAGACCACAAGTCATTTCTCGTGTTAGCAGTAGACTATTGCGTTTATTTTGGTTGTATTTACTCAGAATGCCCTGCAATGTAGTCCACTTCCTGCTTTTGGAGTGGTCTCCGGTTCGCTTGGTGTTCACATACGCATTCAAACCATGCCGGGGTTCGCTTCAATCGAACCGAGACTGAAGTGTTTAACTGGTCAGCATCAGAGTTCATTCACACCTCCCCAAACGAACCGGACTTTCTACCAAACGAACTGGAGCGGATTCTCTTCAATCACAAAGTCGCCCCTCTGTTAAGCGCATCTGTCTGTTCTGTTCTTTATCAGCAGGAGGCAGCTGATACAGACTCTCCATCCCGGTCGGCCCGCGCTCGCTTTTATTTAGCTGAGAAGAATTGAATAGCGCCATAATGCCTCTTCAAATGCAGCCAAAACAAAAAGGTTGAGTCATTTTTTCCCCACAGATCTCAAACGTAACATTTAAAAATATGTTGGCTCCAAATATGGAAGTTATTATTAGTGTTAGTAGTAAGAGTTTTATCCCAAAATAATCCCTATTTTTGCTTCAAGCGTAGATGTGAATCTGCATGGCACATAAGCAAAAAGATGCTCAGCAAGTGAAACACTGACAGGACATGAAAATCCTTTATCCCATGCCAAGGGGAGATTATGTTTTTGTTTAAAAGTAAGTATAAAATCTGGATGACAAGAGCACACCTGGTGAACCTGATCCTGATTCGATGTGCGGCTGGTTGGATGAAGCTTTTCTGTCCTGCTGTGACCCAGTAATCATGACTCCAGAGATCGTGACTTTATCCATAATCATAAAATCTTAATAAACAGATTTTGGTTCTTGATTGATTTTGTTAAAAGATCAGCCAGAACTTTCTTTGAACTTCAATTTTCAAGTGCTGACCACAGATTCACTTTGGTTTACGGTGGACTTTGACTGAGCCATTCCATCACATGTTCTGATTTGAATCACTGTGTGATCACAGTTGTTGTTTTGCAGCCTCCAACAAGTTTTTTTTTTGTTTTTTTTTACCAATGTTTCTATCTTCTGGTAAAAAGGCGTCCCACATCATGATGCAGCCGTTACCATGCGGCAACCTGGTGATGCCGTGTTAGTTTTATCTACCGTAAAGCATTTTGCACACATTTCTCTCCATGTTTGGTGGATATTACATGGCTCATTTCAACAATAATTAAATGACATTATCAAAAATGAAAGCAGAAATATATAAATGTCCCAATAAATAAATCAATATACTGATAAAATTTTAATATATAAGTAATTTAAATATATGGGTTCTTGGAACCAAACTGAAAAAGTAAATATGAAAGTCAATTAAATTATTAAACATGAAGCAAAGTTCTCATTTTTAAAAATGAATTGGAACATTTTAAGTGTATTGATTTTAGTATTTATGCCACTTTCAGTCCTCCGTACAAGCTCTAAATTGCACGCGTGGACTCTACTTATTAGCTATGTGAAGGCTGTAGGCAATTTCATTTAGGGGCTTAAGAGTAAAGTGGGATAAATACAAATGCTTAAATAAATATACATATACTTTTTCCCCATAGAGTTTAAAACCATGTATCCTTTTTTTTTTTTTGTTCTTTTCTTCACATAAAATCCCAACAGAGCAGATTCATATTGTGACGAAGTCTAAAACCGAGGTATCAAAACATTTGGAAGTCCTGAGCTCACATTCAAAAGTCGTAGCTTACACCAAGAGAAAATCTGAAGCGCACAAACCGGGCGCGGCAGAGCGGCCGCGTGAATCAGCCCCTCACACAGAAATAGCTGCTAACGTTTTCATTAATCTGGAACCTAAGCAGTAGCTGCCCCATTTTCCCACGAGGACAGACTCCTGCGAAGCAAATGAGTGCTGTCAAGCAACAACAACCAGACAGGCTTTAATTTGAACTCTGTCACAGCAGACCTTTCTGGTTAATATCCCAGGCAGCCGTTTGCTTTCAGGCGGCGACGCCGCTGCTCCCAAGTTTGAAGCAACAGAAAGGGAAGTTAAAAAATGTCCAGAGTGGGTTTATATCCATCAGCTAAAAACACACCGTACACAGACAGGTTCTGCAGTCACATTGGCAGCTGAAAGGTTTTCTTTGACGAGATATTGCCGACCACTCTGGCTTGTGCAAAGTGGATTTCGCCGCTGTGAAAATAAACACACAAGGCTCGTACCGAGTATTTTAAACCCGCCTCGGTTCATCTGAGGATTTAGGCTTCGTAGTTGATTCTGTCGCTCCATGTTGTCGCTTCACTAATTCATTTATGCCGGACCATCTGTTGTGTTCTTCCTTGTTCTTCTGAAACTTGTTTTGTTGTTCAGGTCCTTTGTTTTGCTGCCTTCAGTTTGCTGTAATACATGTTTTACATGAGCGGCAGCCATATTGGATACTGAATGGGCTCATTGGTGATCCTCCGACTCCGATTGAATCCCAAATCCAACAGGAGTTTTGGTTTTCCAACTGGGAAAGCACCATTGACAGTCTACACTTTTAAGCCAAACTTCGTATTTATTTTGTTGCTGATTTCTTTACAATGACTGTTAAAATGTACATTTATGTTTGATGCATCAACCCTCCTCTTTAGCTGCGGCTAAAAGTCGCAGGATAAGTAAATTTAAGAATAGAAGTTTCAGGAACTTTTGTTCTTCCTGTCTTTATGTAAATACCTAGAAAACATCCAACAGTAAAGAGTAATACATTCATAGCTAACTATATGAAGCCAAGAAATACTGCTGTGTCCACGCAGTCAGAAAAAAAAAACAACTAAGGAATATACATCTGTCATTTAGAAAATATATTTGAGATGAGTCAGCAGCCTTGACGCAAATATAAGTGATTTCAATGCCTCAACCAAAATATGAGGTTTTGGTTGAGGCATGAAATAATTAAATCAAGAAAGTGCCTTATCCAGCTGTACATTTGTGTTTATTGTTAATGGCTAAACTTCAGTCACCCTAGCAGGTTCCCCTCTCTTTTCAGCCAAGATTTTGATTTTTAAAATATTTTTTTCTTTATCAAGGGGAAAACCACTTTCTTGGTTCTTGTCCTCACTTCTGGTTGTCTAAGTGCCAGTAAGCTGAAATGGAGCAGAGCCAACAACTTTTTTTATTTTTTCTCAAACATTTTCCAATAGCACGCTATTGTGCTATTTATCTGTGGTAAAGTGGGGTTTTAAGGAAAGCCATTAGCTAATGCTAACACGTTGTTAACAATAATGTAATGTGTGCATTTAATGAATGAAGGAATTGGTCCATTTAATGTCTTATTCTGGGAACAAACTGCAAAGCAGCTGAAACACTGTTCCTTTAAACCAAGACTTAAAAACATACCTGTTTAGAGTTGCCTTTGAATTGATAATGACTGGAACATTGATCGATATATTTCATGTATGTTGATGATTTTAATGATGGCACTTGGCAGAATGTAATGTCTGGTTTCAGAGTTGGTGACTGTTTGATGTGATTATTTTGTTTTTGTCATGATCCGTTTTTTTCTGTTTAGTTATTTTGGGATTTTCTGTGTTTAGTCCTGTTTCCCTGAGTCTCTGTGTGTTGTCCTGTCAGCCCTTGATTGTTCCCAGGTGTGTCTCGTTCCCTTGATTACCTCTGTGTGTATTTAAGTCCACCTGTTGTCTCTGTCTCTTGTCGGGTCCTTGTCAAACGTATGTCGTATGTTTGCTTGGCACCACAGTCGAACTGTAAAGTCCTGTGTTGGTTCAGCTCTCGTTTTCAGTCCACTGTCTTTCAGTTGTAACTGGTAATTAACTGTGTGCTATCTTTTTGTCGTGCTGCCTGATCTGGACAGTTTTGAGCTTCATCATTAAATTCATCATCATCACCATTATCTGGGTCTCAGCGTTCATCCTCACCACAACCACCCACAAATCCTGACAGTTTTTTATGATTGTCTACTTTTATCTGCCTGCTTGATTAAATGTGTTATACCAAAAAAACTTGATCGATTGATGATATCATGCACCTCATTCAACGCCACAGGTTAATTCGCACACACACATCTATCTTTTTTACCTTGTTTCAACATGAGGACATACTGACTGAAAAGCGCAAAATAAGCCAACAGCTGAAAACTTTTTCAGTATCTTCCCGCTGCAGTTCATGGCAGTTTTTGATTCTCGGCTCATCCTCCACAGATGAACTCCTCTGTAAGGAATTTCTAAAACAGCAGAGCTGCCAGCTCAGCCAAAAATCTCCACATCGCAGAGCAGAGAGGTAGAGAGAGAGAGAAAGAGAAGGAAAAAAATCTATGACATAGCTTTCAACCAAATCTCCTAAATTTGTTCGGCCGGGCCTAATAGCCTAACTGGAGCAGAATCTGATCTGAATCAGATTGTTATTGTGCGCATCATCTCTAATGGCTAAAGTTAATTATGGGGGGGATATTTCATCAGTTTAAATGACAGAGGGAGGCCGTTCGCCATCAGGAGGTTCTGGTGCGGGAGGCAGGAAGTGACAGCAAAGCGAGAACAGACTGATCGGAAGAATGACGACAGAAGTCAGCCATGATGCGTCTGCCCTTCGTTTGAGCCTTTTGCTGCAGAGGCTGCAGGAAAGGACTGAATAGTGCCGTGAAATTAGCTGGAAGTTGCACCACTTAGGTAGAAACACAGTTGCTGTTGCTTTTCTGCAGCTATGACGCATAAACAGTTGCATCATAGCAGATGTGACACAAACTGTCTGACAGCAAATAAGACCAATCGTTTCCTTTTTAAGGTCAGTTTACCAGTATTGTTTCTAGTTAGGTGTCTGAGTAATGAGAGTTTTGTATTATTCTTACAAGTCAGAAGGTTACATACTCTATATGAACTTCCTGATAAATTCTAACACTTGGGCCAAATGTTTCGGTTTTCTCCTCCACAAAGAACTGATGTGACAGCCAAGTTTGACTAACCCTTACAAAACTAGATAAAGAAAATTTATAGCCGGATTGTTACGTGTGACCACTCTAAAACATTTACTTTGTTGCGCTTAAGTCACTGTAAGTAATTGGTAGTATGTTCATTGTCCATTTGGACGACCCATTTGCGTCCAAGCTTGAACTTCCTGGCTGACGTCTTGAGATATTGCTTTAATGTTTCCACGTGATGCCATTTCTTTTGTGAAGTACAACAGAAATGTTTCCTCCATGATGTAAGAATGTTCTTTATGACTAAACATGTACATTTCAAGACATTCCCCCAACAACGAAAGTAGTCTTTGTCACAGTGTGCTCAGAAAATGTAATCCAGATTTGTATTTGCCTTTGGTGTAAAACTCCTTTTGTTCTAGAGTTGATTTGCACATTTCAGCCCTGGTGTACAGAACCAATCTAACGTCCTGAACAGTATGATGATGACATTCCCACCACATTGTTTAATCGGACGATGGTGGCATCTTCAAACACCTGGAAAATTATTCTCAAAAACCGAGCCGGTTTGTGTAGCTCCACAGTTGATTCCGAACCCTAATCCTAATCCTCGACTGACTTTTCATGGGGCTATGAAAGCTTTACAACACCATGACAACACAAACACAAATAACAGATTTAATAATCACTCTTTCACAGTAAACTTTAAGATGGGATTAGGACAAATAGGCTTCATTTATGAAATGTACTCAAAGCACTTTACACTAGAGCCACATTCAAAGCAGTCGCACTCACAAATATGCTCACGTCTCAACAACAATACAGATCAGCAGCTGGGGGTTAAGTGCCTTGCCCAGTGGGACGTTAACATGTGACAGTAGGAAGCTAGAGTCCAACCCACAACTTCCAGTTGTGAGAACACGGCTCTCGTCCTCACTGAGCTGCAGTGCCCTTTGTTGGCGCTGCATCTCTTGTGGTCCTGCGCTGCCGAATTAATATCTACAAGCTCACAGCTGGGCAGGATATCAACACCTCCGCTTATGATTTATGAATGGCCGAGGGCCCTGAGAGAGGGCTCAGGTTTTGCCACTTTATGGAGGAAATGTTTTGTGTAGGTGGCTACTGTCTAGTCAAAGTCTCCCAGAACCCTCTCCGGGAGCTCGTGAAATGTTCAGGATTGGCTCTTCTCAACGCTTGAATAAACGACGGAGGGAGAAATTCAAGGATGAAAGAATGAGAGCAAGAAATGAGGGTGCGTGTGACGGAGGGAAGACCCAACCGTCCGTGTGTCTTTGTGTTCATCCGCCGCTTTTGACCCATATCTGGTCAGCAGATCTGTAGTTCTTTGAAGGTGATTTTACAGTGATGAGGGACAGCCGATGACCGATGACCGTCAGTTTACACAGCAGCTCACACAAAAACAGAAACAGCCCATCCCTGAACAGCCTGTCCTCATTAGACAATCCCTTTCTCTCTCTCTCTCTCTCTGGAGTACCTTCTCTATAAATAGTCCCCGCCCTGCCACCCTCCCCACAGGGCAGAGAGGGGCCTGTTAAGGTAGAACCCCTGACCCTCAAGGATACCACCAACACACACACATACATAACCACAATTAACATGTAAAGCTGAGAGAGAACTGGACAGAACGCGACACGAAAGGAAGTACGCCAGAAGAGCCCCCAGGCTTACCAGAGGGTACTTTTCTGTGTGTGTGTGTGTGTTTGTGTGTGTGTGCTTCGTGCGTGCGTGCGTGCATGCGTGCGTGTGTGCTTAAATGCATCCATGTAAATGTGCAAACTGGATATGGCTTTCTGACAAACTTCCCACTCGTGTGCTTATCTAGGCCGAAGACTACAAACTCACAAAAGACGCGTGGCAAGCCTGAATAAGTGTCCTTTGATTTCACCTATTTGTGAAATCTTAACATGTTTCCATATGTTTAATTGGATTATTGTGTAAGTGAGCAACACAAAACTATGAAGATGTTGAAGGAAAATATGTGCGGTTTTCACTATTTTTCCAGTTAGACATCTGAAAAGGGCAACATCCATTTATACTTAGGCTGTTCAAAAAGCAGATATTGAAGCTCAATTCCGTTTTTTTCTCTTTTTTTGTTCTTTTATTTATTTTTTGTGCTGAAATCCAGTTTTTGTTTATATACGACTAAATTAAACCTGACTACAAATCGGACTTCTGCGTAAACGGTTTACGACTCCCGCATGCGCAGAAGAAGAACATGGTGAAAAAGTCAGATATAGGTATCATATGGACAAAAAAAAAGTGGATTTGAGTGGCATTTGCCCTGAAAAAAATCTTGCCAAGTATTTTTGGTCTATTTTCTAGTGCAGATATCTTAGTTCACCTGAAATAAGACAAAACTCATAAGTAACTTTTCAGCAAGATATAGGAGCTTGATTTATGTTATGAAAAACTACTAGTTCCACTGGCAGATTATTTCACTTTTGACATGGGGGAGAATGTCTTGTTGCAAGTGGAATCATCCTCTGGTGGAACTAGTACATTTTAATCAATATAAGAAAATATTTACTTAAAGCAAGCTACTACATCCTGCTGAATAGTTACTTGTAAGCTAGTTAGTTTTGTCTTATTTAAAATGTTACTAAGAAACTAGTAAAATTTGGTAAGAAAGTCTCTTTTTTTACTTTAAAGTACAAATTACCAGCTTATATCAATATTTATAATTTATACACATACAGCATTGTAAGCCTTCATTTGACACATTTGAATGAATTTAAAGATGTTTTGGACAAGACTGTTTTTTTCCTTCTGATTTCTTTTCCCCTCTCTTTGCAAGACTATTTTCCAAGTAAATGTATCATTTTTAGCTGTCAAAAGCATACGTGCTTCACATATGTTGGCCTAAACATTTGTCTTTCCTTGCATGAATAGAAAATGAAACTTGTGAATAATGGAAGCCATCATGTTTTTGTTTTTTTTCCCAGTAACATTTAAATGAAAAATTCTGGTTTGTGGTTCCAACGTATCTAGATGGGACGCAGCAGTGCTTATTCACAAAAAGAGGTAAACCAATTCACATCAGTGACTACAAAAACATCAAATTATGTCTCACATGCACAATGCTTTAGTGTTCAAAAATGCAATCATGTGAGAGCTCACCTAAAGAATATGTGACGTTGTGCTGTGGCCTGCAACACGTCTGAATCTCACTGGACCAGAACTTACTTGACAACACGTTCCCCCAAACGCCAAGTAAATGACTGAAAAAAATGGGACGCAATTAAAATTTTGTGAACAAATGTTCTGGCTTGTCGTCTTAGATCTGTTTGCCATCATGGCGCCCCAGAATGATGCCAGTCACTCAGTCATGCTCCCCAGCGTGTACTCCTTTGACGTCCTTCAACGTTTAGTTATTTTCAGGAACTGAGAGTTAAACAAGTCGCTGTCTGTGTTCCAGTTTGGCCAGTGTTCGCCTCAGCTTTAATTTCCACACCGGGTTATTTTATACATGACGTGGCATGAACTTCAAATGGGTCAGTTATTGTATTCCCCGATGCAGAAAAAAACAGTCATTCTGTGGAAAGTGAAGGAGGACCAATGAATGTGAGGCTGTTTTTAAAGCAATCCACTCACTCCATAAAAACTGATTGTCAAAAGATAGTAAAGTAAGATTAAAGTTATTCTAATAAGTAAACGTTACTATTAAAACTAGAATATTCAGAATGCTATACCTCCTCTGCAGTAGGAATAGTAGTTGCTTTTCTATTTTCATTAAAAATAATTACATTAAACTAAATCTCACACAGGCCCAAAACTAGTACAAATACATAGCAAACCCCTCTAGAGTAACTGACTCTTTTAGTATTTCAAACACCAAATATTATAACACTTAATATGCATTAATACGCACAGAGGAAAACATCTCTGCACTACCAAAGAAACCAATATCTGCAGTCTTCCTCATCTAAACTCCCCTTGGGGTTACAGCCAATCAAATAAAATCAAAGCTTCTCCAGGATTGGCTGCTTTGCACCAGCCAATAGCGTGTCGAGTAGCATTGTAGCTAAGTATTTCAGCTTCCCAAGCTTCATCTTCTTTCAAATATTTCATAAACATGCACTACGGAAAAAAAAAGAGAAAGAAACGCAATTATGTGAAGTTATCTGCTTTAGAGATTTGAACAAACATCACATTTAAAAGACTCAAATCTCTATTTTTTTAAATATATTATTTCAAATAAATGTATAAATATTTCAGAGAAAAATATTTAAAGTTTCTAGTTTTGTGTCAGCAGCTATGAATTGCAGTTGCTAGTTTAATTAGTTCTGGTACTTGTCTCTGTGCTGCACGGGGGTCACGTTTCCTGCTCGGTGCAACCGCAAACCAATCAATGCAGAAATGACAACTGGCCTCTGCTTACCAGCTTAATGAGTCTGCATGGAGATGCTGCATGTGACCTTCAGAGCAAGTAGGCGAGTCACAGAAGTAAACATGTTTCCACTGTTTATTTACAGCTGTATTTAATGAATAATGTGAACTGGAGAAGAGGTTATCAAATTCTGCTTTGGGTTCCAGACCATGTTGGACCAGCTCAACTTTCCAAGTAACAAAGTGCTTCCCTAATCTCTTTGTACTTTCCTAATCTCATTTAACCTGAATATTTTTTTCTGTTTCGACCCTTTTATCCCCACTGGCGGTGCATCCATGTCCATTCTAAAGGCATGTTTTTTTGTTCCCATTTTTGTAGATATCTGAATATTATACAATTTGACTTCTTCCTGAGAAATGCCTCCTTATTTCTGGGCCAACAAATATTTTCTGAATGTATTTCAGGCACACTGTAATTCATTGCTAATATTGGCTAGTAACCATCTCTTTTTTTTCTGCTGTTACTTGTGAATACAACATTAAACATGATCCCTCCTCTGAGGATTGTGGAAAATGACTCACCAAATTTGGATGACCAAGAGCAAACGAGTCAGTTTGTCCCATAGTAACAACATGTTTGATTAGCAAATCAAAAAACAAATGCATTTATTTCCATTTTAGCTCACATAAATATAAGGTATAGTTAGTTTACATTCCTTGTGCAGTGGCCATATTGGATAACGAGCTTGGGGATGCTACCTCCGTCATTCCCAGCAGGAACTCCGACTTACAGGGACATTCTTGTTAAATTTCCTACTAGCAAGAAAAAATGGACAAACTAAATGCACACCAGAAAAAAACGTCACATTTAGTAACTGTATAGTGACTTTCTAACACCCGTCTACATAAGCTATGTTTCTATTAACCATAAAATTGCGCAAACTGAAATTACGAAAATAATTTTTGCTTAATGAAAACGCAACAATTTAGAAAAAAAGAGAGAGGTAATTTTTCGACTTCATCAGAATAGATGTATTTCGCAAAACTGGAATTGAAACACGTTTTTTGTATCTCACAAGTCACGTGATTAACAGCCGCGTGTTACTCCTGGCGAAAAACAACGAAGAAGACGAAAACAGGAAGTGGGAGCATGACAGTTTTTGTTTGTCCTTTTCGGACAATGTGCAGCTGGCTCCACCTTATGGCCGATAGACTTTGTCTGAATTCTGATTATACTTCATGGAACTGTTTACATCTGTCACTGACGTGATTTTAATGACTTATCGCGTCAACAAGCTTGTTCCCATGTGATGTTAATTTAATGTATTATTTACTGGAAACACCGCAATTGCGAAATTGTGTTCTCTCTCTCTCTCTCTCTCTCTCTCTCTCTCTCTCTCTCTCGACAATAGGAGAATATAAGGAAACATTTGCGCACATCTGCAATGGAAACGCGGCTACTGTTTAACTCGCTAAATGAATTTCTGCTCTGGGTCGGCTACTCACAATCATTCTGTGTGTATGTGTGTGGAATGTTGAGGTGACAAGTGTTGACGTCTAAAAGCCGCCGGGGTCCCGCATCATCACAACCACGCAAAACGGGGGAAAAAAGATCCGCCAAATATGTATAGAAGCGGACCCCAGGGTGGACGGCTGATGGAGGCTGTGCTGCACAAATCTTTTTTAAACAAACATCAGGCCAAAGGCAGCATAATTGCAAGAGTCCCCACCCACCCCCCTCACGCATCTTCCCCACCACTCCCATTCCACGCACGACGCACGCACGGAATACCGGGGCATGCCCAAGCGACGTAACGTATGCAGCACCTGCTCCACTTCTCCGGGCAGAGGCATAGAGAGAGACGGATTCAGTGTGTGTATATGTGTGTGTGTGTGTGTGTTTTTCTTTTCTTATTTTTAGGTGGAGGATGGCTGGGTGGGGGGAGGGTGTGTGCATTGAAGCCGCCGTTTTGACCCGATGAGCACGACAATCTGTGCAAGCTCGACGGATCATGACCCGAGTGGATCCCCCTGCGCCCCCCACCCCACCCTTCTCTCTTTCTCTCCCCGCCGTGGCCGCCCACGCTTAAAAGCAAAAATAAGTAAATAAATAATAATAATTAAAAAAGCGACTCTTTAAACACATTAAATATTCCGTAATCCAGCGGTGCTTCCACACCATTAGAGCGGCAACACAGACTCGGGTCTACGTAGCGCAGCATCCCTAAGCTCCATTTTGTCTCTCGTTTGAAAATCGGGAAAAACAAGAGAGTGAGGAGGGGAGGAGGAGAATGATGGTGGTGGCGGCGGAGGAGAGGGGGGAGAGGCAGGGAGACCTTTAAGGAGACGCGGAGGAGGACAGGCTGAATCACCCGAACACTTTGGGGCCATTGTGAAAAAAACAAATCACAACAAAATAAGAAAACAATCGACTTCAGCCCCAACGCTCGGCTCCTTTTTAGGTGCCGTATGGCGAATTCTCCATCGGGTTTCGCCACATTTCACACGCGAAACTCGGGGACGAGGCCTGGCAAAGTTACCATCCTACACACACACACCTGCGGTCCAAACGCATCGATCATCGGACTTCGGCTCCGACTGAATCAGAAAACGCGAATGTAGGTCAACACACTGGTCCATCCAGAAAACAGGTAGATCACCATATGAGTCTTTTTTTTCTTTTTTCTTTTTTAAAGGAGGACCCCCACCCCAATCCACAACCCCCACACCCCCCCCGGCTGACACAATGACACCTCTTTCCAGCCCCCACCCCCCATCCCCCCGTTCTCCTCAGCATCCCTGGCATCGTTGCAGCATCATCCCGTGACACTATCCGCATCCGCAGCATCAGCACCACATCGACGACCATCGCACGAGCCGCCGCCATCCCAACCCCCCCTACCCTCCTCCCTCCCAGACCCCCTCGTTCAGTTTACCTTTATGTCTGCCTTTGGCCGTCATCGTCACACTGTTTGGGGTTTCATTGGAACGAGATGCTCGTCGTGTCCCCTCTCTCAGTCAGTCAGTGCTTTCCTCCCCCCAACCCCCCTCCGCCTCTCTCTCTCTCTCTCTCTCTCTCTCTCTCTCTCTCTCTGTTCGGGTATTATTATTATTCAGTAACACGAAACCACCACTAGGAGAGGAGCGCGTGCAGCTCGTGCGGCAGCAGCGTGCGGTGTCGCACAATTCTGCCTCGGCTATATGCAGAGAGGAGGAGACATCCCTCCCCTACCCCCTTCACCTCCCCTCCACCCCCTCCGTTAGAAAATGGGGTAATGCCTCGGTGAGGGGGTGAATTCTAATAGAATAACGAGGGAAGACCCTGATTATGGCGTATCGTGCCGGATACCCACCACCACCACCACAAACCCCTCCCTGCCTCCTTCAAAGGCTCAGAGGCGCATGCATGTTGACTCGTCAGCCAAATATCCACCCTTTATTATTATTATTATTATTATTATTATTATTATTATTATTATTATTGTTATTATTGTTATTATTATGAAAATGCTCCGCTCAGAGTAATAAGAAACAGAGGTGCAATGGACGGACACACACACACGCACGCACGCAAATAAAGCGAGTTAAGAGCAGAAACGGGCGCGGAGGAGCGCTGCCTACATTTGATCACCCGGTCCGTCGGACTTGCGTTGCTGTCGGACATCCTGGAGTCGGGACGGGAGCAGAGCCGGTGGAGTGGGGGGTTAGGGGAGGGTGAGGGGGAGTGAGGGGAAGTGGGAAGGGGGGGAGGAGGGGATGCTCTGTCTTCTTCTGTCAAAGGCCGAGATGGTGGTGGTGTCGGGTCCTCCGGCAGGCGTCGACAGTGAACGCGGTGGCAGCTGGGCGCTCCTCCCGCTGCAGCAGTGGCATCACTCGGTGGAGGAGGCTCGGAGCTGTCGCGGACCGGGGAAGCCTTCTGCTGCTGCTGCTGCTGTTGCTGCTGCTGCGGCTGCGGTGACTTTGGGGGAGGAGAGGCGGATACCTAGCCGCCGCTGTTGTGGCATGCTTGGATCCCGAGTGTTTTTTTTTTTTTTTTTTTTTTTTTTTTTTTTTTTTGAAGAAGAAGAAGAAGAAGAAGGGGCGGGGAAGGTGGGGGTGTGTGGGGTTGCTGGTATAGCTGTCGGTGGTGAGTCGTGGGTTGGTGTGTGGGGGGTGGGGGTGGAGTTGTGGGGGGACTCTGGAGGTTAAGAGCCGAAGAAGAGAGAGAGAGAGAAAGAGAGAGAGAGAGAGAGAGAGAGAGAGAGACGCCTTCCAGGGCTCTCTCAAAACGCCTTAGGAAGCGGCGCCGCGCAGCTGGCAACACCCCGGAATGGCGAAACAAGGAACTCCCACGCAGATTTCACGCACACGTGGATTGCACACACGCCCCCACCCCACACATACACAATGAAACAACTAACACACGCGCGTATGTGTGCACACACTTGAAGGCTCATACTGCCATCCCGTGGAGACATTGATTACAGGGCTTTCCCCTCCTTGAGTAACTGCGGAGTGGGCAGTTGTGCGTGGGTGCGTGAAACAAAGCAGAGGTTCAGTTTGACAGATGATCACGTGAACTGAATGTTTTTTGAATAGTGAGACATCCACTGAACATTAATTGGTCAAAACAAACCAATCTGAGGAATTTTACTCATGGACTGGTGGTGGTCGGGTTATGGGTTTGACCCAGTTTACGGGTACCGGACAGAACCCACGCATAGAGAGAATATGCAAAATCCACGCTGAAGTCCCAAAGGGATTTGAACCCCGGACCTTCTGGTATCAACAGTGAATTTCCACCGTGGAAATCACAACTGATTTACTAATTTAAATACTAAACAAATTTGGTCAATTTTTGATTATTGGTTAACAAGAACTATTAAGACTTATTGTCACCTTCCTAAAACAATGGCCCAAGTCTTTTGTTTGTTTGTTTGTTTGTTTGTTTGTTTGAATGCTTCTTTTGTCACTCTGATCATCAGAATTTAAAGAAAAAATATTTGGAAAAATAATTTCCAAATATTTACAATTGTTTTCAGTTCTTAATAGTAAAAATTTACAAATTTAAGGTATGAATTACAACTTCATTAACAAGTTGAGACTATGTATAAGACATAAATAATCTGACGGAACAAAACAGGAAGGGCTTTTATTTTGATATTTACATTCAGAAGTTTCCTTATGACATTGCAGCTAGCCTAACAGTGACAGAATTTAGGATGCAAATTAAGCTTATCTTATTTTATTTTAAGTTTACCTGTAATTTAATTACAGGTAAACTTAAAATAGAAAGCATTGACATTTAGAGGACAACTTGATGACTGTAAGGACAAAGGACATAAGGCTGCAAAACAAGTCCAAATCATCATCCATCCCCCACCATGCTTCGCAGTTTCAAGAAGCCTTTGCTTCAGAAAAACAAAACAGAAAAACAGTACACTGTTTCTGTTGTCATAATTGTCATTGCGACAGTTGCTGTTTGTTTGCCTTTTCTCCAAACGTGTCACTTGTGTGCTGACCAATCATCTAAACTCTACTCTAAAGGACATTGTTCCAGAAGTTTTCATGTTTATTGAAATGCAACTTTGCAAAGTCATGCTACCGTACACTTCTGAGAGAGAAGAGGCATTGTCTGGGTAGGCCTTCCAAAAAATAGAAACATACTTGTCAGTATTTTTCTAACTGTCCTGTCATAAAATTCATTATTTGACATTCTAGCCAAGGTTCTTGTCCGGTTTGTAGCTCCTTGTTTGTTTCTTTCTTACAAGCTTTCTGATTTTGAGTTAAATTTGCTGGGGCACCTTGCCACTTGGAAGACTAGCAGCTGAGTTCAATATTATCCATTTGTAAATAAACGTCCTCACTGTAAAATTATTCAAATATTTTTGGAAAATTAAAATAAGTTCTTTGCCAGACTGGTGGGGATTATTAGTTCATTCTCTCTTCTCCTTGGTATTGTGTTCACACACAGCAGCACACTCTCAAAATGTCTCCTTTGAGTGGTTCCTCATTTGCTTGTGTGGCGACACTAGATGGTAGTTCGGGTTTTGTGGGATTTTAGTTCTAATAGGTTGCTCAACAACGCCACCCTGGGAATTTCACCCAGGGAATATTACCTCTCGTCGGAGGCACACAGGTTCGGTTATGCAGGGATTTAAAACATCTGAGACAGTTCACAGTTATAAAAGTAGTTTTATTAAATTCTCTTTTTTAAAAAATGTTTTTAAAAATGACACAATAAATCAAAATAAGTCAAAAGAAAATAAAAAAACTGCAGCAGCTGAGGTTACCGGCCGGAGGGGGCGCTATGGGGACGACCTCCACCAAACACAGCAAACCAAAAAAAAACCTTTTAACACCAGACGCAGTGAGACACCCCAAACTCAAAAATCACAGCACACAGACGAGGAGGACACCGTCACCACACCAACACCGCCACCGGGCCTCAGCAACTGCAAACAAAAACAGACAGTTAACCAATATAATAATCTCAAAAAGAATAATATCAGCCCTGACTAAATAAAGAACAAAAAAAAAAGGCTGTAGACAAAATAAGTAAAAGAAATAGAAAACAGATAATACAAGTTAAAACATCAGGCCCAGGCGTGGTCCTCTTGCCGCACCGCAGCGAGAGGTGAAATGGGCGCGCTGACGCCACACCCCAAACACCGCTTTAATGAGGGCGGATAACGCCACAGTCCAACTTTAAAAACAATTGTGCCGAAATCCGGGAGATAAACGTAGACAGGAGCAGAGCAGGTCCGGAAAACGGATGCAGACAGAGCAGATCCGGGAAACGAACGTAGACAGAGCAGATCCGGGAAACGAACGTAGACAGAGCAGCAATGGTCCAACTGTGGGGACTGCCGATCCACAAACACGCACACACACACACACACACTCGCAGACCGAGGAAGAGGAGCGCAGCGCTGAGGCGTTTTACCACCAGATCGTCAGCACAACATGCACCAGCCAGCAATTTGTTGCTTTCCGCTGCCAGATTCCACCGGACACAAACCACACAGTGGGAGCACAAAGACGACACATGCTGAATGAGCGCTGCAGCTCCCTTATATACACCACGCCCACCTAAGAACCGGAACTCCTCACCTGGAAACTATTTGTAGAATTACATACATTTCTATACCACTACATTCTACCCCCCCTTCTTGCATCGTCGACCCGACGATGGCCAATTCAAAACTGGAACTATCAGATCCAAGGTCTAAAAGCTGATACACTTGACATGGATGCAGAAGAGCCTCCAGGAAGAGCATCTCCTGCTGGCCGTGGGAGATGGTACACATTAGAATGTTGTCCAGCAGTTTGTCGTTTGGAACGACGTAAGGCCACTGGCTCAGGACAGCTGACAGGTGGAACAGTCACAGATGTAGAGGGTTCAGCGGATACAACTGGTTCACATGGTGACCCTGGTTCCTGGGATGCAGCTTGAGGCTGTGATCTACTAGAAGGTAAGTCAGAAGCAACCACCAGGGGTTGCTGTTCACAAACAAACAGATCATAATCAAATGGGCCATTATCCTCAGACAGTCCTTCTTCTACAGAAGGCAAGTTGTGAGGAGGAATGTGATCAGGAGGAACAACACCAACCACAGGCTTCAGCATGGTACGGTGTACCTGTCTTACTTTAGTCTGGTCATTCATAGGTGCAATGGTATAAACAGAGCCATCGTCCTTTGGTGCCCTCAACACTTTATACTTGACAGAGCTCCATCGGTCCCTGGTCTTATGAGGCCCCCTAGCAGTAAAGTCACGCAAAAACACAAATTGACCTTCTTTTAATGGCAGATGTTTCACCTGAGTCTCATGGGCCTGCCTTCGGCGATCTGCAGCATGTTTCAGGTGCTCTCTAGCCCCATCAAAGGCTACCTGCAAACGAGCTTGATGCTCTTGAACCCACTCATGGACAGAACCACCAACTGGACTCTCAACTCTACCCAACAGGAAATCTAGGGGCAGTCTAGGTTCCTGACCAAACATTAAAAGGAAAGGTGACTCTCCAGTAGATTGGTGAGGAGTTGTATTATAACAATAAAGAACCTGGGGCAAACAGGCATGCCAATCTCTCTTCCGAGACACAGGCAGCGTCCTTAACAGATTGTGCAGCGTCCGATTAAAACGCTCACATTGGCCATTTCCTTCTGGGTGATATGGAGTGGTGCGTGATTTTACAATACCATACAAGCTACACAGCTGCTGGATAAGTGAGCTCTCAAAGTTATGACCCTGGTCGGAGTGCAACCGAGCTGGAACACCAAACTTATAAAACCATTCAGACACCAAAACCTTAGCCACAGTGGCCGCTCGCTGATCCCGTGTGGGGACAGCAACAGTATATTTACTAAAAACATCTGTCAAGACCAAAACATTTTCTAAGCCATTCTGAGTGGGCTCTAAGGTGGTATAATCAATAGCCAAAATTTCATTAGGACGTGATGCTAATAAATGTCCCATGTTACCATAAGCTTTAGGGTGGACATCCTTTGCCACCTGGCACCTCTCACAAGCCTGGCACCATTGGGCCACATCAGAGGCCATATGAGGCCAGTAACACCGGGACCGTAAGAGCGCCAAAGTTCGCTCCACTCCCTGGTGACCATGTTCTTCATGAACTTGGGTCAGAACATCCTTAATTAGCACACTTGGTAACACCAACTGAAACACAACATCACCACCGTCGGACCTAAATACCTTTCGATAGAGAACTCCATCTCTCTCGACAAACCGGTTCCACTGTCGAAGCAGAACCAACGTGGATGAAGACAGCTGGGCTCGCTCCTCTCGACTAGGATGCTGTCCTTTCTTCCAAAACACCAACACGTCCTGTAAAACAGGATCCGCCTGCTGCAAAGCACAAAGTTCAGCTGTAGTATGCTGTGGCAAAACTGCAACGACTGCTTGGGTTGCCTCAACTGTTTCAAACCCCAAAGCTTCCTGCAATGCTCTAGGCATAGCTGTACCCGGAAGCATGACTTTCACATCTGGTAGGTCAGGTGGATGCTGGCGAGAAAGCGCATCAGCATTGGTGTTACTCCGACCTGACCGGTACTTGATCTCAAAATCAAAAGATGCTAGCTGAGCAGCCCACCTCTGTTCAGTGGCAGCCAATTTAGCGGTGGACAGATGACTGAGAGGGTTGTTATCAGTGTAGACAATACATTTGTTCCCCAACAGATACTCTCTAAACTTGTCAGTCATGGCCCACTTAAGGGCCAGAAACTCAAGCTTCATGGAGCTGTAATTTGCCATGTTTCGCTCTGTGGGTCTCAAGCCTCGACTGGCATAAGCAATCGGTCTCACCTTGCCTCCTTGCATCTGAGAGAGGACTGCTCCCAGGCCACCATGGCTGGCATCAACCTCCAGGATAAATGGCTGAGTGAAATCTGCATAGGCTAACACTGGTGTTGTTGTTAGCTTAGCCTTCAGGATTTCAAAGCTCTTTTGACACTCATCAGTCCAACATGCAGCAAGTCCACAATCTGATTTCTTACCAGCTTTGGCACCAGCACACTGAGCCACAACTCTATGCAAAGGAGCTGCCAGTTTTGCAAAACCTTCCACAAAACGACGGTAATAACTGGCAAAGCCAAGGAATGACCGAAGTTCTGAAGCTTTAGCGGGAGTTGGCCAGTTAGCTACAACTTCAACTTTACTAGGATCTGTGGCAACCCCTTCACCAGAGATCACATGTCCTAAATAACGTACCTCTTTTTGAAAAAAGGAACATTTACTGAGCTTTGCCTTAAGCCCCTGTTGTAGAAGTCGATCCAGCACCACCTTCAAGCGCTCCAGATGTTGATCCACACTTGAAGAGAAAACAACAATGTCATCAAGATATAACAAAACAGACTGGCACTGTTGATCCCCAAAAATCGGCTGCATTAACCGTTGGAAGGTACTAGGCGCATTGCAGAGCCCAAAAGGCATCCGGTTCCATTCAAACAGCCCAAAGGGAGTACAAAAGGCAGTTTTTGGACGATCTGCCTCCACAACTGGAACCTGATTATACCCACTAGCCAAATCAAGGGTGGAAAACCAACATGCACCAGACAAGGCATCCAATGACTCTTCTATTCGTGGGAGAGGAAAAGAGTCTTTTCGGGTCTTGCTATTTAACTGTCTATAGTCAACACACATCCGAATACTTCCATCTTTCTTTCTCACTAATACTATTGGAGAAGCATACGGGCTGCTACTCTCTCTAATGATCTGTGAAGTCAGCAATTGGTTGATATGGTCCTTCACCACCTCATAATCAGAAGGGGGAATACGCCTATAGCGTTGTTTAACTGGGACATCGTCAACCAAAGGAATGTCATGAGCTATCAGACTAGTACAGCCCAGGTCACCATCATGAGATGAGAAAACTGTCATGTACTGATGGAGCAATGATCTCACCTGACCTTGTTCTTCCACAGACAAAGACGACAAATCCAAGTCCTTCACCTGCTGTTGCACACCAACTGAAGCCGTCTGGCACCCCATCCTGGCTACTTTTGCTGGGACTTCAGTAATTCCTGCCGGGAGACTCACCACATTAACAACATTCAGTGTGCCAACAACAGTGCGAGGGTATAACACCACTTCAGTCAAACCAACATTAATAATGGGCACATAAGCTGTACCCCTGATTACTGGAACCAAGGCAGGGGAAGCAAGCAAACCAGAAGGCAATCCGGACTCTAAGGGTTCAAACAGAGCAGTAGAGCCTGAGTACCCATCAGAACATGTGGCAGCCACAATTTTCATGACTCCACCAGGAATCCGACAGCCCTTTTTACCCCTGACCTTAACCCTTCCAGGACTATGAGGCTCTTGTAAGGAGGCAGACTGACACTGCTGCAGTGCCTGCATGACGGACTGAGGGGTCTCAGAAACACCAGGCACAGAAGACCAAGCTACACCATGCAGCCCAAACAGTTCCTGATAACACTTCCTGATCACATTCATCCCCAAAACACCTGGGACCTTAGTTGGGAGCTCACCACAAGGGTCCTGAACAACCAAAACACCACAGTGGGGAATCAATTTGCCACAGAGTTGTACATCAAGTTCTAAATAGCCAATATAAGGAATCTTAAGACCATTGGCAGCTCTAAGCTCCAACCAATGACACGAATGGAGACGCTCCAAACCCCAAGACTCCATATGCTGACGAAAAAAGCTTTCAGAGACCGTGGACACCATTGAACCAGTATCCACTAAACATACGACTGTTACACCACCCATGATTACATCTGCATGAGGACAAGCTGAGATCAATTTAGAAGCACCCAAACTCCCAATAACGGCTTGTGAGCCAGTAGCACCCCCACCTAAACTGTGGCTCTGCAGTTCGGTGGGAACTAGTTTTCCGCCGCTGAAGCAGAATGGGGCCGAGTAGCTGAATCTGACTGAACTTGGGTTCGACGAGGGGCACGCACCCCATCACACTCTCGTGCAAAATGACCAGGCTGATTACACCGCCTACAGATAACTGGACCAGCAAAGGGTGGACGGTTAGTACGACGGAAATTCTGCAACTGAGAAATGCTCTCACTAAGCTGTTGGAGCTGCTCTTGCTGACGCTTTAGCATTTCCCTCATCTGACTCATTTCTGTTGCTGATGTCAAAGAAGCTACCTGAGGACCACCATGAACCCCATACTGGACACCATAAACTGAAGGAACCGACTGACTACGGCTTCTCACAGGATGAGGTACCCCTTCGCGCTCCCACTGTATTGCTGCAGTCCTAACATCAAGCAAAGTGCTGTCCGGCCTCGCGCGCACCAGCTGCTTCAGCTCACGACGCAGGGAACCATCCAACACCTGCTCAACAAACTGATCTCTTAGCAGCGTCTCAGAATTCAACATACCAGCAGGTGCGCGTTGCTTTACCTTCTCCATAAGACCCATTAATGCGAGGGAGAACTCCTGAAGACTCTCCCCCTCTTGTTGTCCTCTGGAAAAGAAGGCCTCTTGGAGAGCAACATATGACTCTGAGCAGCCATACAATTCTTGTAAGATTTCAAACACTTTAGCAGGGTCCTCTCTCTCTGCACTAGAGCGATACTTTATTTCATTCCTAGCCTCTCCATCCAAATGATCGAACAGGAAAAATGCTTGGTCAGCAACAGATAGATGTCGCGCTCTCATACACACCTTTGCTTCCTCCATCCACTCACTCAATCCTATGCCTGTCCTTCCTCTAAAGATGGGACATTTCCTATCCCTAGGCACAAAAATCAGTCTCTCTGCTACAGGGAGACTAGGCGTAGGAGGGGCATTAGCCGATGCCGAAGAAGTGGACGGTTGAGCACCCAAGCTAGCCTGACCCTGTCGCAACTGCTCGTTGTCAGCTCTTAAGCTTGCTACCAGGTCCTTAAGTTCCTGAATTTCTTCTTCCATTATAGCAAGCTTATGATTACTGCAGTGCAAAAAAAAAAACAACCTAAGGTTAAACTATTAAGACCTCACCCACCACTTTGAAGCTCTACATGGAACCACTGCTGCTCTGTTTCTGGATCGGTCAATCTGCACAAAAAGAAAAAAAGGGAAAAAAAAGAAAAAAAAATACACAAACACAAATATTGAAAAACACAAACACTGGTCTCAGATGTTCATAAAAAGCATAATCCTGCCAACAACGCCAAAAATGTGGCGACACTAGATGGTAGTTCGGGTTTTGTGGGATTTTAGTTCTAATAGGTTGCTCAACAACGCCACCCTGGGAATTTCACCCAGGGAATATTACCTCTCGTCGGAGGCACACAGGTTCGGTTATGCAGGGATTTAAAACATCTGAGACAGTTCACAGTTATAAAAGTAGTTTTATTAAATTCTCTTTTTTAAAAAATGTTTTTAAAAATGACACAATAAATCAAAATAAGTCAAAAGAAAATAAAAAAACTGCAGCAGCTGAGGTTACCGGCCGGAGGGGGCGCTATGGGGACGACCTCCACCAAACACAGCAAACCAAAAAAAAACCTTTTAACACCAGACGCAGTGAGACACCCCAAACTCAAAAATCACAGCACACAGACGAGGAGGACACCGTCACCACTCCAACACCGCCACCGGGCCTCAGCAACTGCAAACAAAAACAGACAGTTAACCAATATAATAATCTCAAAAAGAATAATATCAGCCCTGACTAAATAAAGAACAAAAAAAAAAAGGCTGTAGACAAAATAAGTAAAAGAAATAGAAAACAGATAATACAAGTTAAAACATCAGGCCCAGGCGTGGTCCTCTTGCCGCACCGCAGCGAGAGGTGAAATGGGCGCGCTGACGCCACACCCCAAACACCGCTTTAATGAGGGCGGATAACGCCACAGTCCAACTTTAAAAACAATTGTGCCGAAATCCGGGAGATAAACGTAGACAGGAGCAGAGCAGGTCCGGAAAACGGATGCAGACAGAGCAGATCCGGGAAACGAACGTAGACAGAGCAGATCCGGGAAACGAACGTAGACAGAGCAGATCCGGGAAACGAACGTAGACAGAGCAGATCCGGGAAACGAACGTAGACAGAGCAGCAATGGTCCAACTGTGGGGACTGCCGATCCACAAACACGCACACACACACACACACACTCGCAGACCGAGGAAGAGGAGCGCAGCGCTGAGGCGTTTTACCACCAGATCGTCAGCACAACATGCACCAGCCAGCAATTTGTTGCTTTCCGCTGCCAGATTCCACCGGACACAAACCACACAGTGGGAGCACAAAGACGACACATGCTGAATGAGCGCTGCAGCTCCCTTATATACACCACGCCCACCTAAGAACCGGAACTCCTCACCTGGAAACTATTTGTAGAATTACATACATTTCTATACCACTACACTTGCATTAAACCTACAGTCATTAATTGGTGTCATCAATTCATACATAGTTATATATAGAACTACCTATTAATTTATTGTATTTTATTATCAAAATATATTTTTCTTTAGTGGATGGGGGAACCAAAACGGTTTCCAGCCCAGGGACCTACATGATTGTTAATCCAGCCCTGTCCGGGTGGGTTTAAACTAACACCAAGTTAACGGACGGCTCATGGAGAATTTGGCCATCCTGGACGAGTGAAACGAGGTGAAGGTGGAGGGTACGATAGGGCAGCAAAAATAGCAACGCACTTTAAATGCTGGTTCTGCAAACCTCCAAGCTCACAGAGCCGCAGTGACAGTCAAGTTTGACAATAAGACGAAAGGGACAGCTTGGGAAAGCATGGGTGACAAAGAGCAGGAAGAACAGCCAACACTCACAGGAATTAAACCAGCAGCGGGAGAGGACTTTACGGCCTCGTCCAGCTCTGTGGAGACGAGGCAGGAGCTGGTTTCCAATTTCGAGGTGCGGATGGAAAGAGTCACAATTTCGAATCTGCAAAAAAGTTTCTCTCCTTCCAGTTGAGAAGTTGGAGCTGTGTTTTTTTATGACTTGTTAGAAAGTCCAGAGGTTTCTGCAGCCGTAATGAAAGGACACTGTCTTCATTATTTAGAAGTTTTGCTGCTACGAAACACCTGATTCAATGAAATGAAGCTCGTCTGCGCTCCCATTTTCATCCAGGTGCAGCACATCAGGAAAGTATTCACACCGCTTCACTTTTTCCGTATTTTGTTGTGTTACAGGCCTTATTCCAAATTGTGTCAACTTAATCTTGTGTCCAAAAAATTCTACACACATTTACCTCCATTATGACTGTATGGAGGGGAAAAAAGGTTTGGTGTGCTTTGTAAACTTATGAAAAATAGAGGACCAGACAATCTCAGTGATACACGTATTCACAGCCTTTCGCTCATTTCCACAGTGACAAACTGAAGAGTTTCAGTGAGGTTTCAAAACACATCATAGATCTGAAATAGCTCTGGTGAAAGTTACTAATGATATTCTCATTAAAAAGGATTTGTGTCTGTACTTGTAGAGGCGATCACATTATTTTCTTAGAAGTACTTGAACAGGCTAGAGTGATGAAGGGAACGGCACTCGAGTGGTTTATATTACATTTATCTGATAGATTCCAGGTTGTTCTCGCTA